>NC_089756.1:18771225-19033725 GCF_040412425.1 Macrobrachium rosenbergii
TTTGGAAGATTAAATTTTAAGTCAGTGGCCCCTGTAGTGTATTCCATGTGAATAGGGTTTTCTTCTGATTAATAGTAATAATAATAATTATAGTAATAAAATAATAATAATAATACTTTAGAAGATTAAATTTCAAGTCAGTGGCACCGGTAGTTTGTTCCCTATCAATAGTGTTTAACGTCTAAATAATAATAATAATAATAATAATGATAATAATTCACAATTGTAGAAAAGACACATAAATTTTCATTTACACTGTACCCTTTTGATTAACCAGAGACTTACGGATTATGTGAACAAGATAAAGCTCCTATTTTATCCTCAGTAGTCACTTTCTCGGTTATTTGAAGGCCGACCAGTGAAATACCAGCCCGACGCTGGTCGGCTGATCAAAGCCCAAAGGAAATGGTTATTGGTAGCATTCGTTGTCAGTCGATATTGCCTGATTATAAATTGTTTTTGCTAAATTATACTTTATAAGCCTTCTTGGTCTTCTGTCCGTATGAACAACCAATCAAACCAACGGGTAAAGAAGAATTTTTATCACATATCAGCTTTTCTGAAACCTCTAAAGCACGATAGAAAACTTACCTTTTGGAAATGTTTAAAGTTGTAATCATTTTTATTTCACTGATTCAGTTCCAAAGGCCAGTTCTTCATAGAAGTGCCCTTGAGCGTGATTGTGGCTCACCTGAAAATGTGTCATATGTTGACATAATCATTAAGCAGCCAAGGTGTGTTTGAACTCTTTTGAACTTGTACGTCGTAGGTTAATGGGATTTTTTGAAAAGACGTCACCGAGAGAGAGAGAGAGAGAGAGAGAGAGAGAGAGAGAGAGAGAGAGAGAGAGAGAGAATGTCCATACGGATACTGATCAATTTTGCAACATTGTCCCTTTTATTTATTTTTTCTTACATTTTGATCAATTTGTTATTACATCAAACTTCTTGTACTATAGCCTCCTCGCACTAACCTTGCGGGGAAGCCCCGCCCACCACTGTAACTGCATAGCTTGCAGGATTCGTCAGTGTTGTATCTGTTTCGAATTTAATCAATAACAAGCATACAAAATATAGCATATCATTACAAAATCTTGATGTAGTATATAAATTTCTATTCTTTCTGCATAATTGCTGTCACTGAAACATTTGTCATTGTATAAAAAAAACGAAGAAAAAAAAACGAGTGCAACTGTATGCAAAGAAAGGGGAGGTGTGCTGGTTAATGCAACAGCCATTGCTTTGACGGGATATGGAATCTTACACTTGTCACCTCATCAGCTGATTTCATTGACATCAACAAATTTCTGATAATTTTCATCCCATTTGAAGGTAAATACTTACATAGCTTCATATATTTACCTATTTAATTTCCTGCGTAATCTAACTCAAAGTAAAGGTGTCTTTTTATATTCATATTCGTAATGAGCGAAGGTGTCTTTTTATATTTATATTCGTAATGAACGATCGGAGGAGGAAGATCAGGTAAGCATTACCCATATATAGATCTATTAATAATTTTCCCCAGCTCTCCAGGTCCAATCCAGTTGTTAAAGGCCACACGTGTCCGTAGATGGTTGGTTAGGAATGGAAGGTTTGATCCAGTTCAACAAAGTAGGGTAAACTTTCAGAAAAGTGTTAGATATCTCCTAACAAATAAAGTGAAAAAAAAAAACTGGTCTAAAACGAGGCATTTTCTTCCATCCGTTTTGTTTTATTTATTTTTTGTATTTTATTTTTATCTTATTTTTTTGTTTATCCAATGGCAATATTGAGTACCAGTGTAGGATTTTATCACAGAGCTTAACTAGAGTTACTAGAGTGCTTATTCCATATGTAGTCAAACTCAGAAATCATCGCTCGAATTTAGAATACTTGGAATTAGTTGCGGTTCACAGATCGGTTAGGCTATTTACTAAAATTCCTGAGTTAAGTGGTTGAATCTGGAGGAGCCGATTGGTAGCCTCGTATGGGTCTAGTTCCAATAATTGTATAAACCAAAAAATTATATCTCCTCTTTATTTACCCTTTGTTTTATGCGACTATACATTTAAGCAATTGTATTATGAGGTTTGTTTATGAATTTATGCAGTCGTACTGTAAATGAAGCTGTAGGCTATAGGCCTATATGTGGTTAATTGCCTTCGTTTGCTAACATTCACTTTTAAATTATAACTTTAACGTTATGTCATTTTAATACATGGTTCTTGGCATATAGGAAAGATACATACATATGATTTTTCGACATATATTTCCCGATTCAGTATTATTAGCCTACTCAATAAATATATTAAAAACTAGATAGCTTCTATATTTCCCCTTCAATTAGCTCGAAAATAGCGTAAAATTTACGTAGTCCTATAGCAAATTAATTTTAGATCACCTTAAACCAAAGAGTATTGCTCTTACGATTGAACCCAAACATAAATTCAAATACAAATTAAAGATTAGTTAATCAGTAAAAAATAATTATTTGTGTTGTTCGCCAAAACAGTGGCTGTTCCATTAACCAGCACGCTTCCCCTTTCTTTGCATACATGCATACAATTGCACTCGTTTTTTTTCCTTCGCGTTTTTTTATACAATGACAAGTATTTCAGCGACAGCAACTATGCAGAAAGAATAGAAATTTATATATTACATCAAGATTTTTGTAATGATATGCTATATTTTGTATGCTTGTTAATGATTAAATTCTAAATAGATACAATACTGACGAATCCTGCAAGCTATGCAGTTACAGTGGTGGGCGGGGCTTCTCCGCCAGGTTAGTGCGAGGAGACTATAGATGGGTACAGCCCTCCGGCTTTTCAGCAAGTCTTATAGGGATGAGGTTGCTAGCCCAACGCTCTTTTCTTTGATTAGTAAACGATAGACCAGCAGTGGACATAGTAAATGTGAGTTGAAAATTGTACCACTCAGCCGTGATATTACAGCGTTCGTCTGACATTTGATAGGTCCGTGATGAGACTTGCAGAGGAACCAGAGATGTACTCCTAGGGCACCACCTCTGTAGCTCAATACAGGATTGGTAAAACCTACCCAACTAATTTATTTACTCTTTCTTCACAGATCTCATCATACGTCTGGCAGAAAGGCACTGGGCCAGTCGTAGCGGCAGCGCAGCAGCCCAGAGGAACCACAGTCCTTTCTCGCCAATTTCCAGCAAACCATGCGCTTGAGACGCCTGTGGGTGCGACACAGAAGTAAGGTCTTCATTGGCGTCTTCGTTGTTTTGTTCCTCATAGTAATCGCCCCACCGAAGCGTATTTCTAACATTCTGAAGAAAGAAGTAAGGAAAATTCATTGTTTCCTCAGAAGGGTGTTATAACAGCCACTGTCTGAACTCGTTCATGTGATTAAAATAAATCATATGTTTGAGAGGGGATAAAATCGACTTTAGTTTTCGTGTGGAATATTCATATCCTCTGTTCTTATCGTAATAACTTCAATAAAGCGAGAATTAAGAGTAGTTGTGATTATATAATCGTGTCCCCTTCCAGGTGACCAATGTTTGCTGTTTATCAGACTAAATGACTATTATTTCTTGCCTCTTTTTAAGGAAAAGGGCATTGTTTACGTCGATGGGGAGAGGAAGAAAGATTACCATGATTATGACTACTTAAAACTCGAAGCCCTCCAGAAGGGACCGGGTAAGTATTTGCTTTTAAAAATGTAGATTTTTATCACATATTGAGGAAAATCAAGAGAGAAGCTTACTAGCGTAAGTGAAGATGGATTACTGTGATTCCAGATGTTTTGGTTGTGAGGAGTGAATGGAAGGTTTGGTCATGTGGAGAGAATGGAGCGGTTTAGTCACGTCGGGAGAATGAGAGAGTGGCGGAATTTGTAAATGGAACTAGGGAAAGGAGACTTAAGATACTGCAAGCTAAATGTTGTGGTAGAGGAAGTAGAATTGGGGGGTCGAAATATCCAGGCCATGTAAGATGAAGGTGGGTGGCACAGTGGATGTGGGATGCGCACTGCTTATGAATAACCTGTGCAGATGTATGAAACACTAGATGCTGTGGAAGTTTTCTATGGAGGGGTTCATCCTCGATTCATCAGTTAATTGATGAACTTATCAGTAACTTTTGTACTGTAGTATGTATGCAGTATATATATATATATATATATATATATATATATATATATATATATATGTATGTATGTATGTATGTATGTATATATATGTATATGTATATATATATATATATATATATATATATATATATATATATATATATATATATATATATATATCCTGTCCTGTCATATTTTAATTAGCTTTCGGCGATGATTTCGTTTCTCAAGCACAGGTGTTTGCAACTTGAGAACCCTAAACATCCAGCTAATTAGCGTGTGTTCTTAACGTAGTAGTAGAGATTTGCCTTTGTAACGCCTCTGTCTCCCGAGTACTGCGCCTGTCATGTGCTGTGTACAATAGCTGTGTATAGTTACCTACCTCTCTCTCGCTCTCTTCTTCTTCTTCTTCTTCTTTCAAACAGCATATTCGTTGCGTTGCGTCTGGAGTGAAAATGTTCTGTATGTCTTGACAGACAGTTTCTGTAAAAGGGTCGCGTATTGCAGTCCACTATTTCGTCAGAATATTCAGTCATGGACAGTTCTTCAAGACCACCTCTGTGCCTAATCCGCTTTGCTCTCTACATGGAAAATTTTCATTCTACTGTGATGTATCACCCATTAGTAAATAGCGTCGGTAAGGTCGTTACAAAGAGAGCAGTATTATGCCGCTAAATTACATTTTATTATATTGAATTACATACGGAAAATGGTCCCTGTTCTAAATTCCATTGCTTTTCATTTAAAAAGCCATTAAAGTTATTAAATTCAACTGCATATAACGTCATTCGTGTTAACGCTTCCACGTGTTCCTTGCACATGGTATTTAGCGTAAATTACGAGTTTTTTTTTACCCAGGCGTGTGTTATTAGTCTAGCTGTGTAATTACTTTGGTGCTGTTATAACTTTCGTTCAGTTTTTGCATTTCTTCTATTTCTGCAAGTGACTTTTTTTCTTTGATTGTTAACTCCGTCACAGTGTTCGTGTTTTGATTCTTTTTCCTGTCTGTTCATCGGTCATTCTGTTTGTCTTTCTGTCAGCAGGATTATGTGATCACCAGTTGACGAATATTTAGATATCTTTCCAAAGATCCACTGTTTCCCAAGAAATAATTAATTGGACTTTTGGGGAGATCCTGTGCTGGATCCGGATTTTGTTGTGGCTCTGACTGAGGACAGTTCTTCATTGGAGGGGTGAGTAGAGCTCTCGGCTAGCACGCTGTTGGCCCAGCGTTCGACTCTCCGACCGGCCAAGGAAGAATTAGAGGAATTTATTTCTGGTGATAGAAATTCATTTCTCGTCATAATGTGGTTTGGATTCCACAATAAGCTGTAGGTCCCGTTGCTAGGTAACCAGTTGGTTCTTAGCCACGTAAAATAAATCTGATCCTTCGGGCCAGCCCTAGGGGAGCTGTTAATCAGCTCAGTGGTCTGGTTAAACTAAGGTATACTTAACTTTTTCCTGGATCTGGATTTTGTTGAGGCTCTGACCCTGGATCTGGATCTCGTTGTGGGTCTGACCCTGGATCCAGATTTTAGCATGAAAATGGCCCTGGATCCGGATTTTGGCTTGGATGCGACCCTGTATCTGGATCTTGGCATGGGTCTGGCCCTGGATCCAGATTTTGGTTTAAATCTACATCTGAACCTGAATCTGGATTTTGGTGTAGGTTTGGAGCCATCTGGATTTTGGTGTAGATCCAGATGTGAAATTGTATTCAGATTTTGGTGTAGATCTATATCCAACCCTGGATCTGGATTTTGGTGAAGATGTAAATCTGAAACTGGCTCTGGATTTTGGTGTAGATCTAGATCTGAAACTGGATCTGGGTTTAGTGTGGATCTAGATCCAGCCCTGAATTCGGATTCTGGTGTAAATCTAGATCCAACTCAGGATCCGGATTTTTGTGCAGATCCGACCTAAGATCCAGATCAAGTACAGTATATTCTCATCACCTTAGTTATTGGGGGACTTCTTCTGGCATGCTAGTTTTACGCTTTGAGAAGTTATCGTTTGCTAAATGCTTTCTTGCAAGCGGAATAATTAATGAAGCCCAACTTAGATTGGAAGCAAGGGAAGGTAAAAGAGAAAGCGAAACTTTTATAATTAGAATCGACGTCGACTTTATATACTGTAACTTCATGCGTGCTGCTATTTCTAATACAATGCAAATTAATATAAACTGTAGTCATGTATATATATATACAGTATATCTTGATTTGGTTTAGTTGTTTGATATATATACACATATTTATATATAATATATTTGATATACTGTATATATATACACTAAGAAGTCACAAAAGTAAGTGCGTGATTTTGTTTATTAGCTGAAGCCACTTGGAAAGTTCAAAACGAAACAACAGAGTGCCAAGTACTTTCTTGTATTTTAACACATCTTCAGGACACAAAGTATGTGTGTGTGTGTGTGTATGTATGTATTTATGGGGGAGAGAAAGAGAGAGAGAGAATAAATATACTCATTTAGTTTCAATTACAAAGATGTTATGTGAAAAGTATCTATTTTCTTTCTTTGCATAGGAGAAGGGGGCTTGCCTGCCACCCTCCCCCCGGAGCTAGAGAAAGAGAAAGATGATGTCTACAAAGTCAACGGATTCAATGGACGACTATCAGACGACATTGCGCTGAACCGTTCTTTGAAGGACATCCGTCATCCCAAGTAAGTTAGAAATCTCTTTTTTTTTTTTTACCGAGATACAAACACACATTCCCTCGTTTGGGGTAGTGCCATCAGTGCACTTCGTGTGGTGCACTGTAGGCATTGCTAAAGGGTGTTTGCTACACCCAGTTTTTATCCTTTTACATCAATTCCGCTTCCTTTCTTAAGTCTTGCTTTCTAGCTTCTCTGCTCTTTCACTGCGCAACTTCAGGGTTTTCACACAGTTCCACCTTTAGGTCCTTGTATTTCATCTCCTGTATTTCCTTGATCTCTTTGTCATGCTGTCCAATCACTCCAACTGCCTTTTTTCACTGTCTCAAACGCTGAGTGACCGACACTGCTTGGTTTCACAGCCTAAACTTCATAAAATCCAGATTAAGTCAAGCGCACATTCATGCTAACTTACATGGAATATTTACCCATTGCATCACTACTTGCACTGACATACTTTCGTGTGTGCATTAGTAAGTGTTATGCTTTTTCCAACGGTTTGGTCGTTCTTTTCAATTCCTGGAAGAAGGGTGCCAGTGGAACGGGTACTCGAAAGACAGTTTTTATATTTCCACTATCTATTGTTCTTCATTCTGTTCTCCCGCCATATCTCACATTTTAATTTCTCCTGGCCAACCTTCGGTACTCTGTCCGTTCTCATGTTTTCCTCCTACCTTCAGACCTAGACTGGAAAATGCCGTAGATTTCCCATCCCGTCGGCCTTTGTGTAGATTTATAAATGTTCAAAATTAGCAAGAGAATGTCTTCCATCGACGGACCCACATCGTTAAGGGTATCGATGGGCGAAAATTGCGATGGTGATTTTATTGGTCTGCGATTATTTCTCAATATATATTTGCTGGTTATTTGATTCAGTGTTAGGACACTTTATGACAGTGAGATTGCACTTTGGTTATTCTATTAGTGGCGATGTTAATGATAAGTACCGATAAAATGGCTGATAATTGATTAACAAAGTAATGTGCGTCTATGTGCATCTTTAAGTGTATCATAATTTGTTTCAATTTTCATTTATTCATCGTATCTTAAACGCCAGAGCTTCCACACAAATCAGCCGGAGTCGTTTGTCCGTTAAATGATTACTTTCGTTTATTCATTAATTTCGTTTGAAATACAAGACGTTATACGTTGATTTGATTTCGTGTGATTGAATATGAAAAATGCCCTAGTGCATCTTGTTATGGGATCCTCTTGTTTTCAAACAAAGTAAGTTGGAAATGATATATCATACTGGAATAAACAAAAGCTGGTGACTTGAAATTACCGTTACATGTAGTAAGATGTAAAAGTAGATAGAAATTATATAACTTGTTGTTTGATATTAAAACAATTCTAGAAAGCAGAATTCTCTGCCATCGTCTGCATTTTCGTTGAAGGATGTAACTTTACTCTACTCACTCTACCCATTAAAAAAACATGTAAGTCATTTAATGAAGATGATTTCTCATAAAAAGGTCATATATATGTGTGTGTGTGTGTGTACGTATATATATAATTTTTTTTTAGCAAGGTCATGAATGTTTAGTCTCACTGCGCCCTAAGTTAGCTGGTGTTCAGACAATTCTGCTTCAGTTGTGTTGAACGTATTTCCAAATATTTTTGTTCCATGCTCTGGATGTTGTTTTGGATTTTTTTGGGCTGTTGGTCTCAGTAGTAATGTTTGTTTTTCTTGACTTTTTCCTAATATTTTTATCACTATCAACTGTTCTTATTCTTACTATTATCATGTGTATTTGTTTACAAATGATACTTTCAGCAGTAGTTTTCAAAGTAACCTATGAAAGATGTGGCCTAGGGCAAAACAATTTGGTAAATTTACAGTTTCGGTCAAATTCACATTTCCGATATAAAATTACATTTTCCCTGGCTTAAATAGTGTACTTTCAACGAATCTGACCTTTATTTCTTCCGCAAATGATTAGATTTTGAGATACATGGCGGCCATGGGTACCGCTCTCAGTTTTGGGTGGTGCAACGCGCTCACGCGGCTTATGCACATTTTAAATGATTGTTGCAAGCTCGTATGTTCTGGCAAGCGGTAATATTGCGCTGCGCGCGCGCTTGCCACAGGGGTTACAGGGAACGAAATTTTACCCTAACGTCTAGTTACAGTTTCGGTGAAATTCACGGCCGATACTGCAATGTTACCCTTTTCGTTAACCACTTCACTTACCTTAAATAGATGGTAGTACTAAATGTTCACGAAGAAAGGTATTCAAACCTGTGGAGTTCCATTGTAATGTCCATGGAAACGACCAATAGCCTCAAAGTAAGACAGAGAACACCCACTGCAGACGTGCACGACGGAATCCATGGCAGTCAACTGAAGCGCACTTTTGTAGAAAGCGGCTTATTCCAAAACCGCAGTTAATTGGATATTCTTGAAACAAAGCAACCAATCAGGTTTCAGCATTTGTACCGTACTTATAATTCATAACGAAAAACAAAAGACGATTAGGCATTTTTACCCACAATACATTGACAAAAACAAAAACGCCTCAGCAGAAAAACTGACATGGCAGCATAAACGCATCCTTGCGATAACAACAAGGCACAATATTCATCGGCAAATATCTCCGTAACTCTTAATTTGCGGAAGATGCGAGTAAGTATTTCGTATGAATCATGACAAAAATATATGATAGCAAGTAAAAAAATATTAGATATCCGAATTTGACCGAAACTGTAATAATACCAACAATTTAATGACGATGGTATGCTTCTGACTCGAAGCCAGCAGGCCTAGCATGTCGTTCTTTATCTAAACAGATTTCCTTGTTTGCAATCGTATCGTTGTTCTCCCAGTTATCCTTGTTATTCAAATGATTCCTACGTGTATAAACTGTAATGGACATTATCCCTATTACCTGGATTATCTCCTTTTGTGGATGGGTGTTATCCGTTACCAGGATAGTCCGTGTTTATGAAATTAAGTTTATTATCCAGTTAGTACATATCTGGGTAATCCTTGTTATTATCATACAAATTACAATTAATATTGTTATCTGGATTTTCCATGTGCACATGATTAAGATTGTCCTAATTTTATTTTTAAAATAGCTAAATTACTATACTTATTTTTTTTATTATTATTTTTTTTTTTGCAGCATTCCCCTATTAGTTCCTTTTCAAAACATCAAGTTTAGCCATGCCAGGCACATTTACTCCATGTAGGTTACCATAATAATCCTTTCAGACTTTTTCATCACTATCTCCATTCAATAATTTCACACGTGAATAACCGTTCTGCACTCCACTCACAACTCAGGGTATAGGGAAGACTTGTCTGAGGACAGAATACTTTTGATAATGGAGACGATGATATGTACTTCAGTGTCTGATTACCCTTACAGATGCAAGGAATTGCTGTACCTGGCTGATCTACCAAATGCTGCTGTCATTGTGCCGTTTCATAATGAGCATTGGTCCACCCTGCTTCGCACTGCGTTTTCTGCGTACAACCGCTCCCCTAAGCATCTCCTGAAGGAGATTATTCTCGTCGATGACGCCAGTACAAAAGGTAGAGATTTCAATATGAAGTTTTCATGTATGGAGTAAAATATTTGTTATTTTTGTGCTCAAATGTGCTTTTATTTTATTTAGTTTTATCCAGTAAAAAGCAAGAGAATAATTGTCGAGGAAAGACATCTTTAGTTTTCAAGAATTTGGTGACTCTGTAAACTCAGCGCATACCATAAAGAATGAACCCAGGTGATCTGAATCATAGAGGAGACAGTTTTTGTAATTTTCTTCCAACAGCTACTGATCTCTAGTTTATATCAAGTAGTCATGATCTGATGTCTGATTAGCCTTTGCTCTTATGTTCTCATGCTGTAGTCATAATACATGTACTGTGCTTATATTTTCCAGGTCTTTTCAAGTATTTTTTGTTCACTTTTTTTTTCCCTACAGAGTTTCTTGGTGCTAAACTGGAGAACTTCTTAGCTGAGCACTTACCTATTGCCCGCGTTGTTAGGCTCCCAGAGCGCTGGGGTCTAATTCGTGCTCGCCTGGAGGGGGCAAGGCATGCTACAGCTGATGTCCTCATTTTTCTAGACTCCCATACTGAATGCACAACGAACTGGCTTCCCCCCCTTCTTGGTAAACATTCCATTTCAACAGTTGTTATTTTCATCATTGATTAAGTTGTAGTAGTTACTGGTATGCTGGAATTGCTTTCAAGGCTGACGTTATCTCCTGATTTTAATACTTCTCTGAGATGTGATGGCCCCTCTTTTGGCAGCTATATTTAATATGCTGGTGTTTTATGAATCCTTTCCAAGTGGGCAGAAAACATGAAAAAATTTTAGATGTTCCTGCCTCTTTCAGGCTGTTCACAAGAACAAGGCCATGTGCTGTCTGTGACGCTACAAGCATAACAGTAGTATCTGGCTGAGTCCTTCCTTCAACAAGTTCAGCCATTTCATTACTGATTCGCTCCCCATTCACACAGGAACCATTTAAAAGACAAAATTCATACACTTCCCAGGCCTGCGAGGATACAGAGAATTCAAACTTACTGTACTGAGTAGGAACTTAGAGAATAGGTACTCTACAGGAGACTCTTTGACCCATACTCAAATTTTTACTCATGCTCTAAAATAGGATTGAATCAGTAGGTCTAAAATATCCCTTTTATAGGCTGCTCTGATATATGGCTGCTTTTTCTTCATCCTTTAGATAACTAGCATTCTTGAATTATTTAAGCAATGTTAAACTGTCTGAGATCCAGTAAAGGTACCTCATGGTGCATGTTAGGGGTCCTACCAGAGATTTTGTTTCAGAATACAGTGATGACACTGACTTCAGTTTATGTTGACTAGTATTTGTTAAGGCAATATGCTTAAATGCTCTCATGCTTCATAATTTTGAATGCCACCTGTTTTATACCTATCAGTGGATAGCTACATGGCTATGAGGCTGTAGTCCTTTCATTAAAGATATTTTCATTAAGATTGTTGAAAATTAATTCTGTTAGCAATTTTAAGTATCTTTTAAGCCTTTATTTTACATTTAAGTGGTTACATGTTAAAGTTATAGCCTTAATTCTTGAAATATTGTACTGTATATTAAAATTGACTTGCTCTTTTTTTCATCTCATAATTATCTGATGTATCATTATGAGATCAGCCTTTACTGTTCTAGTTGTGTAAGTTGTCATTTGGCCAGTGATTTCAGCCATTGTAAAAAGTAGTGTTAGTTGTCTTCTATTTTAATTATCCTCTACGTATATGACGCATTCAGTAGATTGAATTATGAAAGGTAGCCACTTTCCTGTAGTACTGCAGGTATGAGGTTGCTTATTCTACCATATATTTAATCTTATTCCGAAACTCATTGTGAATTCTCCTATGCCTCACCTACTAGAACCAATCGCCAGGAATTATAAAACTGCTGTGTGCCCTTTCATTGATGTCATTGACTTTGAGACCTTTGAGTACCGAGCTCAAGATGAGGGTCGCCGAGGAGCATTTGACTGGGAATTTTACTACAAAAGATTACCAGTGCTACCTGAGGATGAAGCTAATATGCCCCAGCCTTTCAAGTTAGTGACATTAAATATACTGTATTTTGTAATGAATGTGCTGTTAAATTAGTTTTGTGCTGTACCTGATAAACTCTGTGTAATGAGATTAATCTATTAATACATCAAACTAACTGAGTTGGTTTACTTAACTGTTTGATGTAGCCTGCTGCATATCTGTTACAGCCCATTAAGGTTTGTTTTATTAATTCCCAGCGCTTACATACATCATCATTGTAAGTGCTTTCACATCAGTTTTTCCCCTTATTGTTTACTTTGTGCCCAAACTCCTTTCAGGTCTAAGTCTTCTTCTCTCTCCTTTCTCCATGATTTCCAATAAGGCTTTCCTACACGTCTTTGTCCTGCTACTTCCGTATCATTTCTTTTCTAAGTTTAATTTCTAATAGTTACACCTTTCTCTGTGTGGGATTTGGGTTATTACATTTGGTCTTTTATTATGTGGAAAGTGACTTTTGGATTTTGAATCACTAATATTTATCTAGTTGGAATTGTACACAATTGCTTTCTGTATTACTGTTTTTTTACTCCACTTTTCCTTTTATTTTTTATCAGTCTTTTATTTAACCCATTATTCTCTTATTTTATTTTACACAATTTTCTCTTTGTTTTATTTCACATATTTTTTATTTTAAACAACTATCTCTTTGCTATATCATAGATTTTTTTTATCTCATATATTTTCTCATTTTACTTCTGGCATTGCAGTTGTAGATTCAGGAATATTTTCATATATGTTGATGAGGGCATGAGGCATTGTTTTATTTTTCATTTATGGCTTAATTGTATCACCATTATGCCATAGTAAAGTACTGTACAGTATTTAGAACTGTAATCGTGTTTCTTAAATAATAAATTCCTTTGACATAAGTAGAAGTAAGTCTTGCCTGGGTGCTTTTTTGGTTTGCTTTGCTATACTTTTGGTTTTTTATTTCATACAATTATTCTTTTTAAGGTTTCACACCAGTTTTCTTTATTGAGACAAAAATCCTTTGTGACTAACTGACAGGAGTCCTGTGATGGCTGGAGGCCTGTTTGCTATTAGCTCAAAATTCTTCTGGGAACTTGGAGGCTATGATCCAGGTCTTGACATCTGGGGAGGGGAGCAGTACGAGCTTTCTTTTAAAGTGTGGCAGTGCCATGGGGTCATGTACGATGCCCCTTGCTCAAGGATTGGTCACATATACCGTAAATTTGCTCCGTTTCCCAACCCTAGAACTGATAATTTCTTAGCCAGAGTAAGTGCCACTCATTATTTTCCTTAACTTTTTGGTACTCTAAAGAATAATTTGGTATAAAGAATAATTTGGTATGTTCATTTTTAAAGACCAGTTTTGTCTTTGCTATTTAATATTATTATCATTATTATTACAGTATTCTTATCAATTGTTACCGTGTCAGTAATTCAGAATGTGTTTGTTACAGAATTATCGCCGTGTTGCAGAAGTGTGGATGGATGAATATAAAAAGTACTTATATATGAGGCAGCCTGGTTGGTTAGAGGTTAGTTTGCTATTTCAGTAGTTGTTGTAATGGAGTTTTAATATTATCAGGAAAAATTTCAGATTGCTGGAGTCTTTGACGGAAACGCAACATTGTTAATTGCAACTTTTATATCTTCAGATTTCATATTTTCACTGTCCTGTAGTTAAGCATATCAAAATAGAATCATGTTTTGCATAGTTTATCAAATTATAATATTAAAGAAAATAGAAATGTTTTACTGTATTTGATGAGGTTTAGCAGTTTTGGATATATAGTACATTTATGACATTACTGAAGGATACTACAGTATGTATTGACAGCAGGAGGATTTGTTGAGTGTCAGATTGATACCATAAACTTTAGCTGGTATCGTCATCAACTCCAAAAAAGGACATTCTGGATCAAAATAGTTGCTCTTTGCAGGAAGGCTAAAACTTTATAAGTCCTTATTTACAAGGTACAAAAACATTTGCAAGGTGTAACACAAATGCTTATAATGTTTTTAAATTTTCTCCCAGACTGACACAGGGGATATCAGTGAGCAGTTAGCTGTGAGAGAGAGAAACAAATGTAAACCTTTTAAATGGTTTATGGAAAGTGTAGCGTTTGACTTGACAAAAAGTTACCCTCTTATAGAGCCTCCAGATTATTGCAATGGCACGGTAGGACGTTTTCCTTATTATAAATAACTTCTGTGACTGTCATAGATCACTTATATTTGATAGTGATAATAATTTTATGTATTTGTAAACTTGAGAAACAGTTGAGTGTGCAGACTAGTATGTTTTTAAGTGAAGTACTATGTTTGTTAAGATTAATTAACAGTTTTGCCTATATAATTCCCCAAGAGGGTAACAAGCCTTACTTTTAATCCATATAGATCCAAAGTTTAGCTGACCCCAAACTGTGTGTTGACTCAAAGTTCAAAGGTCAGTTTGATCGACTAGACTCTCTTGGAGAATGCAGCCAGAGCTCACAGTTTCAGTTCCAGCTTTCAGCTTACAAGGTAAGTGCTGTAAATTCTGCAATTCATAAAATGGCAGCATTTGTTCTGTTAGCTCAGATGATGGCATAGGATTATGGTAATCTAAATTAATGTTGTACTTTTAATGCCATAAGTTCCCACTAGGGTAAGCATTCTTTCTTTTTCTAGTTGTCCTAGATAATTATTTGATATGAGGTAACCCTTAAGCACATTTGGAAGAATAGACAAGAAAAATAATGTCTTTCTATTTATGGCAATAGCACAAATATATAATATTTTGGTTTTCATATACGAAACATTGACTCATTACACTTTGAGAGAAGATTTATATTCAATTGAGAATTGGTCACACTCATGTCATTCTGTTTCTCATAGTAATCAAGTACAGTAGTTTATGTGGGAGTGAGCCTCTACATATAAAATTAACCCATATATGCCCAGAAAAGGTGAAGGTTCTTGAAATGAAATTATTTTTATATATGATATAGGTTATGATGTTTTCATGCCATATATCAATGTTTGAGCAAGTTTTCTCAAGTATTCTTCAATTTATGGCAAAAAATTTACTGTTGCGCAAACGCATCACTGGGCACACCATGACTGTCCAACGTTGCGTATACACAACACTGGGCATTTTAAGCCTAACAGATTTTTTCTTTTTTTTTAGTTATATGTAATTTTTTCATGGGAAACGTTCCATGCTCATAAGAACGAATGCTGACTATTTCATTATCATTCCATCTGACAACGAGAATTTGAGAATCTCTATCTAAGAAACCCTCTTCACTACCTCTTGGCAACTTTTCAAACTTTCTGTTGATGGTCAGTGGACATTTTTCTACTCTGTTGGCTCTTAGGGTACCTGTGGCACCATGACCTCTTCTTTTGACCTCTTCTAAGAGTTTTATTGAGGTGAACAAGTTATCAAAATAAAGAGAGAATTTTACTCCTGGATATTCAGCTTGAAGTGTGTCAAGAATGTTTAGAACAGCTTTCCCTCCTAATCCATATTCACTTGCATACTCATTTGGATTATTTCCTTGATATTTTCCTTGGTAAAGGTCAAGAGGAAAGGCATAACCCAAAGGAGTGCAAGCCGCCCATGCTTTATAACCCCATCGTATGGGCTTTCCACGGATGAGCTGTTTTGTTGGGTGTCTTCCAAAGTATGGAATCATGGACTCATCTATAGATATAGTGGATGGCCCAAAGACTTTACCATAGGAAAGATAGTTTTTATTTAGAATGTCCAAAAATGGGCGTACTTTGGCAAACTTATCGTCAGATTGAGATCCGTATTATCTGCAGCATGGAAATACCTCTTGATCTCTTCAAACCTATTCCAACGCATTGAATTGGATATTAGCTCATTATGAGTATCCAGTTCCATTGACCAATATAATCTGCGTCTTGATACAGAACAATAGCCTGATAGCAGTAGAATTGCAACAAATATTTTCATCTCATTACATGATAAAGAGAACTGATGGTTACCATTTTGTGCTGCTTATTTCAGTTTCAATAGTTAGAAGTTCTATGGCAGCAGCATCAAGAAAAAGTTCAAATATTTCAGGTGGGGTTCGTGGAAAATCAGCAATAGATGGCCTGTAAAAAAGTTGACAGGAGTTGTTGTCTATTTGTTCCATATCCTTACTGCACCAGTGCCTCACTTTGCATTTTTTTTTTTTTAGAAGTTTTCTTATTTCTGCCTTTTGTCGGAGTTTCTCCACTAATAAGAGCCTGAGAAATCATTTGAGCTACAGGTAGGTTGTTTATGTCAACATCATCCTCTTCTCCTGAATCTTCATCTGTTATCCCCCGTTTTCTGGAGGAGAAATGTAGATGGATACATGTCTCTTTGTTTCAACAACAATATTATCTTCACTGTCATCTTCTTCACTACTTAAAAGCCTTTCTAATCCTTCCAAAATTTCTACCAATGTTAGATTCCTAAACAGAAAACATAGCTCAATCAAGCTCTCATGACCTCTATGAATATATATATATATATATATATATATATATATATATATATATATATATATATATATATATATATATATATATATATATATATATATATATATATATATATATATATATATATATATATATATATATTTTTTTTATAGGCCTTTACATAGCTTTTTATGTAAATATTATATATGTATATATATAGGCCTATACATATTTGGTTATATATATATATATATATATATATATATATATATATATATATATGGTGCATGTGTGTGTATGTATGTGTATGTATGTATATTTATGGTGATCCTTAGGCAAACCTGTAAATATAACGTTTTTAAACGCAATATACTGGGGGAAATATATGTGGAATATTCAACATCAGTGAGACATGGGATGCCCAGTGTTGCGTGAACGCATCACAATAAAAATTATGTTTTCGGAACATATTTTGAACATCAGAATACATTCTAAAACACAAATTTCCGAAATGCACTAATAAAGGAACAATCTGTTAATAAGGACATAATCTTATTTATCTATAAATATGTTGCGTTTCTCATATACAGTATACTCATTATTTCTCGAAGACATGATAGACGAAAATTACACTGAATTTTAAATCACTGTAATGCACTTGTTATACAGTTTGTTTCAGCAGTTCACCGTACATCCTTCTGTTAAACTCTCTCTCTATCAACTCATGACAAAAGTTTAGTGTTGCACAAATGCATCACTGGGCATATATGGGTTAAAACTGGTACTTTTATTTATAAAATTATGTTTATGTACAAATTTGTAAGTTGATACTGTTATAGAATATACTGTAGTTTAGATACAGTGATCATTTTTGCCATTTCTGCTCATGTAGTAAGAAATAGACTACTGGAGTAAAGTTTTGTAAGCAGCAATAAGTGAAATGAAACAAAATAATGCAAAATAATGATTATACCATGTTTTTGTAGGATATCCGTCCACTGAAGAGTCATAACTGCTGGGACGTGCCTGATCTGAAAGATAAACATGCACCTGTCCTTTTGTTCGGATGTCACAAAGGCCTTGGGAACCAGATGTGGAAGTATGATATGGTGAGATTGGTATTATTAGTACATTTTTGTAGTACCTTTTAGTTATCGATGCTACTAAATTAAATATTAACATTTGAGAATGGAAGAGAGGGTCTAGATGGCGTCTACTGTGTACTGTTCTAAAGCTTGTGAAGGCCCATTGTTAAGAGACAATAGCTCCCAATTGGATAACAGAGTCCAGATTTGAAGTTTATTACCCATAAGCCATAGTTGCTACCCAGGAAGAAAAATATGATAATACAATATTATTTATCGTCTATATTATTATTAGCTGCTAGGTTAGTACTAATATAAACTACAGGTTGACCGTCACTAATCCGGCATCACTGGGACCTGGAGAGTGCCGGATTAGCCATTTTGCCGGATTAGCCATTTATTAGGGTAGAATACACGAAACCCAGTAGCTAAGCACCTCATCTTAGAATTAAAATATCCCATAAATCAGTACACGTTGGATAATAAAGAAACGACAATTATCAAATACAGGTAGTGCTCGAATTACGATAATTCGACTTACGATATTTCGAGTTTACGATTACGATGGGGTTAGCAATTAATACCGGTACGAAAATATTTAGGAAATATTTTTAGAATTCGTGCAGGCGCAGGCAGCAGGTACAATCAGGCAGCGAGAGAGACCAACTTACAATAGAAAAACTTCTTTTCCTCCATCTCTTTATTCCATCTGCTAGTTAAAAAAAGTAATAGACAATGATAAAAGTATTGTTAGTAACGTTATACTCTTGCAAAAATGCGTACAGCCATGAACAACCAAACGGGAAACTGTTGTTTTGCTAATAATCGTATCGGTCTATCGGATAATAACTGTTTTGCTTGTATTTCAACCATCGTACGGTAATACAAAATTACCGTAGTTATGTTACAAATGACGTTAAGTACTGTACAATAGGACTGATATATTTTTTACACTGTACCCTTATTCGCTTTGGAGAAAAGATCGGCAGGGAAATATACTGCTACAGTAACTTTAAGCTGCAAGTTGTAGCTGAAGCTGAGAAAACAATGTTCAAGCTGCTAATGACTATAAATTATCGTGCATCGGCAACATGCATGAAACTTGACCGTAAATGAAACTGGAGAGAATGTATTTTAATCAAAACTACTGGGCATGAAAGAATACAAATTACTACTGTTTTCACACAGATAAAAGATAAATATGTAAAGCTTGTATTATGATGAAATCAAGAGAAAATAGCTAACGGAATCTTGATTTTTTTTTACACAAAACAAACATGCCCCCAAAACGGGCAGCCGTGATTCCCGCGAACGTCATATATTAACGAAAAAATAGCAAAATTAATTTCACAGTGAAACGTATTTAAGTTATATTTCGACTTAAAACACTTCGTATGACGAAAAATATTCGTGTCCCAAATAAATAAAGTATCCATATTCATTTACGCTAACTAGAAGCAAGAAAAGCGCTTTGAACTTATTATACTGATGTGGCGAAATAAACGCCGCAATACCGATTCCCAAAACAAAACATTGATCGCATTTTATAATGCAATTGGAAACAATGTAGTAAAGCATAACTTTTTAAAAGATCCATGAAAAAGATGCACATTTGTTATGTTGATGTTTGTATAATACTGTTAATATGTGAATACAGTTCAGTATAACGTAGGCTAGGCTACCAGTTTGTTGATGCAGCACACTGCACCACCAAATCGAAGCGGCCGGCGAGCGAGTTAGCGCAGCGACCCGGGAAATTTGAAAATTAGTGCGGAAACATTGGAAATTACTCTAGCCGAAATTTGTGCCGGATTACTGATTGTTCCGGACTACTGATTGCCGGATTAGTGATGGTCAACCTGTACTGTACAGCTTCACTGTTGACAGTTCTTTTAAACATTGTTTCACTCCCCAACTTGCATTTCTTTTGGCCCTTACTTTTTATCTGTTGCTCCCACTGTCCCCCAGCTAGATGTCTGACTTCATTAGCTTTACCCTGCTCCAATTTGACTTCATTTAAAAAGAAATCCTGCTTTCAAGCCCTTTGAGAGTCAAGAATGAAACCCCATCATTTTTCTTTTTCAGCTACTTGAATATGATATTAGTAATAGAAATAAGCTAAAGCATTCAGCCACTACTGTTGTTAATACCACCAGTTACATATTACATGTATTTATCATTATCCTTAAAGGAGGATTTCTCTTTTCTGTTGTCATTAATCCTTGTAGGGGAATATAAAGGGCATTTGCTGTATCCTGTTTCCTAAAACTGGATTTCTCTCTGTGAAGTAATGGTTATGTGAGAGACTCCAGGGGAGAAGGAATCTAGGTTGGAGGGAGTCCCAGAGTGGACTGACCACTGAAGTAAGGAGTAATAGAGAGGGGTTGGCAGGGATGCCAGGGCATCTGGTATACCATGTGGTACATGGCTAAAACAATAAAGGAAGTAGGAGAGCAATGTTTGGATGACCTGAAGGAATTGGCACAGTTCAGACTTTTGTGGTAGGAAACTATTGAGGCCCTATGCATTCCATGGTATGTAGCAGGAATTGACTCTCACATAGCTGTCCACCTTTTACCCCGGCCCCCCGTGATGTTATAGAGTACCATTAATAAAAACCAAGCATTAGAAAACAGACTGAAGTAAGGAAATACCTGCAGTAAGGATGGTTTTGGAAAGAAAAACCAGTTGTTAGTATCACAAAAAGTAGCTTTTGATTTTAGATTTGACAACAAAACACATGTCTGGTTACCTGAGTTTTCATTACAGCTTTGGATTTTAAATATATTTAGATATACTGTGACAACAAAACATTTGGTTTGCAAAATATCAGAGGTAAATTTTTCACATCCTTATCATTTGAAAACTTAACAGCTTGGTTGCCATAAACATTTGATTACCTTCGGAGAGCAGAAACAAATGTTGAATGAAAAATAGAACTAACCAAAGTAAAAAGAAAAAAGTGCAGAAAGGAATTTGTAGACTAGCCTTGTAAGTAAATTGTCAATTTGAAGAGGTACTATAGAAGTCTTTAACAAAGTATTCTGTAGTGTTTGGTTCTATGTTCATCACCAATAGGATATTTAATATTATTATTATTATTATTATTATTATTGGCAACTAGAATAACAGGCCTTTATTGAATAAGGGAATTCTGGCATCACTTTTTTCATACGCACATCATTTCAGCTAAATGACCTTGACATTTGCCAGTACAGTAGTTACCGTGTTTTGTGTATCTGAGTTAGTCATAAATCACATTGATTCTTTTAATAGAATTTTACAGAATGGTAGAATTTAATAATTAAACTTTTGTCATAAGTATTGGAATATGGCTACTGCACATCTAAGCAGTTAGAATATGAGATAACCTTGAACTGTGTGAATGGTGGCCATAGCTTTTAGCTATCAAATCATTTTCTGTATACAGTAATTAAGATTTTTCAAGTTAATTACACTGCTGATTGATAAGTCTGTTAGGCAGTGGTTGGTGGTACCTGAGATAATTTAAATCTCATACTTTAAAGAACAAGGCTAAGGATTTTAAACCTAAATCTAGAATGTTGTTGGGTGACTCTCTAAACTAATGATATGGTTAAACGTCATTATATTCAGACATGGAACATTTTATAGAAGATTTTTAAGGCTAACAACAAACTACAGCCTGAAAAACATTTATTATCTGTGGACACATTAAAATCCCCATAGATGGGTAGTGCCATCAGTGCCCCTTATGCGGTGCACTGTAAGCATTACATAAGATTCTCTGTAGTGTCCCTTTGGCCTTTAGCTGCAACTTTTCAGCCCTTTTACTGCACCTCTGTTCATATTATCTTTCTTCTATCTTACTTTCTTCCCTCTTCTAACAATTGTTTCATAGTGCAACTCCAAGGTTTTCCTCCTGCTACACCTGTAAAACCTTCTTTACCTCAATTTGCCTTTCAGTGCTGAATAACCTTATAGGTTGCCGTGCTTGGCCTTTAGCCTAAATTTTATATTCCAATTCCGCACATTAAGATGTCTGTTCACTCCCCTAACTTATGGTTTTGAAACACTACTGTTTGCCTTGTACAGCAGATTTTAGGCAGTACTGAAGATTCTTGGAAGCATTCCTTCAACCCTGAGTTTCATTGATCCTGCTTTTTATTTTTCATCCGTTTCTGTTTTGTGGCAGACTCCCTCAACTTTTCTGCTTCAGATATGTCCCTCACTTAAAAACCAGATCCTTCAAGTCAACCATATGTGAGTTCAGAGGCTTAACTTGGTGTGGCTAAAGTGTTCTGTAATAATAATAATAATAATAATAATAATAATAATAATAATAATAATAATAATAATAATAAATTTATATCCTCCAGATGAATCAAATGATCCTGTTTGGACATCCGCCATCACATTGCCTTGATTCCAGCATAACAACGAGAGAAGTTTTTGTAACAATGTGTGACATGAACTCCCCAACTCAGAAATGGAAGTGGAGTTATGTCAATGCAGATAGACTTCGAAATTATGATTTTCTGGATCCAAAGCCATAGTTTATCTGATATGTAATAGTCCTTACTAGGTCCACCCCAGAAAAATTTTGTACATACAGATGCACAGGTGATAGTTTATTTTCAGAAGTGCTTCTGAAAGAACTGTACATAAAGCTCACTTTTTCCTAACTGTTATTGTTTTAATTTGTTTATATTTTAATATTAAATTAATTTTTTACATCTCAAGACTTTGTGCTATATTTTTGATAAGCAACAATTTTACTGTGAATATTCATGAATTATGGTCTTTCAAAAGATCATTGCTGTGAAAAGGAGCAAAGCTGTGGGTGCCAGGTTTGTTTATCAGTAATCATTACAATATAATTGCTCATTCATTGCCAAGAGTAGAGTAGGTAAGCTCATCATATAGACTCTTAATGTATGTATACATCATTGCTTTATAAAACAGGCGTCAAACTTACTTTCTTCAATGCTGTAACACTTTAGCTTGAACAGAAAATATGTTTGGGCATTTTTTCGTTGTTGCAGTTGTAGCATAAATCTTCCAATGGAGGCCCATTTAAAATTCAGATTCAGTAATTTCATGTTAGCCCCTTCTCATCGCATGTAGTCCATACATGCATTTCCAGATTTCCAGATTTTATTAATGATGGAACACTACATAAGAAGGGTGTTTGATACTTTCAGTTCATTTGATCTACTTAGAACCTGTTTTGGAATCATTACACATTCCGTATGCATTTTACCAGGATAGTAATATAGCCATATTTTTCTAGAGGAGATAGGCTACGGTATTTTCTTTCTGATCCATATCATCTACTTCATAATGAACTTAGGCAAAATAATATACTGTAGCTGTGTTATTCATGCTGTCATAAATCTCAAAATATTTTTTCCATGATTTTGCTTTGCTGTGATTTATTTTTGTTAATTTTGATATGATTTCAGGGTATTGTTGTGAGTGACTTGAATAAAATACATTATGGATAAATACTTAGATATCAATTACCTCATAATTTGTGTATGTAGAAAATGTATTGTCATTTGAATTTTTTGAAACTGCTTTTTAATGGAAATAGTTCTGCTAAAAGTTTAGAAATTTATTTCATGCATCTTGGGTAATGGGATTACATGTACATGTACTACTTTGTTTTTCACATAGGCAGTATAGCTTTATAATAGGCAGTATAGCTTCATAATCATTAAATGAATAATGGCTGTTTTGGGTAAGGAAACATCACATATTACACATGTATAGTCAGTTTAACAAAATTAATGTACCTGAATTAATTGGTATTTTTTCCATTATTGTAAACCATATACAGTGTTATTTCTGTTATCTGTTTTCTCAGAGAGAACTTCTCTCCACTTTTAATACTTAGACAGACTAAAGTCAAAGAAATAATATCTGTAATTTGATCAATGAAAAGTTACATGTGCTTAATCTCTAGTTGGGATGGCTGTTTTTAATGAGCCTTTCCAGCTGTTTCTAAGATGTGTCCTACTTTCATCAATTCCTTTGTCTCTCATGTCTTCATGATTAGTCTCCTATTAGGCCTTCCTCTTCTTTGTGCTACTAGCACTTCCATTTCTGTAATCTCTCCTGCAACATGTCACTCATCAACTTCCCTCCTCATCAGGTGTCCAAACCATTTCAGTCTTGACTCTTGAGGCTTTCTTTGACACTTCAGTGACTTTTGCTGATCCCATGATGCATTCATTGCATATCCTGTCTCATCTTGTCACTCCATTCATCCATCTAAGAATCCCCATATTTGCACATAAAATATAGCATATCGTACCACCATCTTGAGTACTCTGCCCCCCAGACTAATAGGGATTTTCTTGTCACAGTGTATGCCAGATATCCCCCCCTTCAATTATTCTATGGTTAACCCCTATATCCTTTTCATCCACTGCATCTTCTATCAAGTCTAGATATTGTAATGTTTTCTTGATTTTCACTTCTCCCCAGCTCAGTTGTATCTCACAGGTCATTTTCTCATTACAGTACTGTTATGCCATGTTGTTACTGTTAATAATTTTGTTTTTGTGTCGTGAAGTGTATGCGACAACTCCCTTTTAGTTATACTCCATCATAGCTAAAATTTTCAGTACTGTTTATTGGGGTATATTACAGTATATCTGTACTTCTCTAAGGGCATGGTGTAAATCATAATGATGTAGACAAAGATAATTTAACCAATGTAAAGTACTGTACAGTGTTAGGGTGTGTTTTGCAATACTGTACATATAATTCAAATATAGATTCATGGTGCAAAGATATACTATTAGAATTCAGTTTAGAGTACAATTCTCAAGAAGTTGTTTCTTTGTAATGCAGGACATATGACTGAAGTGAAGTTGTTCTTTATACTATGATGTACACTACTGTATTCGTGATGTTTATCATTAATCACCTTTCTTCATCTAGAACAGGTAAGTGATATCAATCTTTTCAAGTCATGAAATCTTACAGATATTCATTTACATTCTAACCTATTTTTTCCCATTACCTTAGTTTAGTATGAATGTGATAATTCCTGTAGTGGTTTCGGGTAAATTGGTTCGTTGATGATGATGGAGATATTTCTGTTATCAAAACTTACACACTGGATTTCATTGTTATGACCACTTGGCCTTCTGTAACTGAATTTTATATTCAGTGCCTTGAGCAGGATGTAAAATTCAAATGACGAATTATATTTTTCACTCTTTTGTGAGTATTGCAGAGAATTGTCATTAGTAATGAGATTGTATCCTGCATTGAGTCTTGGAAGCTGACTGACAATGGAACACCCAATGTTGGAGGAGAAACTTGGCTCAAGATTGGGCATTTATCTAAATGAAACGTGACAGTAATTTCTGAAATAAGGATACTAACAGTCCAACATAAAAGGGTACTCTTCTCACTCATGAAAAAGCTTTTGTAAATGAGTAGTACCAGAAAACTCTCTTGGCGTGTATGTAATTCATAAACCATATGCGCTAATCCTTGTTGATGTTTAAAATATTGCAATGAAATTATAAAAGCGTTGACAAATTTTTCTTTTTATAAAAGTGTGAAAAGAGACTGATTAAGACAGTTTACTAAGTCTCTAACTGGAATGTGAGCGCCAGATTTATCAGATTATTAGGAATGCCATAAAATATGCTTTCTCTTTATTTCTTTATTAAGTTCTTATTGAAAATTTAGAAAACATTAAGTAAGGAAATCTCCAGCCACTCACAAGGCAAAACTCACAGCATAATGTTTACCCATTATCTCAATGAAAGACTATTGTTATAGATTTACAATAGTATAAATATTACTGTATGGGATTCGGATTGTCCCGTCAAATCAGAACTGAAAAGGAGAGGGATGTGTGTGTATAAACTTACAAAGTCTGTTTTACAGATTTTCTTTGTGTATTCAGATATTGCAGCAAGTAAATTGCATTGTATATCTAAAATGAGAAAGTGCTAATAATTTGAAAGCACAACAGTAAAGACTTTAGACCCTACAAAAGAATAGTGCCCTAGATAATGAGAAACACAAGGCTCTGAGTACTACAGTATATCGCATGAACAAAATTATAAATAAATTTGGATGTGACATATTATTGGTTACTTGAAATTTAGCTTACAGACAGTCCCTGAGTTACGACTGTCTCAGTTTACGGCAGCATTCCAACTTTATGGCACTTGGCTCACAGCAACGTTAACCCGATTTTTCAGCACCATTACCTGGTTTACAGCACTGTAACCCAGTTTTACGGCGCTTAAGCACTGTTTATTCCCATTATAATTATGATGTTCCGTTTTACGGCAATTTTCGGCTTGTGGCATGCTGCCGGGAACAGAACCCCCTCCGTAAGACGGGGACTGCCTGTACATAAAACCTTAAATTCTAATGTAACATGCTCTACCTTATGTTTGTAAGTATTTGTACTTTCTCATCATTCTTCCCAAAAGAAGAGCCAGTAACAGGGAAAACTGAATTCTCGGTTTAAAGAATCGAGAATTCATGGGACAGAAGAGTTGTGCATAACATTCATGAGGTTGATGAATTATCAGAAACAGCCAATGCTTTTATTTTTTCTCAGAACTACTGAAAATTAACTAGAGAATATAGAAATTGGAATAAAAAAGTATCAAAAGTAAATCATCATCAAAGGAAATGTGTGAAATACTGCACACTGCAACAATTTTTTCCCTTTTTGTAGTAGTTATCAGGAACAAAATAAACACATTTGTGAAAATGTTTAAGGCATAGATATTTATACAACTGTGTAACACTAGCTATATTAATTTGTACCATAACCAGTTTGTAACTACGGTACATATGTTTACGGTTTTGTGTTTCAGTTTAAGTTTATATCAGACATAAATATTTTCAAATACAAATCATATATAAATACAGTACCGTAATTTGTAACACCAAAATAACCCATCACATTTTTAACAACTCAGTTACTTAGTACATAGATTATTTACAAGAGCATTTGTAAATGAGAATATTTACAAAATAGACCAACAGGTCCTTCATATATGTACACACAGCACTCAGACAGCGGTCAAAAATTGCGTCCAGTTTCAGCTTGCAAAACATTAAATATGAAGGTCAGTAGAGATGAAATAATATGAAAGAAAAAATAAATTCAGACCAGAATATGAGGTTGTGAGATGCCGTTTTAAATATGCAATGCACGTGGAAGACTAATTTACCTGAAGCCATTTCTGATAAATATTGTCCTTTTTTTAACATATGTATTCAAATTATGACAATTTGCAGTGCCAAAAAATTACTCATTAGGCTACAGTTTTCATTGCTCAAGTGGAACTAAACCCCGGATGTTGGTTCACATTTTGCAGTAATTAAAAAATATACCATTTGTGTCATTATTTCCTAAAAGAACCATGAATGTTAGTTCACGCATTTTGCAATAACTTTAAAAATATAAAATATTCTAATTTTCCAGTGAAACTTCAAAACAGACTTACAACTTGCAAGTTTTTTCGATTATAAAACCCCCAAAGACAGCTTCATAATTTACAATATGTTCAATTTTTTTTCCTCATTCCAATGAAAATCCCAAAATGTTGATTCACAGTTTACAATTTTTCAATGAAATGGCATTATTTTCATTTTCCAGTGAAACAATTTCCCAAAGACAAGTTCACACTTTAAATTTTTTTCATATTAACTATAGTCGAGCCAAACGAAAGTGGCGCTTGAGAGACTGAATGTATCGTGGCGAAATCTAAAGAGTTCGTTCATTTTACCTGGAGAGCGCGGTTTAGAGAAGTCATGAAATTGAAGATGCATTAAGGTCTTAAAGCTGGGCGGGCTCCGTCAGTCATAATCCCGGATATATTTTCCTTTTAAACTTTTTTTTTCCAGGTGGTCAGTAGAAAACAAATAGGAACCTTGGAAGAATTATGATCCCAGGTCAATCAGAGCCTCACAGGGAGCGCTTTAATAGATTATAAGTGTTTTCTTCCTTCAAAAATACATTTATCCTTAATGTCTTCTGTATAGGATTGTTTCTCCCTCTTTAATTGTGTGTATATATATATATATATATATATATATATATATATATATATATATATATATATATATGTGTGTGTGTGTGTGTGTGTGTGTGTGTGTGTGTGTGTGTGTATAGTACACATGTATAAATACACCCACATAAAACTGCCCATTGACTTGGTATTGGAATACCTTAAAGATGAATTGCATAAACTTTATTTTCAATGAGGAATATTTTAAACAAACGTTTGGTATAGCAATGGGAAACCCACCTTCGCCTGTTCTTTCAAATTTATATATGGAATTTTTTGAATGCCTGTACATCCCCAAGATTTTCCATTTTCCTGTAACATGGTACTGTTATATTGATGATATTTCAGCCATCATACCCAAAGATTTGGATGTAAATACCATATTGGCTCAAACTCGAGGGAACCTTTTAATTGTAAATGTAGTATTTATTTATATGAAAAGAAAAATAATTTGACATGTGGCTAAGATTTAGATATCAGCCCCTCTCAGACAAGAACAAGATTAATTTTTTTTTTTTCGTCTGACACACTAAATCAGTTAATCCGCAGGTAATAAGATGGTCAGATTGTTCGTTCGTATCCTCACTGACCGGTCTTTAATGTCTTTGATGTCGATACGATGCATTGGACGGAGACCTTCTCTCACGCGCCACTTTCGTTTGGCCCGACTAAAGCAATCTTCTTCTGAAGGTCTATCATTTTAATGAAATCATATTACGTCAGCATATCCTTGCAATAACAGTACTTTCTTACGATATCATCAACAATGCAGTGACTTTGGTTTCCGTACTTATTCACTCGAGATACATCTGACGTAAGCTCGTATTTGCCACCATGGTATTTCAGCGTGGACTCCATAACGGCACCTCCTGAAAATCATTGTGAGTAATAAATCACCTTGTGAGGACCTTTACTGAATTATTTTTATTTCGTAGGTGAACAAATAGAAATATTTATACAGTATTTACTTCAAAGGTGTAAAGATATAGGTATCCTATTTTAGGTATAGCCTACAGATAAAGAAATGTAACAAAGCTGTTCTAAAGAAACTGTTATGCAGAAATTCTTGAAAAAAAACATTGTAACAGACAATTTATTTCAATATTTTGAGGTAAAATGTGGATTGGTTGTCCTTATATTTGTTCAAAAGATGACGAACAAGCCCTTAAAAGGAAATGCCCTGATGTAAAAAGACAAGATTTATAAATAAGATATTGATGTGTGAAATGCATTGTTCAACTATGTTGTGCGGCAAGCCGCAATACGGCAACCGTAACGAAGGCGTTTCAAAGACTTTCCCCTACTGGTATCACTACTAAGTCACCCACTGTTTTTGAGCAACGCTTGAGATGTCAGCTTAAGACAAGTAATTTGAGATCAGAAATAGGAGCATTTTAGGGCAAAAGAAAGGACTTTAAAAATAAGGCCAAGTTAATTAAACATTGGAGGTCAAGGAATTGCCGGACTCACACATTGGCGATTCAAGGACGCGCAATTATAATGGGTGGTTTTGCAAAAATCGCATCACTTGTGGGTCCGGGGCCGCCAGAAAAAAAAAATTGTCAGCGACTCGGTCACACATAATAAAAGTTATGTGATTCAAGGACACACAATGTGTAACTGCTGAAATTTTTCTAATTACGACATCATTACTCTGGAATTACGACCAAATCGCCAACGATCCTCATGAATCGTTACCGCGTCGCCGAGTTTGGCGATCTGCACCAAGTAAACAGTTGAAGCGGTCGGACCGCATATAATATGCTTTAGACAGTTGAACGCATCCGCATAATTACATCGTAATGTCGTCGTAACTAATTAATTTTCAGCAGTTACGCTTTGTGCGTCCTTGAATCGCCAATGTATGAATCCGGCATAAATTAAGTAAATATTTTGAAAACTAGTCCTATTGAAATCAAACGAAGTTTATAAAAAGAAACCATCATATGGTGAAAGACTATTTTTGGATAAGATAAAAAGAGGTTGACCCTTAAATGCAGAAAGCATAAACGAAAGGAAGAGAAACATTAAGAATATACAAGTTATATAAAAAAAGAATGGGAAAATCGAATGCTAAAACAACTAATAACAAGGCAAACTAATGATAAGAACAAGAATTGACACTACAAGCAGAACTGGAAAGGAAAAGACAAAAGACACGAGACTGTACAAGAATGTAATATTTATGTTAATGTCAAAAAAACTTATTTCTGTAGCAGCTATATGTAAGAAAAAAAATGCTTTAATAAACGAAAACAACAGAAACAAGAAAAGTTTTTTTTTTTTATATTAGAAGCTGAAAGATACTCATCCTCGCATTCTGCAGTTCATGCAACACACCGTTTCCATAAATAGGACAGCAAATTTCTTGTGTTTACAGAATACGATTAATTTTAACTTTTTTTATAACATGGCTGAATCTATAGACACTTACACTATAGTATTTCCCCTGTCAAGAATACGAGATATTTCCAAAACTATGAATGTGTACAAACTCGCCTGGTTTAGTAACGAAAGTAACCAAATAAGTTGTGGCTATAGTATCTAGCTTTTCGGGAGTGGTTGCGTTTCTTGCAGTCCCTATTCGCCCAAGTAGTACCTGAAATAGAAATAGTAATACTATATTTATTCTGCAATTTATTTAAAGTTCTCTTTACTCTCTACAAAGCCCATAAAGACTAGCAGGGAAATAATGATCATCAGAAAAATCATCCATATACTTTTTCATCATTATTTTCGTCTTGTCATGGACACCGACGTACTTAAAAACATCAGCACTCATGCTTGAGAGAGCTACCATCACGGAGAAGTTTTATTTTTTGTTACGGACTAAATACAATAGAGTGTCCGTGTCGGTTTGTTTTGAATTAAACACAAGTGGTGTAGGCCTCTGTTATCTGGTGGTGTCATATAGCCTAAGTGTTACTGCCCATTTAAGAAGCTGTCTAGAAAGGTCCTAGTCTTCACTGCCAGACAGTAAGTGCCGGTCAGTCTACTAGTATTTCCTTCTGGGAGTAGCCCTAACCTTTCTTCAAGTTCATCGTCGAGGGTTTGTACTGACCTAGGTAGGGTATTGTATTTTGTTGAATAGGCCCAGTAAAATGTCAGGTAAAACTACGCAGCAGCTCAGCACTGGGTATTTAATGGTAATTAACCTCACATTGTCTATCCAACATGGTTGGGGACCCTTTTAGGAACGCAGGGATTTAGGTACCGGAAAACTTTGGGAGAAGACCGGATTGCCCAATGTTGTTGTTGTTTTGGAATGATTCTGCGCATGCGCAAGTCATTAGGGAGCTATATGTTCAAGAAGGGATTGCCTAAGGAAACCTATTATAAAAGGAACTCTACTAATCTAACGTACCCAAACCTAGCCTAACCTGGCAGGCCGTGTTACTTAGCCACTGCCCTCACGACCCATTGGTGAAGGAAACTCCACTTTTTACTAAAAGCTCCCCTATAACACTACACATGCTCGATAACATTCAATAACATATCAGTTCTGAGGTTAATTACAGTCGACCTACAAAAAATAACAGTAAATTCTTGATAAGCAACCAAAATACTATGGGAAAAATCAATTTCCAAAGTAATAACCCATGCGGAGCTGTTACATAGTTCTACCAAATGTCATGTTTTGTACCTTATAGTAGGTCTGTAACATTTGTAGTATGGTAGCGGTTGTTTTGCTTGTGTGTATGTGTGTGTGTGTGTGTGAGCATGCTCGAGAGCACATTAAACTACCTAACCTAGGTCATTTAATCGTAACACCTAGTCTTACAAGGGAGTCTGGTCTCCTTGACCATAAATATGGTTGCCACCAGGGATTTTGCATCATAACTAAATACTGGGATATATTATGTATTTGTACTTTAATACCAGGTATCAATGTTGGAGTTTTTTGCTTTGTTTGAAGGTCTCCTAGATATGTCTAGTAATAAAAACATACGAAAAAATAAATCGCAAATTTACGGTTTCCTTCTTCTTCTTCTTTCAATCTTATCAATTCCACTGTCTAGCAGGGTCGGCCGCTCGAGTCAACCTCCTCCATCTATTTCTGTTCCTTGCATCTGCTTCCCCTAGTCCCACCTCACCCATATCCCTCCTCACCACATCCATCTGTCTGATCCGCTGACACCCCACACTCCTCCTCTGCATCACTGGCATGTTCTTAGCTCTCTTGATTGGTTCCACCTCTCCTCTTATTACATGACCATAGTATCTAAGACGAGCTTTCCTAGCCTTCTCCTTTACGTTACATATGCCACACATTCTTCTTATGTCTTGGCTCTCCCTTCTTTCCAGTAGTGATATTCCAGCAATCCATCTCACTATCCTCATCTCGGTTCTTTTCAACAGTCCCTCCTCTTTCCTCTTAAGTGCCAAAGTTTATGCCCAATATAATAGTACAGGCCGTAATGACATTTTCGTGTCTAAAACAACTCCAGTTACTTCCCTCCATTTTCGCCATGCTTCTTTCACTCTCTGTCTCACTGCTTTCTCAGTACCTCCCTCCTCTGCTGTTATTAATCCCAAGTAGGTAAACTCATCATTCTGTTTTAGCACTGTACCATCTTCCACTTGAATGTTTACTTCTTCATGTCCCTCTTTACTACTAACCATTAGCTCTGTCTTTCCAGTGTTCACTTTCAATCGTTTCTTTTCTAGGGCCCCTTTCCATGCTAAAAACCTTTCTTGCAGTTCGTCGTCTGTGTCTGCTATAATGACTAAATCATCAGCAAACATCAGTTCCCACAGTTCATCGTTGCAAATTTACGGTTTCCGATGTTCTAAAATCTTTGAGCTTGTTTCCACGTTCTTGCCCGTGGGGTTGATATTAAACACGACATTCATGAGAGCAGGCTTGATAGTCCTGTAAAAACTTACCTGGGATTGTAATAATCAAGGTTAGCTAAATATTTACCTTAAAAATGAATGTCATATTTATCAAATCAGAAAACCGAAAGCCATATTCTCAGTCAAAATTTTAAGCTAACTAACAGCCGATGCCGAAACTGGAAGTCTTCCCGATATTAAGAAATGCCCATAAAACTGCCATAACTTAAGATGTTATCGTAAAGCAGATTCAGTTCTTATTGCAAAGAATTACCATTAATTTATATATCTGATGGGTATTTAGGTTAGTTACTATCGTATCGAGATAAGTAATCATTTCATCAGCAAAGAAGGAAAGCTGATAATGTAACCATTACTTTTATCGACAAAATAGGCTGCTTTAGGTTATGTAATACTAGGTTGGTTCATTCGTACTCATTGATAACCCTGGCTGTTTTGATGCCAGTTGACAAATCACTTGATCAGTCAGTTACCGGCATTAGTGAAGCAGTTGCCACCCAGACGGCTAGTGGTGTGTAGTCAGGCTAGACAGTTTTAACTGTCTTACTGAGGGGAAAAAAATTAAAAATCCATCTGTTCTAAAAACTAGAAAATAAAGTTAATATAGGATGATTTATGAAAATTTCAAGATTTGTTCATAGCAATTACTAAAGGACTTGATGGGGTGAAAGCCATTGGCTTGGGTTCAGTGTCCTAGATACGTATAGGTGGTGGGTTTGATCCGGTATCAAGATTGGTTGGTTTAGATTAAGGTGGCTTATACCATCTCATTCCCATGCCTAAAGGCAGCTTGCAATCATGGTAAATTAACTGACTGCTTTATGGTCACTAAAACTAGCGTCGCACCAATTATGGTAAAGTATCAAAGGTTATAAGAGGCCTGGTGCAGACCTCCAAAATCCGCCAACCAACAGACATTATCTTCCGAAGTATTACAATGACTGCCATCAGTATTGCCTTGCCCCAAAGGTTTCTGTACCTACCAATGTAATCAGACAGACATACTGTGCAGCTGCATTATTCAGGCATACACAGTACACTTACCTCATGCAGACAAATGAAGACATTCGCAACAGCGCTGTTGTTTGCCTAAATTCCAAGTGGAATTTTCCCAGGCATCATTTCTCTTAACACATTTTTTATGAGTACATTTAAGACAACCGATAAAATAATACGTTTATAAAACAGGGTTTAATGTTTATACTGTTAGATTTTGGTGTTTATATGGTTGGATTATGATGCAGAAGGGGCGAATTGTATGTTTCTTACCCGGTCCAGCGACAGCTGAATGCATTCGGGAAAAATCTGCAAAGACTCATTGATGTCATTTACAGTTGCCTTTGCTGCCTCCCAGAGGTGAGGATCGTTTGGGTCGGCTACCGTCGAATCCTCACATGCACAGTAGTGGTCGGGAACGCCGGCATCTTCACAAGTCCTGCTCCTTGGTATTTCCTTGAACAAACTAATAGCAAAGGGTGTTTTCGTCTTGCTGCAGGGACAAAAGGATAGTAATTTTAAAGGTATATATTTACTAATTTGAGTTAAAAACAAAATTACAAGATAACTTTATACAGAAAGAATTCATAATGAGGCTATAGCTTTAATTTAGCACCCCAGATGGGGAAAAAAGTTAAGCATATCTTAGTTTAACCAGACCACTGAGCTGATTAACAGCTCTCCTAGGGCTGGCCCGAAGGATTAGATTTATTTTACGTGGCTAAGAACCAACTGGTTACCTAGCAACGGGACCTACAGCTTATTGTGGAATCCGAACCACATTATGACGAGAAATGGATTTCTGTCACCAGAAATAAGTTCCCAGATGGGAAAGAAGCAAGAATTGCGTATAAGAAAAGAAATGGTTAAAAAATAGGCTGGGGTTGAAGGTGCCACCATGGCATGCACATGTGAGGAGTAGGCAAACTCCAAGGATGCTGTCATTGTCAGCTGGGAAAGCTTTCCCGAATAGGCTTATAGGAAGGAAGAAAGGAGTGCATTGCACGTTAATGAAATGATAAGCCTATTAGAGGGGAAAAGGAGATAATTTGAAATACCTTCAGTTGAAGAATGGTTCATAATGAGACTAAATGTAATGAAGCAAAGTGCATTGTGGATAATGAAGTAGTAAGTGTATTAAAGGGGAAAAAAAGATTTAATTTGAAGAGCGCTTGCAGAACTAAACTGAAGATGATGCAGAGGCATATGCAAGGGTGGATGAAAAATGCAATCAAGGGCAGAGTTAGAAATAAAAAGAATGTTAATGAAAATTACCATAGAAATTGAACAGTTACCTAAAAAGTAAAAAGTTGCACTTTTGAGCAAGCTCTCCTTTCTGGAAGCAATGTTTTGATTTTACATGAAAATGAAATGGAAAAGATGGAGGCTATTCAGAAGAATGTTTAGTTAGTGTGTGTGTGAATATATAAACAATTCTTTTTGAGCATTGTGTTTATTTTTTTTTTTTTTTTTTTTTTTTTTTTTTTTTTGTAACAGGGAAAACAGGATAAAGGTCACAGCCACATTCATACATAAATTGCTGCCTGTGCATAAACCTTCCACAACATTAGTTGATTTATGCACATACAAAGACGACTCATCAGTACGCTGCAATATTTTCCTACGTCTTGCATACAGTCTCGTGCTTCCTGAGCGATAAGGCCTCTCCTTTCTAATACCTTTTCCACACCATCTATCAGTTCCTCATTGGACGGGTTGGTATCGTCCTCGGCTAGCACTCTACTGGGCCCGCGTTCGAATCTCCGATTGTCCAATGAAGGAATTAGAGAAATTTATTTCTGGTGATAGAAATTCATTTCTCGTCATAATGTGGTTCGGATCCACAATAAGCTGTAGGTCCCGTTGCTAGGTAACCAATTGGTTCTTAGCCACGTAAAATAAATCTAATCCTTCGGGCCAGACCTCTCTAGGAGAGCTGTTAATCAGCTCAGTGGTCTAGTTAAACTAAGGTATACTTATTTTCACACCATCTGTCCAGCACTCTCTTGGTCCTCCTCCTCCTCCTCCTCCTCCTCCTCCTCCTCCCTAAGACTAACAAATTGCTCTCTCTTTTCACCCATTTATCGTCCTACATTCTTCACAACCAGTCTCAAAAATTCAGCCTACATTAACTTTTTATTACTACTGCATACCTCTACCCTCAACCTTTTTTTTTTTTTTGTTACATTGTGCATAATTTGCAAACAATTCATGTGAATGACCTCAAACTTTTTCCATCCATTTACATTCAGCATCCACACTTAATTTCCGTAAAGGAGAGGTGGCTCGGCAATATCCTCATCGATTCTCACCGTGACTTCCAAGGACATTCCAAGTCTTTCATACCTTTTCCATACACCAGCTTCCTTACTTGCTTCACCAATTCTGTGGCTCACCTCTTCCCTTATACTACCATTATCCCTTATACTGACTCCTAAGTACTTACGCAAAGCATAAGTTTCCATTCTTTTGCCATTCACGTTTACATTCATTGCTCAATCCCCATGGTTTCCGCATAGCCTACCCTCGTAACTTTACTCTTGCTCACGTTTGCACTGAATTTTCTGCTCTTGCAAACACTTTCAAGCCATTATAACTACTACTACTACTTGTTTTTGCAGTTTCATTCACTATCCCATATCAGTGCTGAATCACTGGCAAATATCAGCCCTTCCGCATTCCATTCATGACCCATTTTCTTATCCCACAACCTTCCACTTTCATGCATTGCTCTTTATGGACCGCTTACATCACTCCATCCATAAAAATATGAAACAGCCTTGGAGATAACACACCCAGTTCCAGCCCCAGTTTTTCACCAAACTAGACATTCTCCCATGTGCGTGTTCAAACATGGTTCGCTTCTATTATATAAACCATTTATCCCCTTAACATCAGCGTTGAGGTAAGATCAGTGTGTCAGTGATCTGCACATTGCATCTTTCTCGGTATTTTCTAGGTTCATCCTCTCATAACTGTCCCATAACAAGGTCTCGGCCCATCCACCCTTTTCCATGCTTAAACCAAGTTCCTCGTTGGGCGAGTCGGCAGAGTTGTGGGCTAGCACTCGCTAGGCCCGGGTTCGAGTCTCCGGCCGGCTAGTGAAGAATTAAAGGAATTTATTTCTGGTGATAGAAATTCATTTCTCGCTATAATGTGTATCGGATTCCACAATAAGCTGTAGGTCCCATTGCTAAGTAACCAATTGGTTCTTAGCCACGGAAAATAAGTCTGATCCTTCGGGCCAACCCTCTCTAGGAGAGCTGTTAATCAGCTCAGTGGTCTGGTAAAACTAAGGTATACTCGTACTTAACTTTTCATGCTTAAACCTTAACTGTGTGTCCCATATGAATCTCTCTGTAACTTCTCACGCTTTCATGATTTTAAAATCCCACCCCCTCACCTTCCTGGTTTACTGTAGTTCTTACAGTCTCCTCTATGACCTTTACCTTTATATAATTCCTTTGGAGCCTTTTCCTTGCTCACATACACCTTACACACCTTGGTCAGATGTCTTATCCCATCAGTTCCTTCATTCTCATCATTCGCTCTCTTTGTAATTGCTCTCCTTACATCTTTAGGAGTTATTTCACTAAGCATTTTCGAACTCACACTAACCCTTTCCATTCTTGCGTCATTCATCTGTGACTCTCACCCATTTCCCACATTCAAGAAATCTTCCGAATATTCGTCTCATCAACCTATCTGAATTGTTTATATGAATGTGGCAGTGACCTTTGTGTTTTTTTCCTGAAGACAATCCTTGTTTGGTTGAATGTTAAAAGAAATTATATATATATATATATATATATATATATATATATATATATATATATATATATATATATATATATATATATATATATATATATATATATATATATATATATATATATATATATATATGTGTGTGTGTGTATGTATATATGTGTGTGTTTGTGTGTGTGTGTGAAAGTACACTGAATGTGCACATGATTCTTATCTTCACATGTGTGACAAATAAACATACACATCCTTTTAAACATAGTACCATAGTTATATTTATTTTTTACCTTGCTGCTGGATCAGCATATGAACCATCCAGAATATCGCGCAGCGTCGCGTAGACGTCATAGGAAGCCGTTAGCCGCCGGGTGTTAGTCCTGAGATTTTTCATGGCTTCCGGATACCTCTCTTTAAACCATTTAGGAAATGCCATGGTGATGTAAGGCATCCTCTCCTCCAGCATCCCAGCGTAGGTTGATCTGAAGCTCCCCCACCTGAGTCCGTGGTCACTGACGAAGAAGAGAACAGTGTGGTTTAAATACCCTCCTGCCTGCAGCTTCTTCAGGTACTGTAGGGAAGGGTCGTCGGCCATCACTGCTGACGTCAGATAGTCATGCGTGACGGATGCAGTCCAGTAAGTGGCGAAGTAAGGGATATCCCTGAATTCCTCGGCGATCTTGAGCGAGTACTCGTGAATCAGAGAGATGCTGCTCCTGGCTCCTTGGCAGAGCTTCCCGTTGTAGCCTTTTAGACCGGCGCTGTGGCCAATCGTGCTGTCGGAGGCGTAAAAGTAAGGCCTATTGTAATAGTCTGTGGGTTGCTTGCAGAACCCAGCTTTATTGAAATGAAATGTGCTCATCCACGGGGAGTCCTCTGCATTAACGGTGACGTATCCTTTCTTTTCGTAGTCTTTCCATATCAGAGGGCAGTCGTCGTATCTCGTGCTGCTCGCTTTGGTGCATTTGTGACTCTTGAGCTCGTCGTAGGAGATCCCCATGAGGTATGCCGTGAGGTTCGGGTCTGTGTTGTCGGCGACTTTGTTGAAGCCTTGTAAGTCTATGACGTGGAGATTCTCCCTCAGGTACTGGAAGGTCTTGGGCATGTGGCGGCGAAGGTTGCCCCTCGAAACGGCATCGGTGCCCAGGAAGATGACGCTCAGTTGCTCGTCGCTTCGCTCTCCGTGCTTTTCCTAAAGAGTATTGCGAGACTTTGAAACTACTTTGATGATGAATATCTAATAATAATAATAATAATAATAATGCCGGTTTGAACTCAGACCGGCTGTTCTTTGAGAACGGTTCTGTTCTACTGTACCATGTGACCAAGTTCATCAAACAACAGCAAAAAGTTGTTTCAGTACTTCCAGAAAGACTGTTTAGACTAAAAGCAGTGCAGAATATTTCAGTATAAATTACTTACGTAATACAGCAAGTATGATCAGTGTTCGTTTACTTACGTTACGAGTTAATCAAGTTAAAACTCAAAATACAAGCACATAATATAGTTATTTGTAGAGCCGAATTTAGCTCTCTTCACGAAACCTGTTCGGTAACTGATGTTGTCTGCCGAGTTGAAATTCTTAAATACTGCCACTGTCCGTGTACCATTGGCTTTCACAATCATGGTTTTATATTCCTTACGATGAGGGAACACATAAGCGCATTAGAAACTTACCTTAAAAGCTTTCCTTTTCTGCGTGGCCCTTCGTGGCTGTATGAAAAAATGCGCGTTGTTATAAAATGCAGTGTTATTTCGACGCTTGTCAACGCAGGTCACTAAAATGCCGTCCTCCGGAATGGGTGTCTCTTTCTTCGTGATGGGAATCTTCGTCTTGATTCTGCAGATTGGAAAAGTGGATTTTAGTATTCCAAAGGGTGACAGGGAGTGCTTCATACGCCAGACACAGTCTTGGACTTGCCAAAATTGAAGCCGAGCTTGTTCTTGTTTGTTTGACGTCGTTCGTTTTCTCAAATATGCGCGACTTCAGTTTGACCAGCACTATAGACGTACAATTTTGGTTTATTCAAGGTCTTTCTTGGATTCATCGTTATAAAGTTTAGCGCAAAGATGGTAGCCTATGCAGAAAAAGGAACACCAAGTGGCGTTGCTTAAGCTAATCGGAATCTGAGCTAAGATCATTTTTTTTTATCCTACCTTAAGTCTAGAAAATTTCTGATAGTACCATGCACTTATGACATTCACTATGGTGGATGTAGTCTTCCAAAGTAGCACATATGTTTAAATATTAGGCTTAGTGTACTAATGTTTTGATCTTGAATTTTCTTTCTAAACCTTATTTTGTTGTGTTTTCCCACTGCAAATCTGCATACACACGGAAATTAAACATGCTTTTGGTTATGTTGATAAATAACCGTATAAAGGGAAATTTTTTCTGTGAGGAAGTCTGTAGTCGCCATTATTGTCTCTTTGCTTAGCCCTAGCTGTTCAAATATTTTGTTTTCTTATTATATTTATTGAGGCGTTACATTCCTTCTGTAAAGGCCATGGCGTGTTAAAAACTGCAGTGAGGTTTTATGCAGTACTTCATATAACATCATCTGGCAGTGAATAATTTCAAGTAACAATGCTGTGCACATAAAATAACTCGCTACCCAATAGCAACATTTATAAAGTTAGGAAAAATCACACATCAGAACATAATTATGCTTACCCGCTTTTCGCATGTATATTTTCCCGCTCCACAGATTGATTCACATTGATTTATAAAGAGCCGTTACATAGGTGCATTCATGGAACCACTTGGAGTAGCATTCGTCGAAATCTTTTAGCGAATCCATGACCTTGTTGACTTAGAGTAGGGGATATTAGATAGATGCATCACGTCACGCAAACGTTTGTTACAGAGGAAATGTCTTTGCTCGTCTGTATACAGCCCACAACAATTGCAGTGTTTGCAGTTGTTCTCATCCCCTGGTTGAGCAATGTACTCATTACCCACAGAGTCCACGGGAGTAGGTTTATCACAAAACCTGAGTTTGTCGAACTCTTCAGCAAAATGACCCTTGCTATTTTCCCGCAAAACTAAAATAGCTGAGTGTAGGCTATGCCCACCCTCAAAGCTGCAACATGGTTTCCAAATATCAGATTTGAGATGTCAGTACGGAATTGTAAATTGAGAATGAAAACTGAATGTATATTTATTCACAGGTGGCAATTTTTGGTGTCAGAATTATTCATCAGTGGTAGGGGTTTATTAATCTCTCTCTCTCTCTCTCTCTCTCTCTCTCTCTCTCTATATATATATATATATATATATATATATATATATATATACATATATATCTATATATATAATTATATATATACAGTATGTTTATATACGTATGTATATATATATATATATATATATATATATATATATATATATATATATATATATGTATACATATATATGAATTTTAATCACATCACCGAGATTCATATACAAGCATTAAGTTAAAATGTTGTTTAATATCCAATTCGCTCTACCACGGAAATAATATATGCATATGTATGTTTACCGAAAGGGAATTACAGTTGATAAGAAGTTCGTCGTCTCACGGGCGTGGGCTAAGGCGTCCACTGAACGTCATGTGTTCTCGTGTTCGGTGGTTCGATCCCCTCGGTAAACGTATATATACATATGTTATTTCGTATATATATATATATATATATATATATATATATATATATATATATATATATATATATATATATATATATATATATATATATATATATATATATATATATATATAATTTATTGTGTGTTGATCGTAGTTTGTAGATTATTCCAACCATAATCCGAAAGATTCCATCATATGCTAATTCCATTCTCTCTCTCTCTCTCTCTCTCTCTCTCTCTCTCTCTCTCTCTCTCTCTCTCTCTCTCTCTGTACTTACTTCCACTGGCTATCGCATTTTCTGTTATATTTGCCAGGCTGCTGCTGTTTCCGTTCCACGCCCTCGTAGTAACAGTAGACCTCTTTCTTGGGCACCTTGTAATCGGACAGCCTCTCTTCGTAATAGAGCAGGGACAAACCAGAGTCCTCCGTCAGCGGCCGGTTCTTAGAGCACACTAGCTAGGAGGAGAATCGTAAGACCTGAGTTGCTTTTGTATTGTAAAGCATTCTTGGATATTGTAAGAATCAAGATGAAAGAAAAAGTAATTGGTATTTTTCACTGTTAACGCACTATAAAGCTCTCCTGGACACTATTAGAATCAAGACTTACGAGGAAATAATAATTATTTTTAACCTGTTAAAGCACGGGAAAGGTGTTCTGGATACTGTTAGAATTAAGACTGACGAGAAAGTAATTGTTACTTTTAACCCTTCCGCTTACCGATGACGTATATGGACGTCATCCAGATTTTAAGTCCTTCGCTTACCGATGACGGATATGAACGTCATCCAGATTTTAAGTCCTTCACCTACCGATGATGGATATGAACGTCATCCAGATTTTAAGTCCTTCGTTTACTGGTGAGGTATATGAACGTCATCCAAATTTAAGTCCTTCGCTAACCAATGACGTATATGAGCACCATCCAAATTTTAAGTCCTTCACTTACCGATGATGTATATAAACGCCATCCAGATTTTAAGTCCTTCGCTCACTGATGACGTATATGAACGTCATCCAAATTTAAGTTCTTCGCTTACCGATGACATATATGAACGTCATCCAAATTTTAAGTCCTTCGCTTACCGGTGACGTATATAAACGTTATTCAAATTTAAGTCCTTCGCTCACTGATAACATATATGAACGTCATCTAAATTTTAAGTCCTTCGGTTACCGCTGATGTATATGAACGTCATCTAAATTTAAGTCCTTCATTTACTGATGACGTATATGAAAGTCATCCAAATTTTAAGTCCTTCGCTTACCAATGACGTATATGAACGTCATCCAAATTTAAGTCCTTCGCTTACCAATGACATATATGAACGTCATCCAAATTTTAAGTCCTTCGCTTACCGATAACGTATATAAACATCATCCAAATTTATGTTCTTCGCTCACTGATGACGTATTTAACGTCATTCAAATTTACGTTCTTCGCTCACCGATGACGTATATGAACGTCATCCAAATTTTAAGTCCTTCGCTTACCGGTGACGTATATGAACGTCATCCAAATTTTAAGTCCTTCGCTTACGGATGACGTATATGAACGTCATCCAAATTGTAAGTCGTTCCCTCACCGATGACGTATATGAACGTCATCCAAATTTCAGTCCTTCGCTCACCGATGACGTATACGAACGTCTTCCAAATTTAAGTCCTTCGCTCACCGATGACGTACATGAGCGTCATCCAAATTTTAAGTTCTTCCCTTACCGGTGACGTATATGAACGTCTTTCAGATTTCAGTCCTTTGCTCACTGATGATGTATATGAACGTCATCCAAACTTTAAGACCTTTGTTTACCAATGACGTATATGAACGTCATCCAAATTAAGTCCTTCACTCACTGATGACGTATATGAACGTCATCCAAATTTAAGTCCTTCACTCACTGATGACGTATATGAACGTCATCCAAATTTAAGTCCTTCACTCACTGATGACGTATATGAACGTCATCCAAATTTAAGTCCTTCACTCACTGATGACGTATATGAACGTCATCCAAATTTAAGTCCTTCGATCACCGATGATGTATATGAACATCATCCAAATTTAATTCCTTCATTTACCGATGACGTATTTGAAAGTCATCCAAATTTTGAATCCTTCGTTTACCAATGACGTATATGAACGTCATCCAAATTTAAGTCCTTCACTCACTGGTGACGTATAAACGTCATCCAGATTTTAAGTCCTGTGCTTACCAATGACGTAAATGAACGTCATTCAAATTTAAGTCCTTCGCTCCCTGATGACGTATATGAACGTCATCCAAATTAAGTCCTTCGCTTACCGATGACATATCTGAACGTCATCCAAATTTTGAGTCCTTCGCTTACCAATGACGTGTATGAACGTCATCTAAATTTAAGTCGTTCACTCACCGATGACGTATATGAACGTCATTCAAATGTAAGTCCTTCGACCACAGATGGTGCATATGAACGTCATCCAAATTAAGTCCTTCGCTCACTGATGACGTATATGAACGTCATCCAAATTTAAGTCCTTTGATCACTGATGACGTTTATGAACATCATCCAAATTTAAGTCCTTTGACCATCGATGACGTATACGAACATCATCCAAATTTAAGTCCTTGACCACCGATGACGTATATGAAAATCTTCCAAATTTAAGTCCTTCTCTTACCAATGACGTATATGAATGTCATCGAAATTTCAAGTCGTTCACTCACCGATGACGTATATAAACGTCATCTAAATTTAAGTCCTTTGATCACCGATGACGTATATGAACGTCATCCAAAAATAAATCCTTTGATCACCAATAACGTATATAAACGTCATCCAAATTTAACTCCTTCGCTTACCAATGACCTATATGAACTTCATCCAAATTTAAGTCCTTCGCTTACTGATGTCTTATCCAAACGTCAATAAAAAAAGGGTTACTTAGAGCATATGTAATCAGCTGCAAAATGGAACAAAATTGAGCGGTCAACCTTGAAGACTGTCGGAGATATTAGGCGCCTTTGAACAAATCAAGGTATAAACATTTTTACGCTCACCGCTCGAGTCACCGCCACTGACCACAGACGTAATTGTCATCAGAGTCATAATCGAAGGGGTTAACACACCGGCCCACAAGGACAGGGATGAATGGATGGAAACGTCATGACTAAGGGCTCCTATACACGATACGTGGGCAAGTATGGTTTTGGCGAACGCTTCGGATTAGTGTCGAGGTATGGTATCTAAGCACGCAAATATTCAGCTCACTCATAGCTACCCAGGAATGAAGGTGGTTCAGCGTTTCTGTCTACAGTTTCCGAGCACAGCTTCGGTACCACGCTTCGAAACCACACTTGGCCAAGCATCGTGTATAAAAGCCCTAAGATCACCACTCATACAGTTCGTGAAACACTACCACTTAAAAAAAAAAACACACACACACACACACAAAACTTTTGAAACAACCCTTACCACTAAAGCCTTTTTAGACTTGTAGGAAACGACACTCGGATGATTAGGGTCGATGTCTGGGATGGTGCAGCCAGCAGTATTGAGCAAGTAGTGGGGAGAGTCCTCCTCTAAAAAAAATAGTAAATAGATAATCAATTAAATTAATTTAAAACTGAGATCTAATGTCCACAGACTTCATGAATTTAATTGCCCTTTCATCAGTCAAATACAGGCAGGAATCTGTGAGCACACTATATATATATATATATATATATATATATATATATATATATATATATATATATATATATATATATATATATATATATATATATATATATATATATATATTCTGTGTGTATATATGTGTGGGTGTATATACTGTATGTGTGTATATAAATTAAATGTAAACATTTTGTACCATGAAAAACCTCAATAAACCCCCCCTCTCTCTCTCTCTCTCTCTCTCTCTCTCTCTCTCTCTCTCTCTCTCTCTCTCTCTCTAGCGTTTATTTCTGCAAAGGTCATAATCCCAGCAGCTTCACTTGTCCCCCCGGGTACTCACTTCGAACAACCTCATTTCAAACCAAACAAATTACCTGCCATCTCGATAGCGCTACGAGGTTTCGGACTCATATGAGTGCCGAGGGGCATCTGGAGCGCGTACAAGTAGACCAGCGACACCAGCACGAAAGCCGCTGGGATCAAGAAATAACTCCGAATTCCTGTAAGAAAAAAGAAGTAGTAGGAGCTTTAACTTCGAGCAATCTATACTCATCAGGGGTGGCAATTCACATCATGGGACTACAGTTGTCTTTCATATCTTCTTGGGAAAAGGTGTTTTTGCAGTTTCGAAAGATTTTGTAATTTACATCTGATAAGTGTATTTGTTAGCAGGATATCTTAATAAAGGTTTTGACCTAGAACTGATCAGTTCTTACAAAATAAATTCATCAGAGAGGACTTGGAAAGTCAGTGCTTGCCGGACGCTATTTACATTAATACGAGGAGTCAGAGGGAGGGATATGTCGATCCAAATAGCAGTAACATACCTTTTGTGGCCATTCTGAGCAACAAGTGTGTCCGGCTGTTTCTGGAAAGAGAGGAAGAGAAGCAAGACAGTAAATGATATATAGTTATAGAAAAAGAATTTGAGCAAAACAGAATAATGTCCCTCAAAGTTATAGATAGTCCAGTAATATTTCATTTTGGAGAAAAGTTAAATATAAAGATTATAAAGAAATAAATATAATAATAATGATACAACAATGTCATTGGATTCCCATACAGTTTAAAATTTTTTTTTTTAAATGAAACAAATCTGCAGTTCATTGCTTATGCCATCAGTCAGTAACGAATCCAATCTAAAATTAATACAATCACAACAGTGATCATTTAGAAGGTTTGTAGCCTTTAGCACTTATTACTGAGCATCAACGAGAAGTTTTTCAGGTCCGAATTCCCCGTAGGGATCCGTGGCGTCAGCGCACCTCACGCGGTGCGCTGTAGGCATTAATACTCAAGTTCATTGCAACATCCCTTCGGCCACTAGCAGCAACCCCCTTTCATTCCTTTTACTGTACCTCCATTCATATTCTCATTCTTGCATCTTACTTACCACACTTTATTGTTGCGTAGTGCAACTGCGAGGTTTTCATCCTGTTAGCACCTTTCAAACTTTTGTACCTTCAATTTCCCTTTCAGCGCAGAATGACCTCATAGTTCCCAGCGCTTGGCCTTTGGCCTAAATTTTATATCCTATTCCCATTCCATGTTAGCCGAATTTTCAGTTAAATTTTCGTTTAATCGCGAAATTCGGTTTAAAAGATTTATCCGTAAAATGCATCACCTTTAAAAAAGGCAGCTTTGCAAAAAACCATCGTGATAATGTAACTGATAAGTCAAGGAATATAAATAAGATAGGGTCTGGACTGTTAAACGACTACTGTATTATTATTATTATTATTATTATTATTATTATTATTATTATTATTATTATTATTATTATAGCGTCAAATATGACGGTAATCTTAGAGGGTTGAAAAGTTAAGTATACCTTAGTTTAACCAGACCACTGAGCTGATTAACAGCTCTCCTAGGGCTGGCCCGAAGGATTAGACTTATTTTACGTGGCTAAGAACCAGTTGGTTACCTAGCAACGGGACCTACAGCTTATTGTGGAATCCGAGCCACATTATAGCGAGAAATGAATTACTATCACCAGAAATAAATTCCTCTAATTAGGAGACTCGAACGCGGGCCCAGCAAAGTGCTGGCCGAGAACTATACCGATCCGTCCAACGAGGAACTTTAGAGGGTTGAGACGGCAAGTCCTTACCGTAGGGACGTCAAGTACCGTAGGGACGTCAAGTACCGTAGGGACGTCAAGTACCGTAGGGACGTCAAGTACCGTAGGGACGTCAAGTACCGTAGGGACGTCAAGTACCGTAGGGACGTCAAGTACCGACCCGAAGCTGTGACCAAGGTACCTTCATTTTAAGACATATCAGAAAAAATGGACTTGATGGAAAATAATACGTTCTTATCAGTGCGCCATAAGAAATATTTAATACTCTGTAAACATATCTCGATAACGAGATCTTGTTGAGTTTCTCCGACTGATAAGAACCGATAAACAAGGTACCGGTTGTCAGGTGTGGATCAATAGATAAAGTTTTTTGCATTTATCAATATCCCGTCCGCCTAGTGACATTGCTGTCGTGGGAAGGACACCAAGGCGGGAAAATCGATCGCCGAAGTAGAGAAATAATGACAAACTGGAATTTTCCAAAGGGGCTGGTTAAATCACTCTGAGGACACAAAAGAAGAAAAGGAGTTACGCATTTTAAAATAGCACGCTGAAGGTGTATAGCTGTTGCTTCTAAGATAGAGGTAATAGCTTGGCCAATTACTTAAAGAATACCTTGAAAATGTAATTCACATCTTACTCCACCACTAGTCTATTCAAACCTCAAAAATGAAGGTAATTTTGAGAGGCGTTACGTACCTCCTCGAAGCTCCGGCTAAATATCTCCGTTCTGCACACTTCACTAGGGTCAGTTGTAAGAGAGGCTGGCCCCAAACTGGACGATGGCAAGACTAAATTTGGAGTCTGTTTCCCACCGACTATCTTTGTTACACAAAAATTAATGGAAACATATTGCCTTTTATTTAAAATGATTGCAGTGTGTAACTTGCACCATTTTCGTTATCTTTGATATGAGCAGCTTATCATTTCTTTTTCTTTCTTTTTTTCGTGGCAACTTAGTAAGATGGATTAAAATACTGCACAATTTATAACGATTTCTTCATAAAATGCCCAAGGTGCACTGGATGGCGGACGCGCTCCTAACGAGACTCTTTTGTATGCACAATACTTGAAGCTTTTAGGGTTTGGGAAGTTTTCTGCACGAGGGTTTCCTACTTTGTCTAGCAGTTGAAGGATGGCTATGGCAGTGGCTCCTGACCCACTGAACATAAGGCAGTGTGCCCCTTACTTTAGGCAAAAATCAAGAGCTTCCGCATTGTAGGCACATCGAGAGATGCTGGAGTCAGCATTTCGAGATGTTTACAGGGAAAAAACACGAAACCTATTGAGTCGTATTTACAAACTCGAAGGAGTGTGTGAACTGGGTCCTGCGTACTTCAATCATGGTTTGAAAACGTGTTTTGAGAGAGGAGGAGTACGGAGATATGAGGCGGCGTAGACTTTGCAGGCAGGTGCAGTGCATAAGAGCATTTGAAGATGCTTTAGTAGCCCCGAACTCTCAGATTCTAAGAGAAAAGGACGGAGAAGGTTTCACATCTTCCTCTTAAACTGGATGCTTCCTGCTTATTCAAATGCGGAATTGTCTAAATCAACAATTACTGCTATTACAGCATGCAATGTTCATTTACATCCTTGATGCTAATAAAATTGGGTCTGATGCTGTAGGTTTCTCTCTCTCTCTCTCTCTCTCTCTCTCTCTGAGGAAACGAAAATTAATTTGCTCAGTATTAGTTTATAACCTCGTATAGGAGTCTTAATGCCACATGCTGATTAGAGTTCGATTCTGGTGATAGAAATTCATTTCTTGCTATAATGTGGTTCGGATTCCACAATAAGCTGTAGGTCCCGTTGCTAAGTAACCAATTGGTTCTTAGCCACGTAAAATAAGTCTTAATCCTTCGGGCCAGCCCTAGGAGAGCTGTTAATCAGCTCAGTGGTCTGGTAAAACTAAGGTATACTTAACTGTTTTAGTTGAGACTAGGTCAGCTTTCGTTGCATTTTCGGGTGCTGGACAGACCTCACAGCGACAGTCCTTTTTAGTTCATCCTTTATAAGACAATGAGTGGAAGACGAGATTCAAGAACTTGGATTTTTGGTGTTGGAAAAGTCGTTTCTACAAACGCTTTGAAAATAGGGAGACATGAAGGACATGGATATTGTTATTTTGTTAATGTATAAAGCTTCGCTTTCTAATTATTTTTTTTTTATTTTTTGATAAATTAATATGGAAATATCAAACCAATTTTGGAAACGGAACTCTGAAGAAATCATGTGACACTCCGGTTTTATTGGTATGGACAGAAATGACATCATTATTTGTCAAAACTAGAAATGAAAACTTCAACAGTTTTTACTAATATCTTGAAAACTGCACACTACATATTCAATATAAAATTTATGAATTATTTTTTTATGAATGATATCGCAAAATGTTAAAAGGCAACGTTACGATACAACCCAGATCGAATGCGGAAATGTTTAAAATGAACTGTGACAAACATAGACAGACGCGTTGTAAATTACAGATTCGAGCATCACCAAGAATCCCTCTCCATTCCTGCATGAGAAACCTAGTTGCAGTTGTATTATGTGATAACCCTGCAGCTTCATTTGAAAGTAAAAGGTTCACTCTCTCAGTAACGGAAGAATTGCGGTGCTGGTGGCTCTCGATTTTGCATTTTACAGCTTGTCTGTCACATTAAGTTTTCAACATTGCAACATTACGATCTGAGTTTGCAGCATAACCTTTACTTATGGTCTTTTGCGATATTACATAATAATTTATGAAACAAATATATTGAATATGCACGGTGTAGTTTGGAGGATACAGTACAAACTAATGAGTTTATTTTGAAGTTTATACATTTAGATCTAAATTCGTAACATTGAATATGAACGTTGCGACTCCACATCAGAAGAGATAACATTCAGTTCTTCGATAGCTTTTCTAACACTAGGAGTCAGAACATCGAGTTTTGACTTTGCAACCTTCCGACATAAATTCATCAAAATGAATGTTGATGTTACTTCTGTAACTCAACGTGTTCACAAGTGAATTTTAAGGGTTACTCTAACTTACGTAGTCACAAGTGAATTTTAAGTGAAACTGCGTTAAAACTTCAGTTCACAACGGCAAATTCCTAAGTCCCTGACAACGTGATTTTTCAGTTTACGCTGCTGTAGTTCATAGTGAATTTTGAAACGGCAACTGGGCTGATACGAGTCCTAGTCATGTTTTCAAACTTTCGGCTAAATCGCCGTTTCGCACATGCTGACGTCAGCCCCAGATTCATATTGTCAGCTGACCATGATTCCGTTTCATGAAGTGGACCACGTTTCCGTTTGTGTGTGTGTGTGTATTGTCTCATTCATACTATTCATGCTATATATTATATATATATATATATATATATATATATATATATATATATATATATATATATATATATATATATATATATATATATGTGTGTGTGTGTGTGTGTGTGGGCGTGTGTCTCATGCATAGGCTACTATCCATCATATATAAATAATCACGAGCATGCATGAAGATAGGTGTTTATCAGCGCATTCTACATTTATCTTAAATTTCAGTTCACGCCCTACCGCGTAAAAAAAAAAAAATAAATCTTAAAATTTACGTCGTTTATTTACGACTCGCGTCAAACTTAATCCGGGAAACATGCCGCTGGCGTCACCGATCTTTGTAATACCGATCCAAAGGCTTAGCTTATTTTCAGATTTTTTATACTTTCGTCGATGAAGCTTCTTTTTTTTTGTTTAAGCAGTACTTAGTAATCGTTAAAGACTAATAAAAGTTGCGTGAGTCATCGTGTGGGTGTATAATGCACAGATATCGCTCATGCGATTTGATGAAGTCGATAGAAGCCGAGAGTGAAGTGCAACACTAATCTTGGTATATATAACCAAGTTTAGTGTTGCACTTCAGTCTCGGCTTGTATCGACTTCATCAGATCGCATGGGCGATATCTGTACAGTACACGCCCACACGATGACTCACGCCTTTGTTATGTGAATAACGGCAACTTTTATTAGTCTGTAACGATTGCTAAATACTGCTTAAAAAAAAAAAGAAGCTTTATCGACGAAAGTATAAAAAATCTGAAAATAACCCTTTGATTCGGTAGCATAAAGATCGGTGACGCCACCGCATGTTTGACGCGAGTCGTAAATAAACGACGTAAATTTTAAGATTTGTTTATTTTTTTTTTACGTGGTAGGGCGTGAACTGAAATTTATGATAAATTTAGAATGCGCTGATAAACACGTATCTTCATGCATGCACGTGATTATTGATATAGCATGAATATTACGCAACACACAACACACACACATATATATATATGACTATTTATCACATCACCGTGATTCATATACAATCAGAAAGCTACAAACGTCCTTTAATATCCAATTCACTCTACCTCGGAAATAATATATTTTCATATATGTTACCGAAGGGGAATTTTTAAGTTGATAATAAGTCCACCGTCCCGTGGGATCGAACCAGCGACGGACGAGGAATCAGGACTACAGTGACGCACTAACGAAATCGGCCACAAGAGAGGCAAGAGAGGTACCTCTCTTGTGGCCGATTTCGTTAGTGCGTCACTGTAGTCCTGATTCTCGTCCGTCATCGAACGAGGAATCAGGACTACAGTGACGCACTAACGAAATCGGCCACAAGAGAGGCAAGAGAGGTACTCTCTTGTGGCCGATTTCGTTAGTGCGTCACTGTAGTCCTGATTCCTCGTCCGTCGCTGGTTCGATCCCACGGGACGGTGGACTTATTATCAACTTAAAAATTCCCCTTCGGTAACATATATGAAAATATATTATTTCAGGTAGAGTGAATTGATATTAAAGGACGTTTGTAGCTTTCTGATTACATATATATATATATATATATTATATATATACATATATATATATATATATATATATATATATATATATATATATATATATATATATATATATATATATATATATATATATATATATATATATATATATATAGCATGAATAGTATGAATGAGACAATACACACATACACACAAACGGAGACGTGGTCCACTTCATGAAACGGAATCATGGTCAGCTAACAATATGAATCTGGGGTTGACGTCAGCATGTGCATAACGGCGATTTGGCCGAAAGGTTGAAAACATGACTAGGACTCGTATCAGCCCAGTTGCCGTTTCAAAATTCACAATGAATTACAGTGCTACAGGTGAAAAATAAGAGACGGGGTGTAGGTCCTGACCGGTTTCGACTTTATTTCCAAGCCATTGAGGAAGGACTGATACAGAGTATTAGAACTCACAAATATATGTACTACAGGAACAGTACTGACGAACATACACAACCGTTAGAGACCACATATCCACCCACAGGCCGGTGTCAAGGTATAGGAGTGGCCTTCAAAACTCATTTGGCTAAAAATCACAATATACTCTCAGGGGACAATACTGATAAACAACCGGCCATAGGCGACATCAGATCCACACATGTCAGGGAGGCAGAGTTTGGAAAACTCATTAGCACTGCTGCCCCCGTACTGTGTGTACAAATATGATAATCTTATTTTCATACATCTCTACTGCCCACCTTAAAATTTAAACAAATTACAAATTTTTCTTTTAATATTAAGGGATCAAGTTTATACATGTAACTTTCTTTTATAAGGCTAGATTCAATGATATTTCTTTCCAGTGCATTATTAGAATATACAATCCTTTTTGCCCCTTCCCAGTTGATAGCATGATTGTTCTCACTAACATGTACAAAAATACCACTGTTCCCCTGTGCATATCTCACACATTTCTTATGCTGTTCTATTCTCTTTTCCTGTGCTTTATCCGTTTGGCCAATATAAAAGTTGTCACAAGACTTACATATACACACCCTTTAGTATTGTCGGGAAAGTTCTTGATAAGTACATGTTCATTGTTTTATTATTCTTAAATGCGACATTAACACCAAAATTCTTAAGAAGATGGGGGATATCTTCCATATTATTATTATAAGGCAGTACAAGCAAATTTTTTGTGTTGTAAGGTTCTTTTTGGTTTTGATACATAGTCTTTTTTGCCGCTTCTAATGCACTGTTTAATACACTGTCAGGATATTTCAATTTCTTGCCTGCGTTCCTAATCTTATCTATTTCCTCATCAATATATTCAGGGCTACTTACACGTAATGCTCTTAAAAACATAGATGAAAAAACTGATTTTTTAACCTTATTGCTTTGTCCGGAATAGAAATGCACATAGGAAGAAATATTAGTGGGTTTTCTATACACACCATATTTAAATCCATTACTATTTCTTCGTAAGAGGACATCCAAAAAGGGTAAGCACCCATCATTTTCCATTTCCATAGTGAATTTAATTGATGGTACTAATTGATATAACTTGGCAAAAATGTTAATTATATCTTCGTTCCTTGTCCATACACAAATTATGTCGTCAGCATACCTAAACCACGTTACATTACGTGGAATTGTGTTGTTGAATATTTTCTTTTTAAAAAATTCCGTATATAAGTTACTTAACACTGGGGATAGAGGGTTTCTCATTGCCATACCAAATTTTGTGAGGAATACCTGCGGTTTCTACGTGAATGTCAGGATGAACAAGTGATACCAAGATCGATGATAACTACAGTAATTCCTTGCTGAAATTAGAAGACCAACCGTTCGGTGAAATACAACGAGGTATATTGGAAAAACATATCAGCATCAAGATATTGGAAACCAAAAGGAACTTTGAAGATCTCACGAGAAAAAGATGACATTTTGAAGCCTAAATAACACCAGATTAGAGAGATTCCCTGCGTGAATATTGCTATGTGAAGATGAGGATTCAAGTGTATCGGAAACTTAAACGTAAACACGACAATAAAATGAAACTGCTGATTGAAAGAAGCCCTTGGACCAACAACGCCAATCATGAATGTGTCGTCAAGTAAAAGTATATCTTAGTTTAACCAGACCACTGAGCTGGTTAACAGCTCTCCTAGGGCTGGCCCGAAGGATTAGATTTACTTTACGTTGCTAAGAACCAACTGGTTACCTAGCAACGGGACCTGCAGCTTATTATGGAATCCGAACCACATTATGACGAGAAATGAATTTCTATCACCAGAAATAAATTCCTCTAATTCTTCATTGGCCGCTCGAGAGTCGAACGCTGGCATCTGGACAGAAATGTAACTAGTGCCTTAGGCTACGGTTAAAATTTTGCTTTATCTACTGGCAGAAGGAACAGTGTGGAAATTACTAAAGGAATGTGAACTGTGGAAAAATATAGTGATTTAACGAGTGCAGAAATGTACATAGTTAAGGGAGTGGTTTATGGAGGTATGAAAAAATCAGACACCACAAACGTCCCCAAAATAGTTATGGTTGCTACCAATGAACTGAAAAAGAAGAGAAATATACACATGACAAGAGCAGATAAATCAGGCGCTCTTGTAATTTTAATTAAAAGTGAATATATAGAAAAAATGGATAGCCTTTTGGGTGATGATAGTACATATAAAGAATCAACCCGTTAGACAATGTGAACAGTGGTTTCAATAGGAAAGTGAAAAACCTGTTAAAAGGAAACGAAAGCCTTATAAAGAAGTTGTGTGTGACCTTTCCATCTCTACCGTATATGTATGGTACAATAAAAACCCACAAAACAAACTTTCCTGCCAGGCCAATTATCAGTTCAGTTGGTTCCGCATCTTACAATCTAGCGAAGTACCTAGTGGATATCCTCAACCCATTGGTGGGTACTATCTCAAATGCCAATATCAAGAATAATGTGGACCTGATAAATAAACTAGTGTACAGATTAATAGTGAATCCAGGCTTGTGAACTTTGATGTAGTATCACTATTCACAAAGGTGCCAATTGATGATCTGATGGAGTTTTTATGGGAATTATTAGAGAACACACGGCTGGACATCCCATTTTCTAAACCACTTTAATTGAACTGATAAAATTATGTTTAAAGGAATGTAAGTTTGAATTTAATGGTAAATTTTACTCACAAAATTTTCGTATGCCAATGAGAAACCCCTCTATCCCCAGTGTTAAGTAATTTATATATGGAATTTTTTGAAAAGAAAATATTAAACAACATAATTCCACGCAATGTAACATGGTTTAGGTATGTTGACGACATAATCTGTGTATGGCCAAGGAACGAAGATGTAAATAACTTTTTTGCCAAGTTAAATCAATTATTACCATCAATTAAATTCACTATGGAAATGGATAATGATGGGTGCTTACCCTTTTTAGATGTCCTCATACGAAGAAATAGTAATGGGTTTAAATATAGTGTGTATAGAAACCCCACTAATATTTCTTCCTATGTGCATTTCTATTCCGGACAAAGCAATAAGGTTAAAAAATGAGTTTTTCTATCTATGTTTATAAGAGCATTACGTGTATGCAGCCCTGAATATATTGATGAGGAAATAGATAAGATTAGGAATGCGGGCAAGAAATTGAAATATCCTGAGTGTATTAAACAGTGCATTAGAAGCGGCAAAAAAGACTGTATCAAAACCAAAAAGAACCTTACAACACAAAAAAAATTTGCTTGTACTGCCTTATAATAATAATATGAAAGATATCCCCCATCTTCTTAAGAATTTTGGTGTTAATGTCTCATTTCAGAAAAATAAAACAATGAAACGTACTTATCAAGAACTCCCCCGACGGTACTAAAGGGTGTGTATATAAATTTCCATGTAAGTCTTGTGACAACTTTTATATTGGCCAAACGGGTAAAGCACTGGAAAAGAGAATAGAACAGACATAAAAGATGTATGAGATATGCACAGGGGAACAGTGGTATTTTTGTACATATTAGTGAGAACAATCATGCTATCAACTGGGAAGGGGGAAAAAGGATTGTATATTCTAATAATGCACTGGAAAGGAATATCATTGAATTTAGCTGTATAAAAGGAAGTTACAGCCATAATATGAATATCAGTCGGGGATGTATAAACTTGATCCTTCAATATCAAAAGAAATTTGTAAATTGTTTAAATTTTAAGGTAGGCAGTAGAGATGTATGAAAATAAGATTATCATATTTGTAAACACTGTATGGGAGCAGCAGTGCGGATCTGATGTCGCCTATGGTCGGTTGTTTATCAGTATTGTTCCCTGAGAGTATATTGTGATTTTTAACCAAATGAGCTTTGAAGGCCACTCCTACCTTGACACCGGCCTGTGGGTGGATATGTAGTCTCTAAAGCTTGTGTATGTTCGTCAGTGCTGTTCCTGTAGTATATATATTTGTGACTTCTAATATTCCGTAACAGTCCTTTGTCAATGACTGTGGTAATGTGCGATAAATGAATCATGTACAGAAAGTGATTATAATCATATATATATATATATATATATATATATATATATATATATATATATATATATATATATGTGTGTGTGTGTGTGTGTGTGTGTGTGTGTGTGTGTGTGTGTATCTATATATATATATATATCTACATATTTATCTATTTATATATATATATATATATATATATATATATATATATATATATATATATCTATATCTGTCTATATATATATATCTATATATGTTTTGTGTGTGCATCCATTTAGAAAATTTCGAAGATGTACAAAAAGGAAGGGAAAAATCTATCAGTTTCACTATGTCTTTGGTATTGCAGGCAGTCCCCAAGTTATGAAGGGTCCGGCTTGACTTTCCGAGGTTATGACGCTTTTCAAATCTATTCATCAGAAATTATTTCCCGGGTTTACGACGCATGTTCCGGGTTTATGACGCTTACAACACCGATCCGACAGAAGAAATATGGATACAAAACGGTAGAATAATCAAAATTTGAAGGTGTTTCTGATGAAAAACTCAATAAAAATGCAGTTTACATCATTTTCAATACACCCAAAGAATTAAAAGTAAGGTTTTCTTAGGATTTTTGACGATTTTCGACGATTTTTCGACTTACGACGATTTTCGGCTGACGACGCGGTGTAGGAACGGAACCCCGTCGTAACCCGGGGACTGCCTGTAATAACCAAACAAGACAAAAACTGCAGACCAAATACTGTCTTGAAAACTCTGAAATAAGCAAGTTTTGCAGTGCTGAGTCCTTCTGGCACCTGTCGGGACCTTTGCCATTTTGACGCCAAATAATTCGCAGTCAGCCACTCACTTCAGACCCTCTATAACCTCTAGGCAATCCAAGACCTCTCATCACCCTGGCATTTGTGACGCCAGGTAAGTGGCATTATGTTAAAGAATTCCCTCAGGTTGAAGTAACTCTTTATGCACAGGTCGATGTGAAAGGCAGCCTGGCGTTCTTATCTAGCTAGGCATAAAGGAGACGAGAGAAAGAAGGATGTGGAAAGAGGACCGGGGGAACACTGGAGCTAGGGAAGAATTCCAAAGGTTTTCAGGATTAATGGTTTCCAGTAAGTGATGTATCTAATATGAGAGTTGGCAGACTAGCGGGGTTAACAAATCAAAAGAAAAATCTTAGCAATAATAAAATTGAAATACATATATGGAAGTGGATATGTGGCTTATGCCAAGCTTTCCGATGGTGAGTGAAGTCACGTGGTGGTTACCGCCCGCGTTACTTTCGACGAACACCGAAATAAACTAGCGATGTGACGCCAGTTACTCATATTGATAAGTCAATATGAGTAACTAAAAGGCAACTACTCTTCGAAATCCTTAAATTTGATTTTTTCTAATTACTGTAACCACTCCCCCGGAACCACACCTCTAAAACTGTTTTCCCCACTTCCTTTCGATAAATACATTAGGCTTAAGCTATAAGGAATGACCGTATCCTCAAACTTCATATTAATTAATGAAAATATTGTTAAATTATTCGGGTTCCCATTTCTGACAATGCAAGATAATTTTAAATGTTCACTTTTCATTCCTTTTTTACCTTTTAATTTGATATCTTTTATATTATAATTGTATCCTTCTAAGCTTCGAAAGTATTTCATTTGGTATGGATGAATTTTGTGAACGTTATTCGGTGAAAAATTACATAAAGTTTTTTTTGTTTTCAGCAGACAATATGATTTGGCCATCAGTGATGGCGATAGTTGCGACGTCAGTTTGTAATGTTAATTAACCAGTGCATCAGTATATTTTCACGGTGCATCGAATAATAATACCTTGCAGAGTTGGTTTGACGCTTGTGAAATCTTCGCTGTTCGTACAGACCACTCGGAAGTTGTCTGCAACTGCGCTGACAGATGTGATGGCAACTCGGAAAAACCCTCATGTACCCATACGTAATTACGGGTGCATGTACAGTGCTGCGAGTACTTGTTTATAACGAGAGAGAGAGAGAGAGAGAGAGAGAGAGAGAGAGAGAGAGAGAGAGAGAGAGAGAGAGAGAGAGAGAGAGATTACATATGATTTATTCGTACTTCGCGTCCTTCGTACAGTTCTTCTGCTTTTATTCATTGATAGAGAGTTTCTGACTAAACCTTCATACGAAAAAGTTAACCAGCATTTGTCAGTTTCCCTTGGTATGGAGGCCGCTGGGAGCAGGCAACCCCTACGGCTCTCCACGCCCACGAAGAAATTAGGCTGAATCAAGGAAATACGAAAGACGGGATCAAAACTTAAAAAGAAGAGAATCTGAGGGAAAAGAAGAGAGAAGAAAGGTCCGAAGCCTTGAGACGGTAATGGACGACGAATAATTAATTTAACGTCCCCGTCCGGGAATGGCTAAAATCGGCAGTGTGCATTATTATTATTATTATTATTATTATTATTATTATTATTATTATTATTATTATTATTATGAGCACCATATTCTTTGGAAGCTTGAAAATCAAGTCAAATGCCCCTGTGTGCTGGTTCCATATAAATAGGGTTCATCTTCTGAATAGTAATTCATTATTATTATTATTATTATTATTAGGACCATGCACTTGAAAAGCTTCTTAGGTTGCTTTCATCGAGTCCGTGAAATCCACTCTCTCGTAACTCCTTTCCGCTTACAGCAGACTCGTCCTGTTTGTCGTAGGTTTGAATTTTTTAACAGTTAACGTCATTGGCCCTATACGAAACCCCCACTCTCTTATCCCGTATGGGATACTAAATATTGCCTTCACAGAAACTTGCAACCTCGGTAAGGGAAAGCTGAATGCCATAAGTCCAAGAACTCAGTTGCCAAAGGAGCCCATTGCGGAAAAAGGAACAGAAAATGTACATTATACGTATATTATTTGTAATAGAAAGCTTTCAAGTACATACTACATGTGGTGCTTTGGTCTGAAGTCTTTCTTTTTATGTTTCTCTTTGCTGTTATTGTTATTTGTTGCTGTTGCTGTTGCTGTTGTTGTATCGGAAATCTTTGTAAGAAGAAGAGAATGTGGGCCGAAGGGAATGGTTCTTGTTCTTTCATAATCTTTTTGTACTTCCGATATAGATAAAACCACGTGTAAGAGATTCATGTGTGTGTGTGTGTGTGTGTGCATGTATGTACACTGACATATATACACACACGTGGCTCATTCTGTGCGTAAACCACCACAGATGTGTTTGTTTTATTAGATTATGTGCATATATTCATAGACATGCATATATAATTCTCTACTTGTATGATCACGTATGTGTTTGTGTGAATAAATGCATACTTCATTCTGTGCATGTATAATCACAGATATGTGTATCTCTGAAAAATTGTATGAATGCACACACGTACCGAATGCTGTGTATTGCAATCACATATATATGTGAATAAAATCTACGTTTGTTTACCCTCATACAGATGTACCTCATTCTGTGCAGTTATAATCAAAGATGCGTATGTTATTAAATATGTAAAATCACAAATGTACTCCATTCGATGAATCGATGATTACAGTGTGCATATATTTATAAATGTTTGTAATACGCTCAAATACACACACACACACACACATGTACCGCATGTGGGTGTGTATTTGAGCGCACAAGAATGCATTTATCAACACACACATCTGTAATTACAGGCGTACAGAATGATATACGCAATCAATGCGTGCATGATCACGTTCTTATCGTGTATAATCACCCAGTTGTGTTGATACATGTATGTGGACATCAAGGTCTGATGGAAAGCTCACGAATTTTTAACATAGATTATTGTGGCCGAAAGCCTTTCGCAATAATCCATTGGATCTTCAAGGTTGCAGTGACACAACTTTTAATTATAAAAAGACCGTCACTATACAAGATACTTTTTTTTTGTAAATACTCCAAAACAGACCTGCTAGTCACTTATCAGCCGCGTACTGGGTAGGTTTGTTTTAGAGTATTTTTTGAAAAATGTATGTTTTAATCGGATTGTATGTAGTGACGTTCTTTGTAATTTAAAAAAATTAAGTGTTCGTGAGCCTCTCCATCTGCCCTTGATATCTGTATATAGGCCTTCATCATCGTTAATACATGTATGTATGTATGTATGTATACTCATACATGCACACGCACTTCATTCTGTGCTTGTATCATCACAGATTTGTATGGCTGCTACACCAGCATGAAAGCAGCATCAGTAATCGTCGTGATAGTTGTAAATGTGCTACTAAATTAATTCAGCATCTTAAGGATTTGGAATATGAAAGTTTCTTGCTCGTAATACATTGGTTCGGGAAGGTTTTGGTGGATGGAGGGTTGACAGGGCATTGCTGAGTAAGGACCTTGCTTAAAATTCATTAGATTTCAATGGCCTGTCACCAGCTTGGTTTGTCATCCTCAGAGTGATGTGGGGCTTTGGTGAGGGGGAAAAAACACAGGGTCAGGGGATTGGTGAGTGTCTCTCTCTCTCTCTCTCTCTCTCTCTCTCTCTCTCTCTCTCTTACCTTCGCGGTTCTTTCTACTGCTCTCCTCATCATCATCTTCGATTCTTGAACGGCAAAGAGGAGCAGAGATCACCGAAATCTTGGCAGGCGAAGGAACTTCCACTCTTTGATCCACTTTGCGAATTTCACCTTTCTCACAAACCCATTTACAGCACAGGATGAGATTTGCGCCCTTGATTCCAAACGTCGGAAAGTGTCATCCTCCTGGCTTCTATAATGAGACGAAATACTTCCATTCCCGGCGCTTCAGCGTGTCCGAGATCTAGTGAAGGTCAGCCTTCTGGCCTCGGGTGCAGCAGTGCGGTGCCCTCGGCCGCCTCCTACCCCTCCTAGCCCTGTGTGGTAGAATCCACGACTGGCACTTGCGATGCCGAGTCTGAAGTCAGAGCACTAACGCGCCTAGCACCGAATCATCCGTTTCCTGGTAAGATATCTAAGGTCAGCATTTCATTCTCTCTCTCTCTCTCTCTCTCTCTCTCTCTCTCTCTCTCTCTCTCTCTCTCTCTCTCTCTCTCTGTTATTCACGCACTCAGACACACACACTGTGACACACAGTAAGTCTATCGGCCCCATTCATGTATTGTGTCGGTCACAACTGCCTTAACTTCTTGGTAATCTGAAACTTTTTTCTTTTTTGGTACGTTTTCCATTGAAAACCTTGAAATATGTTAGGAAATGAATGAAGATATCTTTCCTCCCACTGGGTGTCAAACCCACATAGGGCATAAGAATGAAGTTTGCGCTGATTGCTCCACGGAGGAAAAGACTCTGTACCAACTTGCACGCACACGTTTGTCAAATTATCCTCTTCTCTGCTGAACTATGGATGAAACCCTCTGTGTGTAAATGTTCCAGAGCCTCAACTTCCGCTTCATGTAGTACACAGAAGCCTTAGCAAGCAGCACGTCAAACCCTTTAAGCATACTGCGCACTCTTGTCCTCTCGCTCGCAAGAAGCCTTGACGGTAAGCAATTTGGCGTCAATATCTTGACAGTTGCATCTTTACGTTAATGTATTAAATAAGTCAATAGATTTTTGACAAGCGCCGTTTGTCCTAATCTCTCTCTCTCTCTCTCTCTCTCTCTCTCTCTCTCTCTCTCTCTCTCTCTCTCTCTCAGATGCTTCAGTCACATGCCCTTGGTCTCTTATCTCTGCTGGGAATTGTTAGTGAGGCTATCAGACACACGTTTATTGTTCGTTGTTTCTCTCCGTTGTTTAGCAATTTCGTAATATCAGCATGAGAAGAAAACATTTGATTGAAAGTACCACCAGACGCGCTGATGATAAGTAATAGATGCGGTGATTGTTTTTCATATAATCTGCCCTAATTTAAAGCTCTACTCGGTCAGTCAGACGACCTTTCGGGTCGCGTTTATCGAAGAACTTTAGCAACTTTCGGCGTAGCGAATTGGAGACTTTGTCTCATTTCCCCAAATAAAATGAAAGACTACCACGGGTACACAAACTTTACAGAAAAGTCGCAGCAAGGAAAATGTGACTCAGTTCCTTGACATGTATAATATTAGATTTTAGGTCAGACTGGGAAAAGTGTCACTTATAAACTTAAAATTCAGGTCAGCACGGAAAATCTTAACGTAATGCTTTACGCACTGTTTTTAATTTCAGGTTAGTCATTGGAAAAATATAACGTAATTTCCGTATTTCAATTTTGAACTTCAAGTCACACGAGAAAAAAATGAACTATTTCTCTAAGACATATAAATTATGTGAAGCTGAGAACAGCTGGTTGTTCAAAGATGGAAGTTAATTGCAAATTAGGATCTTTCATCCTCTAAGAGACGGGTGTGACTGCCTGCGGGGTGGGAGTAGGGTTGGGGGGGGGGGGCACTCCACCCTCCACTCCCCCTTTTCCTTTTTTCCTTTAACTGTTTCCAGGAGGCCTTAGTAAATAAGGGCGTAATGTTGCCATTCCCATTGTCCGCTGCTGCTGAATATACATGTGGAAACAAATAAATGCGTTGCTTGTGCTATATCCGGGAAAGGTAGACTGACTGTTGTGACATTTTACAACCCCAAAGCAGTATTTTCAACCAAATTCGATCGCACATTTACGTACACATAAACGTTCCTCTTTGCAAAGATACCTGTACGTATTACGTGTAAATGTGCGAATAAAAACAATAGACATTCAGGTATATTCCCGTTGTACGTGCGTTTTCAGTGCTTATTAAAAAAGGTCATGTAAACTTACAATAATATTCCTGTTGTTTACATTTTTATCCAATATTCATTATTTGTTCATTGTATTTTTACCATTTCATTATCATTCCCATATGTGTTCCACGTAGAGTTTTAGTTCTACAGTTAGTTTGCAGGTAAAGTAAACTAATTCAAGATATGAAGAAGCTCTTGGAAGGTGACTTGTTGCCAGTTTATCCTTTTTTAACATATACCGAACAGTATTATGAGTTATTTGCTAAGCCGAGACACTAAGGGTCACATTTATAGGCCTACGGTTGCGATCCGCAGCTGTTCTTCAGTCTTCCACTCCCTCGGCTCGATGTATGTCGTCATTTGTCAAATTACTCCCGTTCGAAGAAACAGACGGCCGCCATAAAAAACAGAGGAGGGGGAAAATGAATCATAAAAACAAATAAAAATACCAGAGACATTGCCAGGGTGAACTTCCTTGATACAATGAATTAACAAATTCATTTGAAGATCAGTTGATGACAGTGTTACCTCCATGTAGTCCTCAACTTTCAGATGGTGCCTTCCCTTTGTCATCATTGAAAATAAGGCAGAGAAACCAGATTTCTAAAAATGTGGTCCACTGGGACCATGCCGGCCGTTAGGGAATAGTGCCATCAGTGCACCTCACATTGTGCGCTGTAGGCATTACTAGAGGGTGTTTGCCGCGTCCCTCTGGCCCCTATAGCTGCACCCAATTTTTAGCCTTTTACCTGACATCCATCCCCGTTTACTTTCTTTAGTCTTGCAGTCCAACAGCTCTTAAATGCTACTTCCTAGTGCAACTGTGGAGTTTTCTCCCAGTTCCACCTTAAGATCTTTGTACTTCATCTTTACTTTCTTAATATCTTTTTCTTGTTGTCATCCACTCCAACTCCCTTTTTTTTCACTGGCTTAAGCACCGAATGGCCGAAAGTGCCCTAGCGGTTGTCTTGACAGCCTAAATTTCATAATGCTTCCAAAACAAGCTGACGTGTCATAGTATATAACAGAGGTCATTCATAAATTTTATTCGTGAAATATTTATTCCCTGCCACATTAAATTTTATCCCCGGAGATTCAATTTACCACTGGTTCGGAATCACTGTCCAGCAGAGCCACACTGAACGAGAGATACGGACTCTCCCAGACGGGTTGACTGATTGATTGTGAGTTATCCGGTGTTACAATAGTGTGATCGGATGTAAGCAGGATTAATCAGCACACTGAAGCCGGTGCCCCGTTGTTTGCTAAATAACGGTTATCTGTAAGCGCTGATAGGAGTCCGGTTAAAACATGCTCCATGGTCATTCAGTTTGATAAGGGAAATGAACGGTTCATTGCGCTGACTTTAGAACCATCGGCTAGATGAACGCAATCGAGACTACCACCCCAAAAATGGTGTAGTTTATTTAAGTGGAATTTGATTATAAATAGTGGATACTCTTTTTTAATATATCGAGTGACTCATGCCATTGGAATACAGTATGGTCTACGTAATTTTCGCTTTGCTTAATTAACATTCTGAAGTTTCGCGAGGCAATATCCATGATACTCTTCATTTCAATATTGTGCCACATGTATGTTACGGCTGTAAAGGTATCTCAGCTAATAAGTTCGAAGCATTTACACCGCGGTCACTGCTCTGTGAGCTAATCAGGCTCATAAAGCCATCTCACCTCAGCGCTATAAACCTTATTAGCGGAGCTTGTAACATGCCTCAGAGGTTCCAAAACCCAAAACTAATACCTGTAATTTCTTGTTTACAGCTGACTGTAGGTGTAACGGTTGTTCTTGATATGAGGTTAGCTTTTAGTGTACCTCGTTTTTTGTATCCAGCCCTCTGTGATGACTGAAGAAAGATGGCCTATAATTGACCGTTGTTTATCAGCTCTTTTAGAAATGATGATTTTAGCCCAAAGGAACGAAGAACGCTAAAGTATTTCGCAAAAGAGTATTAAGGAATCGGCAAACATTTATACTGCCTTATCAGATAACTTGAAACTAGTTTTATTGTTTTAGAAATGTGTTCATATTTCATTTCCTATTGATACGTCAAAACTTGGTGGTAGGGGTCGAGAACGTTTTAGAGGAAGCCGATGTTCGAAGACGCAGATTGAGGTGCCTGACACGCTTTAAACTGAGGAGCATAATGGATTGGAAAAAGGTTGAAAGAGAACGAATATGAATGAATAACAAAGACATGGTGGCAGCTGTTTCAGTTACCATAATTGCGTCTATTCTGCCACGATGTCCATCCGGTCGAATACTACGCAATGTACTTGGCGCATAGGAAAACGTGGCGCAAGTAAGCATATGACTTGAAAAATTGTACTCTTAGACCTGTAAACGAATGTTGACCTATTGCTCAAGAGATAATAATATGCATCATTCAGTGTCTGACAACGTTCTAGAAAAGAAGAAATGTGGCCCAAGAGCGAAAAGATACAAATGTTGACATACTGCTCCAGTCTGGTTTTCAGGGATTTTGTAAGGTAAACTGAAGAGAGATAAGCAGCACAGGGCTATAATCTAGTATTTTCTGACATTTTCCCAGCTTATATACGTCAGGCAGACAAGCATGCATAGCACTGGAGGAAGAATTTAGATCTATCCTGGCAAACTTCATAACGAAAGCCCAAGGGATGAAGCTTCGGCATAAAAAAAATGTTGCTTAGATAGTCAGGAGAGATAATCTCCTAGTGTGTTTTCCGGTCCCTTTTCTCCAAACCGCTGGGTGAAGGGCCTTTCAAAGGATTTCTTTGGTTATGCTCTAAAAACAGTAGAACACTACAGCTTATGCAGTTCAGTATTTGTGGTAATTTTTATGAACTCATTCATGTTACGCCCGTAGGGGGTTAGCGCCGTTAGTTTACCTCGCGCGGTGCACTGTAGGTGTTACTTAAGGTTCTTTGCAGCGTCCCTTCGTCTCCTAGCTGCAACCCCTTCCATTCCTTTTACTGTACCTCCGTTCATATTCCCTTTCTTCCATCTTACTTTTCACCCTCTCCTAACAATTGTTTCAACATTATTTTCAGCGCTGAATGACCTCATAGGTTGTAGCGCCTGGCATTTGGCCAAAATTTTAATTTCTAATTCCATTTATTCACGGTACGTTGAAAAAATTCAAGGTACGAATTTTCTGCTAAAGAAGTCAAATAAAATTGCCTAATACATGGCACTCATTTGTGATACGAACATTAAGATCAGGCGCTTTTAATATTTAAAAATACGCTTATTAGGCCAGGCAATAGGGAGTTGAATAAGGAAAAAAATCGGGGAAAGCTGCGATAAGTTTTATTTTCTGAACAATAACGTACTTAATAACATGTTAATTTTGCACCCCTCTGCCACCCCGGATTTGGCCGCCATCTTGAAAAAATGGCGGCGAAAAACAGTTTTTTTTAAATATCTCTTTTAGGACACATTTAGTGAAAAATAATAAGAAATATAAAATATTCTACATAAAATTCTCTATAAAAACTGTTCTATTCATTTTTCTGATATGTTGCAGGGTTTTTGAGTTACAGTTGAAAAAATGGTCGCGTATGTTTCTCGATACTCCCCGTTTTCTAATACAGTTAGGAAAATCGTCTCACAAGGGTGGCCTTCCTCCTTTATTCTGGCTCAGCAGATGGTTCTTTAAACAGAGCAACATGATCTCGTAGTTCTTCATGTTTTTCCAACACACTTATAAACTTCAGTTTCCCTTGCCTGAAAAAGGCAGTAGTAGTATCAGCCCCACTAAATGCACGCAAGAAAAGAATGTTGTCCTTGATGACTGATCCAAATTTCATGCAGTAAGGCGTGTACAGTTTGCTCTCAGTATTTCTTCTACCTGGTTTTAAAAAGTATATATTTGCCTTTGCTCCACCCAAAGCTGTAAGGATAATTAAGAGGTCCACATCTTCTCCCACTATTGTTACTGATTCAGCTTTGGTACATTCTTCAATAGCCTGTTTTACAATAAAACCCTCATTGGTCAATTTAGTTTCGAGCATTGCGATAAGCCGGCTCTTATTTCTCTCACTGGAAAGAAATTTACTCTGACTTGATGTTGCTGGCATTGTTTCGTCAAATATGGTAGAATTAATCATTCGACGAGCACGCTCAGCACATTTCGTACTTTTTTCTTCTGTCAGGTTTTCTGGATATCCATCAAATACATCAATGGCATTTGTCTTGTAGTGCCTTTTTACATACTCAGTGTATCTGTCGGGAAATGATGAGAATGTCTCTCCTTTTTGCCAAACAACACGATGAATCAGAAATCCTCCATCAATAACATAAACTGTATCTCCAACAATTGCTGTGTCACTAAGAGGTTCAAATGCTTCAAACATCATGGATTTTTTGGTTTTACGCGTTGCTGCGTCATCAAAAAGTGACGTGGGATATGGGGCTAGTTCATACTCAGAGTTAAGCTTGAATAGTTCATGTGAGTTCTTGGTGAATGAAATTCTTCTAAATAACATCTCAGGTTCAACTGGATATGCAACATCCCGTACTTTTACTCCTGTCATGTTAGCTCCCAATGGTTTGACCCTTTTCTTTCTTTTAATTTGACTTTTGCAAAATTGCTGCCAACTATATTTGACATTGAGCAAACTCCAACATCATATGCATTATGAGGATTTGTTTCATCATCTCCTATTACTCCTGTGCTGATCGACATAATGCTAACAAAATCTGGAAATGGTAGGTGGGATGAGAACCACTCTACAAAGTGCTGAAGGTCTTCGTTGTCTCTTAAAATGCGAGCCTTCCTGGCATCTACATGCTGCTGTCCTGTACTGTAAGTGACATCACAATATTCCTCAATCTTCTCCGTGACCCTCAGATTGATGGGCATTCCAAGAACCCTTTGGTTAGCATTGAGTCCGTCATTCCTCTACCATGAGTCAATCCACCACAACTCTTCATCGACCGCATCAGTGTCTGCTCAATGGTCATATCAGACCAGATGCCAGACCAAAATTTGTCTGACCGTCTTATTGTGAAAAAAACCCTCCTGAACATATTCTTCAAATTCATTGGGGGTAATGCAGTCCTTTAAGTCATACGTGTCTTGTAAATACAACTGAGCTGATTTTGCATATAAGAAATGACCACTGGCATGAAAGTAGGGAGGCATCTTTTGACAGATATCCAGAAAACCTGGCAGAAAAAAGTACGAAATCTGCTTTGCGTGCTCGTCGAATGATTAATTCTACCATATTTGACGAAACAATGCCAGCAACATCAAGTCAAAGTAAATTTCTTTCCAGTGAGAGAAATAAGAGCCGGCTTATCGCAATGCTCGAAACTAAATTGACCAATGAGGGTTTTATTGTAAAACAGGCACCTGAAGATGCTGTTACACTGATTGTTACTACTGCTGTTGAAGAATGTACCAAAGCTGAATCAGTAACAATAATGGGAGAAAATGTGGACCTCTTAATTATCCTTACAGCTTTGGGTGGAGCAAAGGCAAATATATACTTTTTAAAACCAGGTAGAAGAAATACTGAGAGCAAACTGTACACGCCTTACTGCATGAAATTTGGATCGGTCATCAAGGACGACATTCTTTTCTTGCGTGCATTTAGTGGGGCTGATACTACTACTGCCTTTTTCAGGCAAGGAAAACTGAAGTTTATAAGTGTGTTGGAAAAACATGAAGAACTACGAGATCATGTTGCTCTGTTTAAAGAACCATCTGCTGAGCCAGAATAAAGGAGGAAGGCCACCCTTGTGAGACGATTTACCAAACTGTATTAGAAAACGGGGAGTATCGAGAAACATGTGCGACCATTTTTTCAACTGTAACTCAAAAACCTTGCAACATATCAGAAAAATCAATATGAGAGTTTTTATAGAGAATTTTATGTAGAATATTTTATATTTCGTACTATTTTTCACTAAAATGTGTCCTAAGAGAGATATTTTCAAAAAACTGTTTTTCGCCGCCATTTTTTCAAGATGGCGGCCAAATCCGGGGTGGCAGAGGGGTGCAAAATTAATATGTTATTAAGTTTGTTATTGTGAAGAAAAATAAAGCTCATTCTAGCTTTCCCCGATTTTTTCCTTATTCAGCCTTTTTTCCTCTATTAACTGGCCTATTTATAATACTCGTAGATTATTGTTCAATAAGATGTTGACGACCTTGGTACGCTGTCAAAATGTACGCGGGGCTAGTCATAGTGATGGTTATCCAACCGAAAAAAAACTTTGGTAATTGTATGCCTTTTCTTGTGAATTGGTTCCATCTTGAATATACGCCACGTTATTTTAACACCCAAAGAACCTCAAGGCTATCCAGAGGCACTAAAGGATATCTCGGTGATACCTCAAAATTACCCTAAGGATGCCTTCAAAGATATTATTCGCAGTGGCGTAACTAAAGGGGTTGGGGGCACTCTGGCATCTTTTGAGCAGGTCTGGTGTGGCATAATTCTAGATTTTCTAGCATATTCATTTTCACTTTGTTCACTTTGGTTTTATGTACAGCCCTCCACAGGGATGATTCCCTCTCTGGCGGGCCCTTGTGCGTCTTCAAAATAAGGTGCTTATATTTTATAATTGTCTTCAAAATAAGGTGCTTCTTATATTGTATAGTAGTCTTGTAGTGTTTTGTAGTCAGTACCATAACTCCTGCAGAATATTTCTTCGGATCGGAACACTGAACAGCGATTTATCGACTCTGCTGTTGGACTTGCAATCGAAATTGAGCCACGTCGAAGGAGAAAGCGTAGGAGCAATTTGTTGACGAATCGAAGAATCCCAATTTGACGTACGAGCAGGAATTGAGGAGAGAAGTGTTTGCGTCTTTTGATAATATCGGAAATCACTTCCAGATTTCATCAACTCCAAGATCTGGACGACAAATTTTGAAACCTTAGAACGAAGGCGGCCTCGAGAATTATTCATTAACGCATCGCAAGAGCAGGCCAAAGTTGTTGAAGGAGGACTCCTTGAGCTTTTGCAGTTTATTCAAGAAGTCAGCCTTTGATATCTATGTTCCAAATATTTTTATAATCTTAGATTGTTCTTAACCGTAGGAATAAGTGTTGCCGGTTGTGAAAGAAGCTTCTCGAAGTTAAAATTAATCAAAAACTATTTAAGATAAATTATGAGTCAGCTCAGATTGCCAAACCTCACGATATTGTCAATAGAGCATAAAATTACTAACCAGTTGGACTTTGATGTTGTTATCAGCTACTTCGCTTCTAACAAAGCTCGTAGGGTTCCGTCGTAAATCTGCTGTATTGTTTTTATTTTATCTTTTTGAAATAAAACAAAGGATTGAGGTGTTAGGCTTAAAATGTGAGTTTAATTTTCACCAATTTAGTACTTTTTAGCACGGGAATGGTGGGGCTGCAATTTCAGAGCCCGGGCCGGGTCCACTATCACTATTGTTGCGTCACTGAAATTTATTCGAGAAGGAATGGCATCTCACTTCCAATAACGGAGTTGCGCTGAATTGCTCTAACAACCATTTTAATTATATTCAGACTTTCACTCAACCGAATAAAAACTTCGTTGAAGATTGCAGTACTTGCACGAAGATTGGAGGTAGATCATAGTAAGTTCACAGGGGCGGAGTACCGGTAAAATTAATTTGAAATGACCTGGTGTATATATATATACGAGTATATATATATATATATATATATATATATATATATATATATATATATATATATATATATATATATACAGTATATATATACACATATATATACGAGATCATTTCAAATTAATTTTACGGGTACTCCCCCCCTGTGAACTTACTATAATCTACCTCCAATCTTCGTGCAAGTACTGCAGTCTTCAAGGAAGTACCGCGCTGTATCCTTGGTGCACCTTGAGGTATCCTCACGATATCCTTGAGATACTCTGGAGTACCTGTGGGGATCCTTGTGTTAAAAAAAACAAAAACAGAATTTTTCCATGGTCTGTATTCTTCAGTATCCGTGCAACTGTAGCCTAAATGTTCCAGGTATTCGTGTCTAGAAATCACAATGCGCAACACACGGAAATTGACGTTTGTTAACAATACTTAGAGGCGCCAGTCGTTAACTGGAAGAGGGGGGGCGCCGGCGGTTCTTAGCCAGCTTGTTGTGTCTGCTTCGTTAGCATTACATGTCCCCTTTCGTCTTGTAACTTTCCTTGTACGATTTATTTTTAAAAAAGGGAATCATTATCACGAGTGAGAGATTTTTTTACAGTGATTTGTATGTATATATATATATATATATATATATATATATATATATATATATATATATATATATATATATAAATATAAATTTGTGTATCCTTGATTTTATCTGCTACAATATGACCATGGCCATATTTATTACCCAAAATTTTTTTTATCTGTATCCACCGCTAATTAGGAAAAACGGCCTAGTGCTGATTACAGGCTGGTTATATACGGGGACAAAATGGTTCATTCAATTTGTTTAAACCATCACAAACAGAGTGTGTCTGTTTCCGTTTGCATTTCATAGTAGCAAATACTTACAGAAAATGGAAACGTGAACCCGAACCTTCACCAACCTCTGCGATTTGCAACCTCCCTCTTCCTCATGAGTTTACAGTTCAACTGGCGACACCAAACTGCCAGCGAGCATATATAGTCTTATCGTTGCTATCTTATCCAGCCAGGTATCACTCATAGCAGTTGAAGAATCTTGCCTGTTGAGTGACAAGGGAACAAGCCTATATTCTCCATACAGTAGGCCTCGAGTCCCGGAGTGGTCAGACGATGATTGTACGGTAGGTACTGATTGTAAGTTTATGATCGGGAGCTCAAAGCAGAGCGGCATGCCTTCACTTGCAAGGTATACTCGAGTGCAGTAACTGAGGTAGTTACTTCCAAAAACAAAGACTTCCTTGTATAAAGAGAGCAAGAGTATGGTTTCTCTTAAAAGGAGAGGTGAGACAAAGGTGCTGGAAAGTAGAGGTCCAGTACAGGTTCAAGTTAAAATAAAATCCCAACTCGAAACGTCGGAAACCAGTGCAACGATGCGAGAGGCTTTTTGAGGCCAAAGCTGTCGCCTGAAACCTGCAACGGCGTTTCTGTTGCAACTGTGGCCACTCGGCCTATCGTTGCATTGTCAAGGGGAACAGAAAGGATCCTTAAGATACTATAGTCTTGATCAATATCTGCGCTAGTCATAACAGGGTATTTGTAGTGTGCGCCCGTATTTTGTGTCTGTTAAGAGGACTAGGCCAAGTTTCAATTTTCGTAAGTCATAATTTAGAAATTTGCGTCAAAGTTGAGCTTCTTTTAATCAATTGGATGATATCTAGTTCCATTTAGTACTGTTAGTGATATGGCCTTTCAAACCCGATCATACATATTTCTAAATATGTAAAGTATCGTACAAATCATACTAATATACATAAAATTAACACTGTCAAATATATCTGCCTTAGCTATAATACTGCCTTTCTTATACACTGTTTAATGAACCTCTGGTAGTTTATCACCTAAGTTTTCGTCACTTTTTTTTTTTTTTTTTTGCATCCTTGTTTCAACAGTTTTCTTCGCATTCTTTTTCGAACGCGCTGTAAAATCTTGATGGCACTGATGACATTGCCTGTGAGCTAGTGACGTTGCCGGGAATAAGAAAATTTTGAGGTAAATGTGGGTGTCCATCAAGGATTGCCAAGGTCCTTTGGTGTTTATCGTATCAGTGGAGGAAGCTTCAAAGGTTTGCAGAAACAGAGGCCACGAAGTTCTACTAGATGGATATGACCTAGCATTAACAGAAGAATCAGAGGTGGAGACTGCAGAAATGTTAGAATGATGGATAAATGAAATGGAGAGGGTACTGTTGAATATCATTGAGTTTTGACATATGATGACTATGCGTGAGGAATCTTTAGTCAGAAAAACAGTAGGTATTTAAGTAGCACGAAGAACACATGTAATAGGGCCTAGGATACACAGAAAAAAAGAATAGACGAAGGCCTAGACCAGATGAGAAGGTGGTCAAAGAGAGCACAGGAGAGAGACGAGTTGAGAGAAATCACTCCATATCTCACCAGGACCCACTCTGGGTCTCACTTCGCAAAGGGGAAAAGTTAAGTATACCTTAGTTTAACCAGACCACTGAGCTGATTAACAGCTCTCCTAGGGCTGGCCCGAAGGATTAGACTTATTTTACTTGGCTAAGAACCAATTGGTTACCTAGCAACGGGACCTGCAGCTTATTGCGGAAATCCGAACCACATTATACCGAGAAATGAATTTCTATCACCAGAAATAAGTTCCTCAAATTCTTCATTGGCCGGTCGGAGACTCGAACTCTGGCCTAGCAGAGTGCTAGCCGAGAACTCTACCGACTCGTCCAACGAGGGAAAACTGTGTTTATGCAGGTATAGAAATAAATATTCTATATGAAATGCAATGCAATGTAGACAATATAAGGTTTGTAACACAGTGCGTCCCTTCACACTGGAGCATATATATGTACAAATATTTAAAATCTCTTTGCTGTTTTGTATTTCATACCATTAGTAACTGATTAACTTGAGTTTCCCGTGCAATACTAATATACGTTTATAAACAAAACTGGTGTACTGTTAGCTCCCAAGTCTATGAACCCGTCTAATTTCTAATTTCTAAGAAAAACTGGTTGAAAACTTTACTCTGGCTGTTGAATATGGTTGTTATTCTTTCTCTAGTACAGTATTTTGATCTTGCTTGCATTAGCCTAACTGATCACAAGTCAGGGAAGTGGATTTCCTGCGAGTTAGTAAAGTTGGTTTTTAAATTACTGACGCAACCAACCCAATTGTGAAGAGAGTTTCTGTCATAACACACCATTCTTCTAAGTTTATTATCATTATTTTTTTTCCGTTTTAATCCAGTCTTGACTTTTTTGGTCAGGAAATAAATTGAATCTATTTGAACTTCACTGTGAAGTAGACTTATTGCAGTTACAGTTGATATGGAGACTACTGAATCTAAGCAGTCAACACTGAATCAGTGAATTAATTAAAAGAAGACGTTTTTAAGCTTCTGTTTTCACGGAATTGATCAGTGAACAAAAGATGCGCTTGTGTTATATTGCATATGCTGTTTTGCGAATGAAAACGTTGTAATGTTTGCTCTTTACAGAATAATTTAAAGTGTCTTTGTGTTTGGAAGAAAACACAATAGACTACAATACGGGTTACTGGTATTATTAAAATGTTTAGACTGACAGGTTTAAGTGTTATTACAGTGCTTCCAGATATTTTTATTGACCTGAGTGGGCTTACAGAAACTCAACAAAGATAATGCCTGTCGATAGTCAGAAATTATTTGCTTGCTCTCATTTGATGAGAATCGTAAGTAACTTTTATTTTAAACAAAGAAGTACTACATATAATGGTATGTGCGTTGAATTCAGTGATTTGGTTTGAATTCGACGTCGATCATTTAGCCACGAAGTAGATGATTCATTAGATTTATTGCATAAATTGTATCACTAAGTATGATAGCAAGTTTTTAATGTTAATTTGTTACTACCAACAACTGACTACACATACCTTTGATGCCTCTTCATTAAACAAGTTTTTTAGTCTGTGCCATATTTTGGAGGAACTATAGTAGTTTATCGAATCACATTTATCACGAAGTGTTTTCCCAAAATTTCAAGCGGAAATGTGCACTAACCAAATTAATTGTATGAAAAAAAAAAGATTTATGTTTTAGGTTTTGTCGCTATAACAAGCATTGGACATTTTTTACAACTGCAATGTTTCAATTGAAAAATATGTACTTTGCCACGGAATTTGAGTCCCAAAAAGGCGAAGAAGTTTAGTTCATTTAACAAAACGCTCCCTTCCGGTCATTGACATGTCAACAAACGGGCAAGTCCGTCTGCTCTGTATCTGTCAAATCTCAGAAAGTCGTAATTTGTTCTCTTATTGACATTGACGAGTTCGTCACTTGAGAAAGGTGTATTACAGGTAAGACTTACAGTAAATGGGAAAAGGTTTTTCCTTTTTTTTTCGAAATGTATCAAAGTAGGGGCCTATCATAGTCGGTAGATATTTATACTGCTACCGTTCATTTTAAAACTGGTGAAAAGGTTTTTTCTGGTACGTTATTCATGTGATTCTGACAAATTTGATGTTCATGTACAGTTTGGGAACCCAGCAGTAGGGAGCCTTAGTTTCTAAGTCTGAGAAATGAATGACATAACCTGACTAAAGTTACGGCTTCCCACGAGGCTCCCCCACCCCTTTAGGCTAGAACCAGATTCGTCAGAGTTACATTAAAAAATGTCAGAACCATATTTCATCAGTTTTAGAATGAAAGCTGTTTTTGTACGTAGCCTAAACTATGAAAGAACTTGCTGCATGACATTTTTTAGCTTCAAGGACGATGAAATAGTGAAAACTGTTCACAGTCTTGATAGAAAAGTAAGTGCATCAAAATGAAATGGAAAGATCAGGATGCCACCACATGGCTTAACACACAAGCGAACGGCAGATTAGTTGTGCACACTGTTTCTGTCAGTCGTGGCCAGTATAAAAGTAGATCAAATAAATATTTAAGCAGGGGCGAATCACCTAACCCTCCCATACCTATTCTTAACTTCAGGTGCTGTGTCTTTGAAATGGTGAGAGTTTAGGCACAGCTCTCCTTCCCTCCCATGGGACATTATGCATAGCAGATGTGCGTACAGTCGTTTTGCAGTACAGTATTACCGTATATTTCTGCGTATAAGACGACCTTTTAATCCTAAAATTCACCCCTAAAAACTGGGGGTCGTCTTACACTACCATTCTAAAAATCAAATCTTGAATTCTAAGTGATGTTTACCAGTAGGCAAGCTCTGCCTCGGTGCAATAACTACCGACATAAGTGAAAAGATTCACATTATGAAATAAACTGATATTAAAGGTAATAAAACCATTTTTACTGTATATATTATTGGCATATCTTCATGATAAATAGCCTATTCGAGGAATAATTCCATATCAGTGAAATTAACTTTAATCTATGCGAGCCCAGCTGAGAAAATGTAAACATCAAGTTATGTTTGCGCTCACAGCAACCTCTATCTTTCAGTAACCTTTCAGAAATTTTAATGGTAGTGTAATTACAGTAGTAGTAACATTTAGGATAACATAATATTCATTTTTCTTTTAAAATTCCTTATTATTTTGGTGGTAATTAACACAACTTTTGATTATGTACAACCTTTATGTTTCAATAAAATTATTTTTATAGAAGTTGCATTTAAAACTTAGGACATTATAAAACTATTTATTTCCCATCAAGGTTATTAGTATTAATAAAACATCAAACATGTCTCATGTAAATATCATACATTATCGTATTGTTGTTAGGGGTTGTTTGTGATTGGCGGTGAAACGTAAACAAAACAATGGTTTCCCTTTTAGGCGATGTGTGCAGGAAAAAGATGATATAGAATCGCCTTTGTTATTTCATGTATTTTGAATTTCTAAGGATACAGTAAGTAAAACAGCATTTGTAATAATATCTTTACATAAACAATATTTCATAAGATATCTGTTGTTGCAAAAGCTAGCCTATACACAGGTGGTTTTGTAATTTAGCAGTCGTCTTATACTACAAATATGAGATAAATTCATGAAAATTTGCCATAAATTTTTACATTGCCTTATTTAAAGGTTGTCTTATATACACAAATTTTCACAACACTGCACATGTACAAGTGTGCAGTGATATCACAATATGCTACAAACAGTATGGATTGGAATAGCAAATGGTACTGACAAGGAGAAGATCAACCACTGAGTATGGCATGACAGTGCAAACGGAGTAAGATTGATAAAAAAAAAAAAGCCAGAAACATCATATTCCCACCTCTATTATTGATAATATCCGAAGAGTTTTTCCATAAAAGAAAACTGTATTAACCCATATGGGATTTTCGCGCTTTTTCAGCGAATTTCAGGGCTTATCGGATCTGAAAAGTGCCAATTTTCGGTTACCAACACCTCTATCAGGCATGTATTGGCACCAGTACCCAATTATCGGCGCCGATAAGCAGAAATCGGTGATTTTCAGCGCCGAAAATTGCCGATTTTCGTCGCTAGACAAGCGTAGTAAAACCGGATAACCGTTAACCGAGCCCGCTGTTAACCAGGGACTGCCTGTACAGCCGGATACCGTTGTTTTTTCCCGTAGGCCCGAAATTAAGTTTGAAATGCAGTGGTGGGCTGTCCAAACTTAGTCTTTCAGAAGGGAAGTTCCTTCTCTGAGACTAGACTTAGTCTTCTGCTCAGCGCCTTCATCTAGGTTGGAGAGCCTGCTTGAGGAACTGGGTGTTTTCTGGATCGTATCCCCGGAAGAATGGAGCCTGCACATCATTGTCAGAGAGCTGAAACAATTCATTTTGGGCCTCAGTGCTTCATGACCATTTTTCACTCCTAGGCTGTGGTAATTCATTTAGACAAGACCACAGTACTAACCTTATTACGTTAGCAAGGAGGCTCTCTTGCTCATGCTCTCTCCACCAACAGCAAGAGAGCTTTTACTGTGGGCAATCAGTCGAGTTTTGTAGTCACTCAGTTTTTTCAGTCTGAGTTCTAGGGGACGATCTGAGCTGTCAGAAGCCTGTTCTTACCTCTCAGTCGACCCTGAATCCCCTGGTCTGTCGGTTCTGTGGATTTTATGGAGCAGACTGACTTTGGACCTGTTTGCCACCTTAAGGAACCTTCGTCTTTCTCACTTGTGTTCGAAAGGTCTCAGTCCCTCTGGCATGGGCAGCAGACACCATGCTTCAAGTTTGGTCAATCTTGGACCCCTGTGTCTTTCCTCCCTTCAACATAGTCAAGGAAGTGCTGAACAATTTTCAGGCTCACCACAACGTTACAATGACCCTCATGATACAAAGATTTCCAAACCTGGTTGGTGGAATCTCCAAGACTTCTTCCTCAGCCCGTATCTCTCAGTCAACCTTACTTAGAAGAGATACCACCAAGGGTGGCTTGCTCTTACCCAGATGGACTTCACACTGCTTGGAAGCTTGTTAGAACATAAGGTTTTTTAAGAAGTATTACAGAGGCTATGGCTAGATGCAGACGTCAGTCTTCTAGACCTGTCTATCAAACTGTGAATGATTTCCATAGATGGTGTCTCAGACTCCTTGTTCCTTCGTCTGAGACATCTGTAACCTAAAGTGCGGATTGCCTCTTTGCTGAGAAAATCTAGAATCTCTCATATTTCATCATTAAGGAGTATCAAGCTATGGGTTCAGCAACGAGGTTTGCTCGTTTACCCTTGGAAGTGTAGCCATGAACGAGGACCCATCCAAGACCTGGACACATCCTTTCTCCCTTAAGAACATGGAAGAGAAGACGTTCTTGACAGCCGGGAACAGGGCTGGGTATCCAGGAGCGTACACCAGCTCAGCTCCCGAGTTCTTTCCTCACCTGTCTTCCAGCTCGCCTGGCATCAGCTACAGCCTGGTACCAGCTCAAGCTCCGAGCATCTAGGAGCACCCACCAGCTCCCAAACAACTAGCTCACCTGGCATCCAGCTTGTTTGGTGCCAATTACAGCCTGATGCCCAGGAACGCCCACCAGCTCCCGAGCTCTTACCTTGCCTGACTTCCAGCTTGCCTGGCACCAACTACAGCCTGGTGCCAGCTCGTGCTCCAAGCACCTAGGAGCACCCACCAGCTCCCAAGCAACTAGCTCACCTGGCATCCAGCTCATTTGGCGCCAGTTACAGCCTGGTGCCCAGGAACGCCCACAAGCTCCTGAGCTCTTACCTCGCCTGACATCCAGCTCGCCTGGCGCCAACTACAGCCTGGTTCCAGCTCTTCCTCCGAGTGCCTAGGAATGTTCCACCAGCTACCGAGCATCTAGCTCACATGGCAGCCAGCTCGGCTGGCTCCAACTACAGCTTGGCCGCCAGCTCAGAGCAACCAGCGCCTGATCGCATGGCTCCAACTCTCCCCTCATCCTTGGATCTGTGGAAGAATGGAGGGCTCTCTATCCAGTTGGAGTTTTCAGGTATTACTAGACCAGGATCGGTAGAGCAGAGGGCCATCCATAATCTATAGTGTTGTGGCATGGACTCTTTTTGCTCTCTATCTAAGAATGCATTGTCCTTCATCCTAATGAACCATATTTCTGAGACTGCTCAGATTCAGGAGAGCATTTTGCCCATGTTTTAGTGAAAGCTAAGGATGTCAGAGCACCTTCTACCTCATTAGCTTTCAGGCACAAGGTGCCCCTTACTTTCGTTCTGCAATCAACCTTCTGGATGTGTAATCACTCTTCACTTCTCATGGCTTTTAATGAAGTTAAAACAGCAAATATTTTGCAGTACCTTGTGATCATTATTAGTGACTGGCATGGTATCGCGAAAGGAAGTGTAGGATTTTCTCCTATTATCTCTTCACTTTGGTGAAGTGTTGATTTTGGAGGAGCCGGGAGAGGGTTACAATGTACCTGGGGCACCCACCACTCTCAGTGGATGGTTTGTGGTTTTTATTTCAGTGTAGGTGACTGTGTTGTCTGGTTGTTTTATTGTGGTACTGCACCCAGGGCAAGGGCACTTGCTTTTATATTATAATACTTTGGCAGCCTTCGGAGTACTCCTCGGCTGCAAAGCTCCCGCTGAAGTAGAGGCGCTCCACGGCTATACTGCCACACCACTACAGGTTAAGGTGAGCACCAACCAGAGGCAGTATTCTCCTGCAGTAGCTCTCTTTACTGATCAGGAACAACAAGCATCATCTTCAATGCTAGTAACTTTTCTATTTCAAATTCATTACATGTCTTAATGTTTTGGGGTAGAATACAGGCAGTCCCCAGTTTACGACGGGGGTTCCGTTTTTACGCCGCGTTGTAAACCGAAAAATTGTCAAAAATCCTAAGAAAACCTTATTTTTAATGCTTTGGGTGTATTGAAAACTATGTAAACTGCATTTTTATTGAGTTTTTCATAAAAAAAGCCTCCAAATTTTTATTATTATGCTGTTTTGGGGCCATATTTCTTCTGTCGGATCGGCTACGACGCGTTGTAACCCCGGAACATGCGTTGTAAACCGAGGAATAATTTCTGATGAATATATTTGGAAAGCGTCGTAACCTCGGAACGTTGCAAGTCGGACCCGTCGTAAACCGGGGACTGCCTGTATGTCCATGCACAACCCACCTGCTGTCAGTGTGGGATTCAGCTATGTAATTATTTGGTAAGTTGCTTATGTAAAATTACATTTTTATGATAAAATGAAGTTTATACATACCAAGTAATTACAAAATCAGAGCCATCCCTCCTCCCCTTGCATGGACATAAGGGCACAAACAGAATGAGGTTGTCTGCTAAGTTGTTCCTAGTATTCATATTAGTGGGCGGGACTATTCACCTACACTAAACACCAAACAATTGAAGTGCTAGCTTGAATTTTGAATTTAAGCTGCCACAGTAGTTTGAAACTATAGCTATGCAATTACAGTACTTGGTAAGTATATATAAAACTTTATTTTATTATAAAAATGTCATTTTTAAATTCAGTGTCTCTTTAAGTGTCACCATATGGATTCACATAAAGTAACCTTTCTTAGCTCATATATTGTCATAAAATAAGCCTTACATGGGCAATGATTTGTTTCCCAGCTATCTGATAAGGGCTTACAAATGACATAGATAGTGCATTAGGACCACTGGCACCCCTTACACCACATGGAGTTTATTCCTTTACATTTTGTTGTAAAAATTCATCCAGGTTAGTTAGTCAGTGGAGTATCTTGAATCTTGTGAACTGTTGCGCCTCCTGGTCTGTGTGTTTTCATTATATAATCGTAAATGACAGTTTTTCATAAGATGCAGCAGAAACTCTAATCCTAACAATTTAAACCCAGAATTCTGGATAATCATGTTAGATTCTAGATTTGCAGCTACTGTGTACTGTACTTTCCAAAGCCCTCATAGCAACTCCAAACTATCAGTTATTTTGTAATAAATTATCTAATATAAGTTTACAGGTCTGTTCAAACACCTTCAAATGCTTTTTAAAAATGTAAGTAATAAAAATGCCGTACAGTACTGAGTTAAGAATGTAGTAGGATAGAACAAATAAAAAAAAAAGATAGTATCAAAATTATAAGTGGGTTTTCATCATTTCACATTGCCATGTTGAGGACATCACACAATAGGTGCATGAGAGAGAGAGAAAGAGAGAGAGAGAGAGAGAGAGAGAGAAAAAAAAATCTGGAGAAATGCCTGAAATTGATTATAGACTAGTACAATTTTCTATACAATGATTGCATGGTAGTCTTTTTTTTTTTACGTGAGATCAGAGCAGGTTTTGGTAATATCATGTAGCACATAGTGGAAGTGCAAAGATTTTAACTTGAAGTAGTAGACGTGGTTACCAAATTGGTGCACTTAGAATGCCTCAACTTAAGTATGGGTAGTTGTTTTACTATCTTTTGATAAAATTTTGCAAATTTAATTGTTAACATTTAAAATTAGGCTAGTCTATATGAACTTTAGATAGCTTAGGTTACTTATACAATACATCAGCAAATCCAACAGTATGCTTTTTGGGACAAATTCTCCAGTCAGTTAGTCTAGAAGGACATGTTCCAATGTACACGTACTGATTTCCAGAGAAGTGCAATATGAAATTGAAACACTGTACTGTCATATATAGCCTATTCCATGTTTATGTCCTCTCTTTGCGAATAGTTATCAGTTATCTCCTTTTATTTTCAGGCTCTTGATGTATGGGAATGAGACTGAGATGGCGATCTGTCATAGTATATACCAGCATATTTCTGTGCATCATGATCATTTTTGGATGGCGTCAGATATTAGATGAAAACTTAGTTGATCTCCATACCTGCCCAGCATGCTATGGTCAGTCTCACTGCAGTTCCATGCTTGAAAAGGAAACATTTAATGGGAACATTAGGCTGACAAGTTACTCTCAGGTGAAATATATGAATTACATTAATATTAAAAATGTTTATTATGCCAAATTTGGTGAAGAACATGTGGTTTTAAAGAAACTTGCACATGATTCAGAACTGAGAGAGATAGATGAAAAGTTCTGCAAAGCTTCAAAGCTCCCGCAAAACTGCAATGTGTCTCAAGCCATCAAAATTATTGTGACAAGAGCTGGGAATGATATTTTCCAAGTAATAAGACATAACAAGGCATTATTTGAAGAAAGTGATGCTGTCAAATGCACACATGATAGAAATATTTTGAAGTTATATGAAGCATTTGCTCGTACTGACTCAGGGCCGTATCATGTTCATCATTTTTTAACAATGTTGGCAGTGAACATGGAGCCTTTATTGATTATGGTAAGTAGATAAGATTTCATTAATAGAGTAGAGTGGTCAGTAATGAATTTTTTTAACTTGCAAGGTTATTTACAGTTAACTAATTGTTTGTTAATTAATAGCATAGATTCGTGAACTTTCACACATGAAATTATGTTAACATTAACATTTCCTCTCAGTTTTTGTGAGGCAAAGTACACAATTGTGAAAGATTAAAAAAGATAAATTCATGTAAGCTCTTTTGCAAGGAAAGGTACAGTATTCTTGGTTTATATACTTGTCAAGTGACAATCAGCAGTGCGGAAATACAAAGTTACAGGTAGATCTGATTTTTTTTTTCCTTTTTTTTTTATAGCCTGCTTCTACATATTGAATTCCTGTCCAGTACAGTATAATCTTTCATAAATACTTATAATGTGATCACCAGTAAACTAATATCTTAAACATTAGGAAGGATGATTTTATAGCTTGCGTTAAAAAAATATATATTGATATAATTTGAATAGTATTAACCCAGATTTGTTTTCCAGACCCATTATCAGAAGTGGTTTCCAAGAATAATTGGAACTTGTGGGAGAATGATAGTTGAGGAATATGTAGGGCCAACTCTGACGCAGCTGGGTGCAACATCTTGGATGAAACGTGCTGATTATGCTCGCCAGCTTTTAGAGATGGCTCAGGAACTTTCTGAAGGAGAATTTCATTTGTATATGACTGATGTCTCACTCGATAATTTTGCTGTTGATCCAAGTGGCAAAGTCAAGATGATTGATGCAGAAGATCTTATTATTGTTGATTCATCTATAAATGACTTAGGTGAGTTTTATAATTTTAGTAGAAATAGTAAAGTTTAGTAGAATTTAAGTAGATAAAGTTTAGTAATGTAGAACTTCTTTAACATTATTTCCAAGATTGGTCATTGTTAATTTTAGTACTTTGTCTTAGAAAGAATGTGTTCATACAACAGAAAAACCATTTATGCTTGGTAATTACTGTTTACCTGCTCCAGTCTGCAAATCATGTCAAGAGATATTTTTACTAAGCAGTCCACTTCCATCATAGGTGCCTGAGAATGACAAGCCTTGCTGGGATGGTCATTATCTAATGTGTCCTTATGTGGCACTAAGGGGATTTTTGCAGCATCTCCTTAGTGCCATGTGTCCATAATCTCTTACATTTCCCTTCGTCTTTATATTGCTTAAATTTTCACTAGTCATAATAGATTGCCTGTTGATGAATTGTTGCAGATACAGTTCAAGCATTATTGTATCGTACTTGGGATTAGTTGGAAGGTGATATTGTATGGCATGACTCCTTACATGTAGAACTTTAGTATGTACAGAAATGCAGCTCACAGTGTTGGATGCAGTCTTAACAGACTGGTGGTTTTTGAGACACTGAAGGTGGTTGTTCTAAGTAAGCAGTAGTGGTGTTCCTTTGTTGTGTCCCCTAGATGAGAGACGCTTTGTTTAAATGAACTTAGTTGATTTCTTAAAATAATAAAGTTGAGGTCATACAAAAATTATTAACTATCCAGGTCATGGAGTATATGGCTGTAAATAAGTCTCTAAACATGAAGTGAAAGTTCAAGTCTCAATTGCCTTACAGCCATACAGACTCGGCTAAATGAGACAGGAAAGTGGAATGGGTTTATAATCTCAGTCTTACTCTTACATTTTGAAAGTTTTTCTTGGAACTAATACAGTAGTTGGTAAAGATTTTTTCATGGAACTAATAGTTTATTAAGAGTTTTTCTTGGAACTAATTGTTGGTTAAGATTTTCTCTTGGAACTAAAGTTTGTTAAGACTTTTACTAGGAACTAATAGTTGGTTAAGACTTTTAGCCCCAAAGGTTGATCACAGAATGTCCTCCGCATATGTTAAAAAAAAAAATGCCTCACAAAAGAAATATCTTTCAGATTTCAAGTCAAAGGAATATGTGACAGAAATGACAGAAAATTATGACAAAATTTTAATTTTGAAAAAAGAAAGGTGGTACTGTATTGATGTCATTATTAAAAATGGAGTGGTAAATCACATTCATGGAATTTAATTCTGTCCAATTTTGGAACTGATGGGCTATAAAATAAAACTGTATATTCATCATGTCTAATGTAAAACCACTGCATTTTGTGATGGTCCTACTTAGTTACAGCGCATAGAGTTAGGAGAATTTCAGACCATACATTGATTAAACTGGAGAATGGTCTTCCATCCTGGCAGTATTATGACTTGAATTGTTATTTTTATATGTAAATATAAAAAAATTTGGGAGTTCTGTTATGTAGCAGTGTGCAATGCAAGTTAATTGCCCTTTTATAAAGTTTGTTTCTTATCAGTGTTTACCCATTTTGAGTAATTATAACAGCAACATCCAGGGCTTGAGATTTTTAAAACTCCCAGTAAAAAAGGTAAAGAATCCATATTGAAATTCACAGGAATAAACTTACCATTTTAAATTTTAAATCGTTGGGCAGTACTGTGTGTGTAAGTACAGTACAGTACTACTGCTACATATACCTGAACTCCCATGGTGAAAAAGATGTAAATTTGGATGTACAAGTAGCCAGTGACCCAATATAATTTTTAATTTTGGACATGAACCATATTAAACAAACTGGAATTGGAAAGTTAATGTTATGTGCGTAATACCCCAAACTGAATTTGAATTATAACATATAGAACTGACTATTTGTAGAAGAAGCTAAACTGTAATTTCAAGTTCAAGTTGAGAGACTATTCAGTCCTCTATGGAGTACAGTACCTTGTTTTAGAAGAGTACTACAGTACTTAGAACACAGTGTAAAGTCATACTGTAAAAATTTAAAAGGGTAAACAGATAGATAAAGGAAAAGTAAATGCTGTAGATCCCCAGAAATTTTAGGTATCTTTTACAGATCAAAAGAACTATGTATACTCAATTTGCTTTGCATGACATGTAAAACATAAGACAGAATATTATTAGAATATGGAGCTCTTCCTAAATTTAAAGTCAAAATAGTGATAAATGTAATGAGAGCAGTCTGTCTGTAATCATTCATTAATATAATTAACCTTTACGAGGTTGACATCCTGCCACTTTCATAGCTACTGCCTTTCTGACTGGAAATATCATAAGTTTTAGTTTATATACTGTATACCAAGAGAAATTTCATAAAAATAATCAAAGTAGAGACAGCAGACATGGAACCCTATGGAACTGGATGTGCATGCCAGCAACTGATTGTCTTTTAAGAACATTATTGTTTCTGATCAGTTTTTAACTGAAGACTTATAATCTACAACTTACTCTCCTACTGAAGACAAGGCCACATATCCATCCTTTTAGTATTTGTAGGGCTGACTGAAAATTGTATGTTGTACACCAGGGCTGATCTTTAGAATTTTCAAATCATGGTCAGACTTTATCATTATTTTCATTGATCTATTACAGTTTAACCTATCCTGCTTTTTTCAACACACTTTACTAAATACAAGTACCTTGGAGGTGGTGCCACACACTGTCAAAATTGATAACTGAGATAATATGTACTATATATTTACTGTAAATAAGAAAAAGTAAGCACAGTATAAGAGTAGCCAATTGGAGCGTATGTTGGGGAAGCATTCTTTCAAGCATATTTAGCAAAAATTGTTTAGAAGATGGCTCTGTCATTTCTGCTAAGAACAGAGGTTACCTTATGTCTGGTAGTACACATCAGTATGGCACCTAACTCTTGATATGCTGAAATCTAGTTATCTCCAACTGGTAAAGACACCCTGTCATATGATAATCTACTGGATATACTTTAAACAGCTGTTTTTTCCATAGTTGATACCATAGTGGATACAGCATACAGAGGGAACTAAATGTCCTTCTTAATAACCTTTCAGTACCTGTTGCATTGTTTTCCATCTTTTGCTTTTTATTTGTTCCCTTTGGTCTCTTCATCTAAGAACAAATCCTTCAAACGGTTACTGCGAGTTTTTAAATGTGACCTGGTGGTCCTGTTAAACTATCTGAATAATGCTGTAATAATTTTCATCAGTTAAGATAATTGTCAGCTCTGACCATTAGCTTTGCCGGAATAATACTTTGCATAATAAAGGCAGTCCCTTGTTTATGGCGGGGGTTCTGTTCCTGGCTGCGTGCCGTAACCCAAAAAACACAGTAAACTGGAACATCATAATAATACACCGTAAAGTCAGAACTCCATAACCCATGGACTGCCTGTACAGTAATTTTTAAATATATGGTGATGCTTTGTGTACCTTTGAATCCAAGGTTGCTTTATTACAACATTTAAATAACAAACCTTCTGATGCTGCTAGAAAACTAGAATTGTTTTTAAGACCCTTATCTTGACAGAGATAAGGGTTACGTGATTTATATCTCCTGAATGGGTGTCAAGATCCTCCTGGGTATGTACAGTAAACTTAAACTGTAGCCTTCTTAGCAGATTATTGATACCTTTAATCATAAGATTTAGAGATGCTAATTTAAAGTGCCATTCACTTTGGTTCTTTTCTGACTCTTATCACTGCTTGTGTATATGCATACAGATGTTTACTTGCTGACTTATATTTGTTATTCATTTATCATTTTCTCTTCTGAGGTTCCTCTTTTTCACATAATAGCATTCTCTTAAGTGGAAGCTCAGTTTACGAGTTGATGTCAGTTTAGGCTGGCTCCGTATAAATGTTGGCTTCTTGTGAATAGTAAGAACAGAATGATAGTGAAAACTGTTAAGATTGCAGAAAATTAAAGAGCCTAATAATTAAGAAAATGTAAGAGGAGGGAAAGATAAAATTATTGTGAGTGAGCGCTGTACTAGGCAATCCAGGTCATGGATAATTTCCTTCAGCAAGATTGCAGATATCTTAACTGCAGCATATTCCAATATATTTGTCATCAGAATGCTCTTATTTAAACTACTGTAGTTTCCTTACATGTTTTGAGGAGCACTATCTCTTATCTATATATGTATATCTTATTGTGCCTTGAAGATGGACATTAATTATAGCCAAAAGCAAAACTTTTGATTATAATGATCAAGTTGTTGTATGCTTACTTAGTGCAGTTTTTAGTTTGCTAAACACTGTAATTATAGAAAATTTATTTTCATTCACCTTGATGAAATGTTTAAATATTAATTGTTTGTATCTTTTTTCATAATACTGTACATTTGTTTCGTGTTTAAAAGATAATTATAGTAATAATGTAAGAAATAGTAGCTTTTTTTATATAGTTGTGATTTAAGTATAGGCCTCAAGTATCAGTAATGCTTAGGGGTCTCAGAAGAATTATGGTTAGTAATTGTTATTTTTTTTTTAAACTCTAGATGCTAGTGAACACATCAATGACGGTTTTGGTTGTAGGGATTGCCTAAGCTACTCAGTTGAGGACCTGTGTAGCCACAAACACAGTGATCACAATTACTTTGCAGTATGCAAGGTAAGTGCTTTGTCTGACTTTTTTTTTCATTAGAAAGTGGAATTTAATATCAGGCACAGTATTTTTATATGTATACTAGCTTGGAACTCTTCCACTTTTGTAGTGTAGGAGTGTATATATTATAGCACATGTAAAATTTCTCTCCAGAATAAAGAATGAATATCGTGAAATTCAGTGATAAATGCATTCATAGACAAAGAAGTGTCATTTCATTTGTAGATCATAAACAGGTTCAAGCTACAATCATGGGCCAGTTGAAGTAGGAAACAGTTCACTTCCATCATTGGTGATAATCAGGCTCCAAAATATCTTCTGTTTAGGTTTATGAGCCTGAATTCTGAAATTGATTAGAATTACCAAATGTACTGATGCTGCTTTTGTTAGTGGGTACCTATAATTAGTATGTGAAGAAAAAATAGATTTTTATGTAAGTGACTTACCAAGCAGTTACATAAGTAACAGCTTCCTACCATGGCAGACAAAAAATTAAAATTTTGTGGTGGCACTACCATCGCTAGTGTAGGTGACAGGGTCCCGGCCACTATCGGGACTGACAAGTACAACTCAGTGGGAAACATCAATTCATTTTCTACCAGCTCCCGATCAACATCAGTGGTTTTTGGGCAGTACCTTATGTCATTTGTTGGATTGTTTTCCTGTATTTTGTTGTTGTATTCAGATTTTGTGTGGCCTTGTTTGCAGTTAGTGAATCATTAGGTTGTTTTGTAATTTTTCACTATTTTGCCATGTCAGATTCTAGTTCTTCTAGCGTTCGGTTCTGTACCGAGGGATGTAAAACTAGATTAAGTAAGATTATGTATGATTCTCATACTAAATGTGACAAAATTGTAATGGGGAGATTACTTGTCGGGAATGTCAGGATTGGGATTCTCAGCAGTGGAAGGTTTATCGTTCTCATTCTGGTACACTTGATAAAGATATGAAGAGGAAGGTTGCTCTTAGAGCAGAGCATAGAGCTAGCTTAGAAGCTACTCCTTTGCCTTCAGTGGCTGAGGTTAGTGCTGTTTCTTTCCCACTTATCCCTTCTGTTTCTCCTATTTTGAGTCCTCCTACTGATTTACCACATACTCCTTTACCGTTTTCCCGTGCTTCTGATTCCAACACCATCACCAGTCGCGAGTCTAGGGTCAATAAGGAGTTAAGAGTTTTTGGCCAGTACAGTCATAAATCTTGGTTTATCTTTTAAGCTTTTGTTAATAAAGCTTCTGTCCAGATGTTTGTGGTGCCAGTGCTAGTAAAGTGCAGAGTGAGAGTGTTGTGTTTCCTGATGAGGCGGCTGTCCGTCCTACCATTGCTTCTAGACGAAGGTCCCTCTCCTGCTCCCCCACACCGGAGAGAAGACATACCGGAGGTCAAAGGGATGTTGGTAGGGTTTGCCCACAGGCAGTCATCCCCTCCATCGAGCCTGTTGCACGTTCCCAGGTGTCGACTGAGCGCCGCTGGAAAGGTGTCTTGTTTAGTGTGCATTGTATGTCTGATTGAGAAGATTCGTTGCCGGGTGGAAGGCATCGTCGGCGTTGGTCTTCTGTTTCTCGTCGTTTGAAGAAGCATTCTACGGCTGCAGACAGCTCTTCTCCTCCCATTAAGAGACTTCTGGAAGTCAGCGTTAGTCCTCAGCTTTCTTGTAGTTTTGCTGATCCGCCTCCTTCGTCGTCTCAGGTTCAACAAGCAGCCTGGGTTAGTCTGGAGTCTCTTGGCGCCGAAATTTGCCTGAGCTTGTCTCCTAAGCACTCTCGTAATAAGTGCTCACAGCCTCAGCTCAAGCGCTCTTGCGCTCCTGACCGCCTGCCTTCTCCCTAGCGCCTGGCGCCAGCTGCTCAGCCTCAGGCACCTGTGCCCTGCTCGTTTGGCTTCAACTTCTTCTCGCTCGGCGCCAACTTCGGACCGTTCGATTCCTGCTTCTTCTAAGCGCCTGAGCCATCGCTGTCTCTTCCTCTTTCGTTGCCTCAAGAGGATTCTTTAGCTCCGATTAAGTGTCAGTTGGAGGATTTAATGACTTTCTCAAAGAAGAAGAACGTTCCTAATTCTGAGGATTTAGTTCGCTCTCCTGTTTCATCAGAGGAGGAAGAAACGGACCATGATTCGGCACCTGCTTTGGCTTATTCGAGTCTCCTCGGGTTCCTGTTATTGAACTTCCCAGACTTCTTCCAGCCTGCTCCTCCGGACTCCCCTGCCTCTATGTTTTTGATGAAGAGGCATGCCTCTGACTCTTGCAAGATTTGTGATGAACATAAATTAGCATATATTACCCCAATTTTCAAAAGTGGATCAAGACTAGAGGCAAGTAATTATAGGCCTCTGAGTCTAACATCACACATTATGAAAGTGTATGAAAGGGTAATGAAGAAAAATATAATGAAACATTTAATGAAAAATAGTTTGTTTAATATAGGACAACATGGTTTTGTACCCGGAAAAAGTACACAAACCTAACTGTTAGTCCACCATGAAAACATATATAATATAAAAATATGATAAACGAAAAAGATACAGATGTAGTTTACCTAGACTGCAAAAGCTTTTGACAAGGTAGACCATAATATATTATCGAAAAAAATTAGAAAACATAATATTGTGGACAAAGTAGGAAGATGGATAAAAGAATTTTTGCAAAACAGAAAACAGATAGTGATTGCAAACGATGAGAAATCGGATGAAGCTAAGGTAATATCTGGTGTGCCACAAGATACAGTGTTAGTTGCATTGCTGTTTGTTATTATGATTGCAGACATAGACAGTAATGTTAAGGACTCGGTAGTTAGAAGTTTCGCTGATGACACAAGAATAAGTAGAGAAATTACTTGTGATGAAGATAGGAACTCGTTACAAAGAGACCTAAACAAAATATATGAATGGGCAGAGGTAAATAGGATGGTATTTAACTCTGATAGATTTGAATCAATAAATTATGGTGATAAAGAAGGAATGTTATATGCATATAGGGGACCTAATAATGAGACAGTCACAAATAAGGAAGCAGTTAAAGACCTTGTTGTGATGTTGAATAGGAATATGTTATGCAGTGATCAAATAGCAATACTATTGGCAAAATGCAAAGCAAAGATGGGAATGTTGCTCCGGCACTTCAAAACAAGAAAAGCCGAACACATGATTATGCCTTATAAAACATATGTACGTAGTCCACTTGAATATTGCAATATGATATGGTACCCACACTACCAAAAGTATATTGCATAAATAGAGAGTGCACAAAGGTCCTTTACAGCTAGAATAGAAGAAGTTAAGGACCTTGACTATGGGAAAGACTACAATTCTTAAAATTATATAGTCTCAAAAGGAGAAGAGAACGCTACATGATAATACAGGCATGGAAACAGAAGGAATTACTGAAAACACCATGGAGCTAAAAATATCAGAAAGAGCAAGCAGAGGTAGATTAATAGTGCCCAAAACTATACCAGAAAAACTAAGGAAAGCACGCAGGACATTAATCCACTACGCACCAGCATCGATAATGCAGCGTCTATTCAGTGCATTACCAGCTCATCTGAGGAACATATCAGGAGTGAGTGTAGATATGTTTAAGAATAAGCTCGACAGATATCTAAGCTGCATCCCAGACCATCCAAGATTGGAAGATGCAAAATATACTGGAAGATGCATTAGCAGTTTTCTGGTAGACATCAGAGGTGCCTCACAATGAGGGACCTGGGGCAACCCGAATGAACTGTAAGGTCTGTAAGGTAAGCTCTGTAAGGTAAGGTTGTCCTCTCCTCTTCTTCGAAGAAAGCATTGAAAGAGGTCGATGAGTGGTTGACTTCGAAGAGAGGTGCTGGCAAGGCTACTTTTGCCTTTCCTCCTTCAAAGCTTCCTAAGAGGAGTTACAGGTTTTATGCCACGGGGAGAGCGCCTTCCTTGGGAGTTTCTGCCTCCTTCCAGGGGGAACTTTTCCGGCTTGGTTGATGCATCGCATCATACTGTTTTCGCCTCGGCGAAAGTCTTCTCCTCATCTCCCGAACTGGATCATCTTGTTCGCAACATTTTCAAGGTTTTGGGGATTTTTAGTTTCCTGGATTGGACAGTGGGGGCTTTGACACGGAAGATTGAAGACTGCCCAGCCCTTGCAGAAGACTTTGCTTCAGACTGGTTTAATGTTCTATCTTGCGCAGACAAGACAGTGAGGGATGGTTCGGCTGAACTTGTATCACTATACGCGATGGGCTCATTGAAGAAGCGAGAGCCGTGGTGCTCCTTTACTACTAAAGGAGTTACCTCTATCCAGAAGTCAGCTCTCTTATTGGCCCCGCTTGACAAGTCTTACCTTTTTCCCAGGACACCGTTAAAGAAATTCTTTCGGATCTGCAGAAGAAATTGACTACTGTACAGTACTGATCTTCTGACCCACTCATCAAAGCGTCTCAAGGTAACTCTTACAGCCGTATCTAAGCCTTTTCCACCTTTGCAGCCACATTCCTCTCACCTGTGGCCCCGCTTGTTTATTATTAAGTGCTTGGAGAACGTTCTTGGGCCAGAAGAGGATGATAGACTTCTTTGCCCTGTGAGGGCCTCGTGGCTTTACTTCCACAGGACTGAGATCAGGCAACCTCTGGCGTTCGGTGAGAAACCCATTTCACCCGCTCTCTAAGAATGCCCTCTCCCTTTTCTTAAGGAGCCTTATCTCAGAAGCGCATTCTCAGATTCAAAAGGATGCCTTCCAGATCTTGAGGGTAAAGGCTCATGAGGTTTGAGCCGTCGCCACTTCTCTTGCGTTCGTCATAACACATCGTTGTCTTTCATTCTCCAATCGACTTTTTGGAGATCGAAATCTGTGCTAGCTTCGCACTTCCTGAAAGATGTGGAAGCAGTTTTTGTTAAATGTAGTACGTTAGGGCCTTTATCCGTGGCTGGCATGGTATTGGGAGAGGAAGCATAGGGGACGAACTGCCCCTCTACTGTCTCCTCCCCTTGGTTGTTGGGAAGCCTGAGGGTACAAGTGTACCTGGAGTACCCACCAGATTTTTTATGGCTGGGTTGTTGGTTGTTTAGTTTTTATTGTGGTTTAGGTGACACTGTTGTTTTTTATTCTGGTCATGCCCAGGGCAAGGCCACCTCCTTTCGTCTTCGTCAGCCGTTGGTGTACCTCCACAGCTGCAAAATACCCACTGAAGTAAGGGCGACTCTGGCCAATACACCATGCCCAGTATAGGTTAAGATGAGTGCTGACAGTAGCAGTATTTACCTGTAGCAGCTCTCTTACCAGGTAAGGTACAAGAAGCATTGTCTCAATGGTAGCAAACTTCTAGTTCAAAGTCATTATCTCTTAATGTTTTGGATTAGTTTTATGCCGATCTAACCCGCTTCCTCTCAATGTGGAGTCAGCTATGTAATTGCTTGGTAAGTCACTTATTTATATAAAAATTACATTTTTATAATAAAATAAAGTTTTATATATACTTACCAAGCAATTACATAATTAGAGCCCTTCCTCCTTCCCCACAGATGGACATATTTTGGCTCAAACGAATTGATGTTTCCCGCTGAGTTGTGCCTGTCAGTCCCAATAGTGGGTGGGACCCTGTCACTTACACTAGCGATGGTAGTGCCACTGCGAAATTTGAATTTTTGGTCTGCCTTGGTAGGAAGCTGTTAGCTATGTAATTGCCTGGTAAGTATATATGAAACTTTCTTTTATTATAAAAATGTCATTTTTGGGAAAGGAAATCCTGAAAACTTATTTTGCTTATCAGGATAAGGGTGATCCTCTGCAACCACTCTACTTATTAGATGCTTAAGGAATCTAGCCAACTGACAAGAACTCAAACACTATTGTGTAGCTTACATATGATTATTTAAAATATCCCACAGCTAACAGTAATCCCATATAATTTTGAGCCTAAACTACATTATTATGCATGCATCAAACAATTTAGATTTTTCTGCTAAATGCATCTTTTCTAAAAATGAAGTCTAGCAAAGAGCCATCATAATAATGTAGGTATTGAGTAAATAAGTTAAAGTTATCTTATAAGTTGAAGGGCTACAATGAACCAAGAGCTCTGGATCTAGCCAGCTCACACCTGAAGAATTGAGTTCTAATGAATTCAGTAATAAGCTTTAAATCTGCATGTTACCTGCTGGATACCTGCATGTCTGGCTTTTGTTTTGGGAAAAGTTACAAAACCTTATCTTAAAAATGTTTAAAAATTAGTTTAGGAAAATATTTACCTTCTTCTCTGTAAGGATGTTTTTATTGTGAATGGTTTTATTGAGCACTAAGATATGTGGAATAGTTGATTGCATTCTGCCCTTTTTATCTTGTAATTCTTTCTTTTTCAAGGCACAGTTCAATACTTGTCAAGCTGTTTGAGAGGACCTTACTTTGAATTTGTTTGAAGTCATCTGAAATGATTTTTAATAAAGAAGTTTTACCAGACCATTTTTTAGCCACTGTCATTCATTATAGGCTTTTACAAGACTGACTAGAATTAAAACAATAATTATTAATCCTTGGGGATTTTTGGTCATGTCCAAAACTCATTTTTGGTAAAACACACTGTTCTAGCTTGCCACTTATGAGCTCAGGTAGTTTTCTGTTATTATTTACTGTAAATTTCTGTTTCAAGGTAGGATGTTGGTCGTGATCTCATGTGAAAACCAAATAATTGTAATACTGTATATTGCAGTGGTTTTGAAAATGGAAAGTAGTAAGATAGTGCAGCCAGAACTGTTACCTATGCAATAATATATATTGTTGCAGTTTATGCTAGTTAGTGCAAATGAAAAGTGAGGAAAAATGAACAAAATATATTTTTTTATCTTGTACTGGGTTAATGATAACTCTCTTTTAACAGCCTCTGCTTGCACTAAAGATAAAAGTGAACGATCCCCTAACACTCTCCAGATATCTGAGATTTGTATTTTGTCATTGGAATCTCAAAGGTTTTAAAACAAGGCGGTGGTCCTCAGACAGAAATTGCAGTAACTATTTTAATTTATCAGTGGTATATGGTATTTTTGGCATAATTTGTGTGCTTATTACTTTATATTAATAAAATCGTAAGGAGAATACCTTCACAAATTTTGTTTCGGAAACAGGGTTTATGGATAATATTAGAGTACAGTACACACAAAACCTACAACATTTTTGAAATGAAAATACATTAGTTCTAAAGTCTTAAGTGCCCCCTTCTTTACCTTTTTCTGTTTTAAGATTAAAACAGAAATACAGCATGACATAGTAGATCCAATGTTTTACTTTTTTTTTTTACAAGAAATTTAACCTTTCTTGGAAAGAAATTCATTCCTGGACATTTCTTCATGTTTGGCTTCCTAGCAAAAATTGTCTTGTTAACAGCTTTGGCTGTCATGTTTGCTCCAGGCTGATTTTGGATAGAACTTGACTCTCAAGTAAGGATTTGAGAGCATTTGTGTATTATATGTGCCAAATATTGTTTCCCCTACATGGGAGAAATATAAATAAGAATAGAAAAATATTTTTACAGAAAATGGCTGTAGTAAGTACCCATATCAAGCTTGGACTTCATGACCATAACTTAGATGCAGGAGTGTTCATTTTCTAGCTAAGAATATGAATGATAAAATATGAAAAGTAAAATCTTATTAAATAATGTACAGTGGTGATGGTTGTGGAGACCACATAATTAGTAAGTTCATTTGCTGTCCAACTCTCTTATAGTATAGTATGTACTATAGGAATTCCTTCCATTCCACAGGGAATGCTGTCTTCATCATCTTTCTCAGAAGATATCCCAGACGGTTTGCTGCATAGCCCTCCTGATTGGGTAGCAGCTGAATATCCGTCATTATTGCCTCTTGTAGAGGAATGTGCATCTCATCCACAGGACGTCCATAATTACTCTAAGCCAAGAAGAAAGAATTCTGCCATTGCACTTCATTCATTGTTATCCAGAATTTTAAGAACTCAAGAATTTTCATTATAAGGATGATTTAAATCATGTTATGGTAAGTTTTCAATTTTCCTATTTTGAAAAGTACCACAATTGCAATGTACTGTACTGTATTTGGATTGTTAAATGCAGTGGATTGGTGTGAATATTTTCTACATTTATATTTATGTGGCATGTTAACAGTATAGTTTTTTGCCCAACAGGTTTGTAGTTTGATTAGTTTTATATACCTAAGTATATATTTCAGTCAAAGATGTGTATTACTGTATTGATTATTATCTGAATAAGACGATCTGGTTTAATGTGGTTGTACTTTTATACCAGAAAACCAGAAATGTTACTTGTCTGTGGTCATACAAAAATACCAATCATTGCCATACCAGAGCTAATTTCTTTGTCGCAACAGAGAACAAATTAACCAAGATTTACATAAGAACTATATTACTGTATTATCATTAGGTCATCTACCTAGACTATTGAGTTTTTATACATAAGAACTAAAGCATTGTGATTCCAGGTGGTTGGGATTTGCCCCTTAAGTTAGTTACATCCTTGCTTCCTTTCCTGTCTCCTCTGGTATTTTTCAGTCTCAGGTAAAAAAACTTCTTGCCAAGGTTTCATTCCACTTGTGCTGCATTCGTTAATTTTCCCCATATTAATATTTGCTGTATTTGATGGTATATAAAAAATCACGGTTTAGGAGGAAATTTTAGTATGGTAATTTTCTAAGGTGTGAGATTTAAGTTATATATATCTGCTCATGAGGTGAGCACACTACACAAATTGTGCTTTTGAAATGTTTTTCATGTTCAGTTTTCAGTCCCTGGACAGATGAGGAATTTTTTGAGAGAGATGGTATAAAGAGGCTAGTAAATAAACAGGGATCTCTAAGGCTCAGATGGAGAGTGCTCATTACACATCCAACCTGGTGTTAATGATCCGCAATTTTGTGACACCACTTGTACAATCCAATCAGTCAATAGCCTGACTTCATGAAGGGAAAACTAACGTAAAAGCATTGATGATGATGGTGACATACTAGTATGTAAAAGAGGATATACTAGTTCTCTTTGCTTGAAAACATTTTAGAGAGGAAAAGCCTGTCTGTCAAGAATTCACCATCACTGGAAACAGAAATGAAACTAATTCCTTATGGGTAATGTTAAATATGAATAGCCGGAGTAAACAGAAAGAACAAGAAACTTTATTGACAAGAACCTTCCTAGGTAGATGTGCATCACTGTTCATGTTGATGTTCCTTAATGAGCTTATGCTTTATTTTGCTCTATAGATGTTGGCAGTCCCCGGGTTATGGCGGCTCCGACTTACAGTGCTTTTTTAAATACATTCATAAAAAAATTGGTTCCAGGTTACGGCTCATGTTCCGAAGTTACGGCACCGTAACTAGGATTATGGCACCGTAAGCGCCATAACTAGGATTCTGAGCAGTGTAGCTGTAGGTGCTATAACGAGGTGAGAAAACCGGTTTAGTGAGCTGTAGCCACCAGGAGGGTTAACTGTAAGGGGGTCCCTCCTATAAGGAGGGTAGAAAATCAGTTTATTACCAGGGCAAAGCTTAAAAATCTGTTTCTTTCCCCAGGTTTACACAAGTCTCTCTCTCTCTCTCTCTCTCTCATTTTTATAAATGTTTCTCATGATGTTACAGCGATTTCCGACTTACGGCACGCCGCTGGAACGGAACCCCCACCATAACTCAGGGACTGCTTGCAGTTGCTCTCCTTGTTCTAGTCGTGGGTAATGTTGCTGAGAAGTTTATTGTTGATGCCAAAACAGCATATCATACAGTAATTAATAGACATTTCTGAAGCACATACTGTAGAGACAAATTAAGATGCTGTGGAAGACAACCAAAAATAACTTCTGATTGAGGCTAACTCTCTTGAGAAAGGACTGAAGCTTTTGAGCTTGTCTACTCAAGGTAGGGTTTTTTTGGTAAATGCACTCCACATTCAAGCCTTAACACAGCTAAGGGATTTACTTGCATTTGTCAGCTGATGCCTTAACTTAGAGGAGAACCTTCCAGAAGCATTAAGAAACCAAGGAATTATTAAGATAAGTGAAGAAAAAATCAGTAATGCAGTTGTACTACTAGGAGAAAACCTCACAGTTGCACCAAGAAGTAATAGTTAAAGAGGTAGGACAGTGAGATTGAGGAAAGGGAGCAGGAATGTAGTGTAGCTAAGGTCCAAAGAGACACAGCAAACACCCTATAGTAATGTAGTAATGTCTACAGTGCACCACCATGTGAGGTGCTCTGACATCCCTACTCTCTTAATATGCAGGTTCCTGGCAATAATGTGTAGATAGGCAGTGTTGGAAGTCTTTGATTTATAATGTGATTTTTCACGTTGATTTGTCTCCTGGCTCAGCATCGCACTTTAGTTTTGCTAAAGCCAGCCAAGTGAGAGCTAAGATTTTTAACTCAATAGTTTGGTTAAACAATTTTTTTCATTTCTCATTCCGTTTTACTAATATTTACTTTTTTGTCAGTGGTATTGCATTTGAAAACCTTCTTGCTGTATTAGCCTAGCACTTTTGTGGAACTTACTCATTTTTCTTCAATATTCTGTAGTGCATTTCAAAATACAGTAAATCATTATCATCTGTAAGCTTGCTAAAACCAGAGGTAATGTCACCCATTTGAAAAAGAGTGCTAACGTTGATAAGCATTTCATTTTTATTTTTAATTTTGCTTGTCTGATACCATAGTTTTTGTCTGATGTGAATGACTCTGTGGTCATTAGTTTTCTCTTATAAAACAATCCTTTGTAATTGCAACGATACTACCTTTCTACATCCGGGCTACATTGTACCAGGAGCACTTCATACATTTCACCAGCTCTGTGCCATTATGTGCAAAATAAAAAAATTCCATTTAACCTTTACAAATTGAAGACCACAGTGTCTTCTTGTTCCTGTAGTGACTGTTATATAACACATAATGTATGATATATAAATAAGGATAATATAATAAAAAAAAAATCCATAAGAAATGAAAACTTGACATGCAGCTGCCAGATAGGAATTCCTGAGGCTGCATCCTCACAGTCGAACTTTGTTCGACATGACGTCAGAAGCAGAGAAACACCTGGCAGTCAGAACTTTGCCTGCAGTTTCTCTGCTTCTGTGTCACATTGAACAAAGTTCGATCATGTGGACTCAGCCTAAGTCAGACATGCTAAACTGCCAACTAGTAAGTTTATTTTTTTCAGATTGTCTTATGGCCAAGTAGTTATAAAGCAGAAGTGCTGGAGACATGAATACAACAGCATTACTAAAAACCATAATAAGAAGGCCCATGAATTTATGATTTATTGTATACTGTATTTTTTCATTTGTATAGGTAGCAGTTATATAAACTGTAAATCTTACTTATGCTAGTCAATGATCTGCTTGGCTCATTCTGTAAGATTGCTTTAGGCCTTAGAAGGTATCTTCTGGCAAGAAATTACCTTGTTGCAAGTCTCAGTGGGTACTTGGGCTAAAGGAACCCATCACGAGGTTTTACTTCCTAGTCCAGGAGGACTGGAAGTTATAGGCATTAGTCATGTTCGCATAGCCTCTTCCCTCCAAGACAGCCCTTTGTAATTGATAGCATTTCTGAAGTCTAGTCTGTGCTACCAGACTGGTTGCTTATTGTTACTGGCTCAGACATTCAGTTTTGAAGAATTTTCTTTGGCAAAATTGTATTTCATAGATTACATAACATTACTGAAGTTGAGGTTGCACACAGTTATGTCCACTTGGGAGAGAACTGAACTGGTTGGAGGCATGGGAGGAAGTAGACATACTGCCTACTGTTTTAGTGATGATTAAATTCTACATTTAATCATTATCTTTCACACCAATTTTGAGTAGTCAGCTCTTTGGAATATCAAATAACAAAATATCCTCAGGAATGTACCAATTTTCTGTGATAATGATTTAGCCAGCAACAGGGAGGACAGTAGAATATAGAGTAAAAGTACTACTGTAGTGCCAAATTAGACTTAATTGTTAGGTCTTAGAAGGTTTCTTAAACTGTGCCAATTAGTTTTGTGTTACTAAGGACAAGTAAAACTAGTAAATTATCAGTTATTGTGGTAAGTACTTTGTCCTTACTTTTCAAGTACAGTACTGAATAAAAACTATCCTGTTGATGCAGAACATCTTTTACTGTTTAGCGAGAATAATTTGGCAAGTTTGCAAACTCAAATGTATGTCTCCAAATGTTAATGCCTTGAATAGCATTCTGTTCATTTTCCTTCTAAAGAACACTAAAGTTTTGAAATCAGAGGCCAGTACATTTCCAATGTGTTGCTTTAAGAGTTTGAACTAGCTTTGCGTGATGTATTCATTACAGGGTAGCATATGAAGTTTGTCAGGATTCACACTATTGATCCCCAAATCAAACCTTATGTCATATCTATAAAACTAAACAATGCTGGCTCTTTGTTCTTCCTAACCCTCAAATCATAATCATACTCCATGCAGATGGTTGCAAGTATGCCAGCTTAGATCTTGATAAGAGAAAAATCCTATTGTGCATACCCAGCTCATGGCAAAATATTCTTCCAATCTTCAGGAGATAGAAAAATCATCATAATGCTTCCTGCTCAGATCTTCCCTGATTATTATATTTTTTTTATATATATAAGTACAGAAAGTATTACAGATTGCTTTGTGAAGCATTGTCAGCTGTGACAGGTTGATACCTACTTGCAACCTAAATACTGTACATCATTTGCAAAAAATCTTATGTACTGAAATCCTCATATTATTTTATGGTAAAACTTCTTGTAGTAAAGAAATTATACAAGGATACAAGGTCAAAAATAAGCATTAAAAGGTAGTAATTTATTTGTTTAATTAAAAGAATACATTCTTACATTATACCGGTACTGAACTTTGACTATAAATCATTGGTATCAACAAATTAAATAAACAATAGTAAACAAGAAAAACATGAAAGCTAAAACAGTCTGGTTTTTCTACTATAAAAATTTATTATTGTCCACTTGTATAAAACTGTAAATCTCTGAATAGCTTTTAAATATATTATGATTAAAATTCAGAATGCTTACTCATAAAAACGGGTAAAAAAGTTTAGGCACAAGGTGATCTGTAGAAAATAGATTTTGTACTCCTATAGCTATAGCTGTCATGTTTGTAGGAACCCTTTTATTCCTAAGATTCAGTTACAGATCTTGATCAGAAACACTTTGCTGGAGGTACTCAGAATAAAGTTTTTGCTGAAAATAGAAAAAAAATGTCATGTTAAAATCAACAAACACCATACCTGACCAATGATAATTTCATTTAACAACGGTGACGAACTGACTGTTATATTTATGTGCAGAGTAACAGATTTTCCATACCATTCTAGAATCTTAGTGTGCCTTACCTTTTGAGATTTAACATAAGTATTAACATATTCCCTCTTTTCAAGAAGAACTTTTCTAGAACGCCTTTGTAGAGTTGGTTTTGACCTGTTTAAGAACCGTGACACAAGAAGACACAGCCCTGATATAGCAAGAACTGAACCAAGAACCACAACCTGATTGTCATCTGAAATAGTTTCCCAGAAAGCAGTAGCAGGTGCCTGAAAAATACAAAAAATCACCATCAACAGTAAGTAATCATTTCAATACTGTTAATTCCTAAATGAAAAAATCAGTAAATGAAATAAAGTGACCTGAAGAAAAGCGAGTGAACTTTCCTCAACAAGCTTTGACAAAGTACAGAGTGCTAAACCCGGAAGCTGAACAGCTTTAATAAGCAATAATGACTGCAATCACAATTCTACAAAAGGCAACTGCAGTGCTCCAATATGACATAAAAGTATCTTATATTTCTCAAAATGACTTTACTTACATATACAACAGCACAAAAAACTAAACAAAATATATAGTAAAATATAATCCACACTTGACCCTTAGCTGTGACGCCTTTCTCTTATCATGAGCTTCTTAAAGCTACTAAAACCAATTACAAGAAATAAGAAAAGAATCTAAGTCTAACATCAAAAATAGAAACTGATTAATTTATATATATGTTTATTCACATAACAGACAAAAAATAAAGACCATGTTTACTGAATACAATATTTTTCAAGCGGGCAAGACAGCATATATGGTTTAGCCGACTTTCATATGAAAAATTAAATATATTTTAAGCCCAACATATTTTTCCCTCAAACTGGACAGCCTATTGCTTATCACAGTATCATATTGAAACTACACTACCTTTCACTTACAAAACTACATCAGTTCAAAGTAAAGAACCATTTCGTATGTTAAGGCCCAGCAATGTAACAGCAAACTGGCTAAATTAGTATTGTGACGGGACAGAAATTTTCTTTGTAGCCTGCAAATAGTAAGTTTGAAGGAAAACCCATAAATTTTCTATGGGTAGCAATGTACATTCCATAACTTACTACAGTAAATGAACCTCATGACAAAAGCTCCCACTCATTACATAATCTTGAATGTAGCATCTGCTGTACTGCTCAGTTTTGTTGTTAAAGTAATAGTATTTGTTGGGTATTTGTCATGTCCCTTTGTAAGCTAAACATTAGCTAAAATTTAAACTAAAATTTCAGAAGATATTTCTTTGGAACATGTAAAACAAAAAATAAACAATACCATAAAACTGATGACTGATAGGGCTACAGATTCTCCCAGCATGTTCATGATGACCTCTCTTGGAGCAGAAGCCACCAAGAGTTGTAGTAGTAGTACAATAGGCAGAAGAAAGCCAAACAATGATAATGAAATCCCCTTGACCTGAAAGGAAAATGAAGCTTAATAAATTCAAATGTTCTAACCTCCTTGTAAGATAAGCTTACCCAAAATATTACCCAGCTCCATGCATAAACCAATTTCACGGAAAGAAAAAACTTGTGCCTAGTCTCTCCAAAAAGTGTTCCAAGGGTAAAATACTGAGAAAACCCTCTGTAGTCAATTAATACAATAAATATAAAACTAGCAGTTTATATTAACATTGGAGAGAAAATTTATGCAATGTAGTTTACTGTGTTCAAGTCATGAAATACAATTTAATCCCCAAAAATTAAATTTTGGTTTATATATCAGTATTGTTCACTAACACTTCATAAGGAAAAGATAACCTCTTCCAAGATTTTGAATTTATGAATATTTTATGTTGAACACTAAATCTTATAAAAAAAAAAAAAAAGCAGATTCAACAATCCTAATGTTGGACAAAAATGGTAATTTAAATTTATAAAACAAGTATGAAATGTCATTGAAGGTTTAAATGAAGGTTTAAATTAGCTATTTAAAAGAATAAACTAGATGGTAGCACAAATGTAGAAAATCACAGTGCTCTTCATTATTACGACTGAAAAAACGCTGCACCAAGTTACCCACTCCATACAGCAAAGGTGTTCAACATTGATGTCACTTTACAAGTTCAGCAAAGGTGTTCAACATTGATGTCACTTTACAAAGTTGTACTATCAATGCATTTAAATAAGAAAACTGACCACATTTAGGAGGTACTCCAGCCAGCTTTGAACAATTCATTAAAGCATTTACATTGCTGAAAGGTAGAATTATTTAATTTATGTAAGATTCTCAAAATACAAATGGGTTGTTACCCCCCATGAAAGTAAAAAAGCCTTTTATACACTCATATCTTCAAAGGGCATTAACTGTTAAACCCGTTACGTCATTATTATGTAAGAATGAAGTAACAAAACAAAACAGTTAAAAATTAATGTACTGTATATCAATGGAAACAACAGCATTGAAAATTTTATATGAAAAATCAAATTGATAGGGATCATACATAATTTTAACCAATTCTTACAAATATTTAAAAGTGAATAACAGTATTTGGGATTTTTTTTTACAATAAGTTTTGAAAGTTAACCCCTTACAAGTTAACACCAAAGTAAAAATGAAAGAGTTTCAAGTTTCAAGCAAATAAAACTTTTGAGATGAAAAATAAATTAAATATTGCCATTTTATATTCTTATCAAAAGTGTAAGGCCAGATATTTTATTCAGCATATAAAAACTACACAATCCTCCCATAGATTGTGGGACAGTTCTCCACCATGGTGGGAGAGGGGAAGTCTAACGTGCCCTAAAGATTCTTTACAACATCCATTCCACCCCACTAAATTGCTTTCACCATCTGACTTTTCATCTGTTCCAAATGGTAATTTTATTATAGCTATCCAACTTCAACTCTTGTCTTGCTTCATTTTTCATAACTCATTTGGCCCTATCATACCTAAAGTTAATACATCTCACTATTCTAATGCCTATTGAACTTCTATTTGTTTTCAGTGTAATTTTTAAATAACCATTTATCTCAAATTTACTGTAACTATATTATAAGCACTAATTTTCAACAGGTCTGTAATTACTTAAAAAGTAGATTTCAGAATTTCACAATAATCAGACTTGGCACTTAAAATAGTAAAATCACCACTGAGCATCATAATCTAGTATGGACAATTATGTTTACTGTATTTTATTATAAAAGAACATCTTTACCATACCCTAGCACGGAAGTTGTAGGATCGTGCATTATCATCTGCTTTGATAGCATCATCAACTAGTTTGGAGATCTGCTCACAATCCTTCTCTAGCTGATTGAGTGTGTTCTGTATAGTTTGATTGATAGTCTTCTCAATATCTTTACAAACCTCATCAATTTGGTTTACACATCTTGTACTCTGAAAATGTAGAGAAAAATGATTAAATCATAGTTGATGAAATCTATCATTCTATTCACTAATGCAAATCCATTTTACTTCTAATTCCTAATTAGTTAACTTTGTAATACTGTATTTCAATGAGACAACCAGTCAATAAATTTTTTCCCAGCATACAACAAACTTGTGTGAGTGTCAGTAAAAGTTTAAATTCACATTGAAGTTGTTAATCATACTGTTAATGAAATGTAATTCTATAAGACCTATCAGAAAACAGAAGCTTGACTCAAGTCATACTTTATTTGGATTTGGTATATAGATCGTCGGCATATCAAACCCAGTTTTGTTGAGTCCTGGACGCTTACAGAGCTCTTGGACAATCTGCATCATTACCCTGAAAGTAATAAACAATTACAAAACCAGTAATGTCAAAGAACAGTGAAAGGCATTGCAACACAGATTTTCCAAAAAAAATGAAACATGGTAAAATACTTATTCTATCAATGACCTAAAAATCCAAGATATTTATAAGTGCTTAAGACAGCATGAGATAGGCTATAAACATCATAACAACATTATCGAATATCCCAAGATTATAATTACCTTTGTTATTAATTTTGCTATGCTCCAGTGTCATCTTTTTCAAAATTCATTGGAAGAAATTGAACTTGAAATGTACCATTATCATTAACTACAAATTCCCAACCTAAAAGTTGTTTTAGAATCTAAATAATCTAGAGTTCTTCCTAGATAGGAGTATATAAATTTATAACTTAATAACAAATCCAAATTGACCAGATCACCTCAGCAAATGCATCTTAAGAAAATACCTTTGTTCCAGTGCCATAAAAAATATAGTAAGCAAGTTTCTAAAATATCACAAATTTTTAGATTAATGTGTATTTTTCCTAACATACAAACCTGAAGTTCTTTGCATAGAAGCTAAATCCTGTGTAAAGAACAAAGGTTTGTATTTGTGAAGGAACAAATAGGTTTCAAAGAAAAATCTTCACTCACCTTTGTCTGTCACTCTCATGCCCAGCTTCATCAGCTTTGGAAAGGTAGAAACGGATGCGCTCCGAATGTGTGTCATTCAACTGCTCGACGATATTAAGCGTTCTTTTACATAATGCTTGACCAATAGGGTCAAAGAAAACAAAGATCAAGTCACATAAGTCACCTGAAAAAAAGTATAAAATAAATATGAGCAAACTGAGAATCATTTCAGAGGCACTGATCTGATAGGGTTATCCTCAAAAGTCTCTTTGCAAAAGATATTAATTTTTAGGTTTTAGTATATTAAAACTCAAAAATGTAACAACAAATTAACTAATAATTTCTTCTGAGGATTCATTTCTAATACAGTACTTGTTATCACTGGTGATTATAACCTGAACAATCACACAAAATAAGCTTAATTCTATGTATTGTTCTGCATCCTTTCCATTCTATGTGAGTCATGCAGTCAATGAAAAAATTGACCTAGGGAAAACCCAAATGCCTTGAGTAAACGAATATTGTATCAAGGGCAGTTTAACGCCACTACTAGTACAACCTAACAGCACAGTCTTGTGGATAATTTTCCATGAAGAGAAACTAGAATCTGATTATTGATTGCTTACTAATTTATCTGGACTAAAAATTTAATAACTTCACTTACCAAGCCAAAGCATAGCATGATTGACATCGAAGGGATATTTCATATCCCCGTCCACAAGGCCAGGTGTATCGATAAAAGTAACTAGACTGAACTTCTTTTGTTTGGAGGTACTAATCTCTGTTGTCAAGTAATCCACAACACCTGTATAAAAAAAACCAGCAAATTAATAATATATTTCCATTTACACATTTTTCTTAAAACTGTCTTCAGCATCCAGGAAACCAAAAAATAAGGTTTCCAAAATTTTCTTCATTCCATCTTATTTGGACCAAAGTATTTTCTTTTAAATTTCAACTGTGCATCCATTTCTTGTTTTGCCTTAGCCTAACATTATACAAAAAATTGTTTTCATGTTATGAAATTTTTCACCACCATATTTATGCTTTTTCACAAGAGTTACTCTTAATGATGATCATTAGAGGCAACAAAAATATTAATTTTTCTCCCTCTCCTACCTGTCCTCTGCTCACACTATTCAAAGAATATAAACTGCAAACAACTTCAAGTATGAGTATTTTTATGTCTATGCACCAAAAGTTAAACCAAATTCTGTCTTATAACAATACAAGCAGTTTGTAATTTACAACTAGGTGGAGGGTTTTAACCTGAAAAATGTCTAAATCATCTCATTATCAGTAAGTGTTCAGCTTTCTCAGCCCAAAGAATATTAAAACAAATACTATTTGTTAAATCAAAATACTTTTGTGACCACTATTTTATAGGATAAAAATCTGCATTACGGAATATTTTTTTTCTTTAGTACAAAATAGAGGTATTCTAAGACCTTCCAAATATTCCATGAAAAAACTCATTAGCCCATATCACAATAAAATAAAAAAAACAACTGGGAATAGTTCAACATAATGTATAATTCTGATTCTGTATATGGTAGTCATGAGGCATATGCTATATAAAATTTTTTTTACTTCATTTGCTTAAAACAAAAATAAAAGGACTATAATGAGGGAACATTTATATACACTAGAGCATATTTTTTAACAGAAATCACATCTGGCTTTCTTTAAAATAAAATAAAATGATTTGACAGAACATCCCAAAGACCTCAAGTGGCACTAACAAATAATGTTGAAATACCTTCTTATTATTAAACCTAGTTATCAGATAAAATGAATGAGTTCTTTTAGATAAAAAATATTGACTAACAATGATGTAAAAAAAAAAAAAAAAAAAAAAATTTAGAATCAGTAAAACTATAAGTGTAAATTGCAATGGCTTCTTACAGTTCAGAAATATCCAATCATTGCATACACTAACACATAAGCTGCCTTATCTACTAAGGTAATCAACCCACTTTTCTTGTAATTTTCATTTCTATCCTTCACAAATGACACTTTCCAGCATTTGTTAACAAGATATCTTACTTAAAAAGGAAAGCAGTTTTAAAAGCAAATACTATGCAGTCTATTATATATATACATGCAATAATGCTAAACAAAGAATAATATAACAATACAAAACAATATGTTTTCTTTCATAAGTCCATCCTGCCAGTTTGGATACAGAAAATATTGATTACACCACTAAATAGCACAACTCCATAGGTAATACTGTATTTTCAGAAACAACGACGATTCACTGTGCCGAGAACAGCCCTTCATTGGGCAGCTCGCTATTTAATCTCGCTAGAAGCCCAAAGAAGAGACATTCTCAACACATATAACTTGAAGTTATCAGTTTTTAGTATTATATCTTCCTCCTGGTAATTTACGCAGAAATTATGCAAAATAATATCCACAAGATAAATATAATTCTAAGATACAATATAATTACTGTTGACATATTGATGGCCAATGTCCTGCCATGAAGCAAGACTTGCGAAAATACTGAAGTATGACGCATGTGAACAAACGGTTTGCACCACTGAGCCACCATTAGGAAGCTTATCCTCCTCCTATGACCATGGGTGTGGCTGTACTGGCGGTGGAATGAGAGCGAACCCACTACTTATACACTCGTGATGACGTCACATGACACCACCTATCCCCTACACGTAGGCACAACATATTACCCGTACGTAGAAAACAGATAAAAGCTGGAGATGGACAAGAATTATAAACGTATGTACGACTGATTTGCTTATCCTGAATAAAAGAATTGAGAGGAGGAACAAATTTACCACAGAAAAATGGACTAGCTTGCAACTGCAGAAGCTCCAAAATTGACATTGTGGAATGGTACTATATAATTTTTCATTACAACCCAAAGAAAGAAATTAATTTAAATAAATTTTTTAATGAAACATTCTATTGTAAATGTAACTCCTCACAAGTGCAAAGTAAGCTTCCTAATAAGGCAATAAAATAATTAATTTCAATACATTTTTTAAAGAAATGTTCAATTGTAAATGTAAATTCCCACAAGTACAGAATAAGTTTTCTTATAAGACAATAAAATATTAAGAAGCAATGCTACCAACAATGGAAAACACCCTTGCCTAGTTTTCTACTAGTTAAATTAGCAAAATAGATATAAAATTACAGTACTGCACTTTCAAAAGTAAGATTAACAATGTAGATAAGTTAAAGAAACATAAATCTAAAACCCAAAAATAGACAAATTCCTGAGATCACAATAAACAAAAGTACAGCAGCACGGGTGCAACAATTGGCTTAAGCTTTATGACAGGAATCTGACCATGGTGATTCTCTAGAAAACACTTTCTATCTCATTATTATAATAATTACTGTTTTGTGCAACTTTATATGTGATAAACAACACAAGAAACTCCTCACAGTTGCTTCTAAGGCTAACAGACAAAAATTGTCTCTAATACAGCATTTCATACCCGTTACAACTACACAATTATTTCTCCACAACATAATGGGAAAATTGAAAATTACCAAAAAAAATTTATATTGCAATTTGGAAATAAATTATTTTGGGAGCTACATTTTTTTCAGCATTAAGAAAAACTCACAAGACTAAAGGAAAATCTACTATTCATATTAAATTATTCAAGTATAACTACTGTTAACCAATACTTTAGGTGTGAAATTAAAAATCAATACCTAATCCTAACAAGCAAAATGGTACTGTATCTTGTGCTATAACAGTTATGGTAATTGGTAATCAGTCTTATCGGTTTACACCCAGATGTACTGATGAGGAAAGGGACATCTCCACATACAATAGTACAATTTCACCTGCAGGTTTTTTCTTTCTCATAGTTAAGTGAATCTAACTTGGGGTTTTCTGACCACTGCAATTTTGCACTGTAATGATGAAACCACACAACAAAAAGCTATCACCATACCAATTCCACAGAATTGCATGAAATCTGTTTTCCTGACATAACTGTATAGAAGAATCTCCTATTAAAGCAAGTTAAAAAAATCATTATCTAACACAGAAAGAGAGTAAGAGAGAGAGAAAGATAATACGCAGCTGTGGTTTCCGCACACGTGCACCAAGGCTCGACAGACAGGAAGGGACCATTGATAATGCCGACACACCATCACAGAACAAAAATATTTCTATTTTCATAAGCAATACACATATTTGATGTGTTTGCTAAAATGACAACCTGGATTTTATTCATTGCCATCATTCTACTTCAGAACTTAAAAAATTACGGTACCATACTTCTCTATATCAGGGCCTTAGAAACTACCAACACTTCAGTTATAATGAACTTATGGCATTCAGTAGGTCAATAAGACAAGTTCAGTTCAGTAGTTCAATACCAATACTCATCCCAAATGGTCATGAACCTGCATTTGCATTACACTGGCAGCAATACAAAAATAAAAGATAAGACATTTAATCTTCTAGCAAGAATCTTAATTTTAAAAACTGAAACAACTAAAGCTGCAAATAATAATCAAATACTGTACTAAGTAATTTAAATAATTATGACAAAAGTACTACTTATACCTGTACACTGAAATCTCACCTAAAGCACCTATGCTAAAATTGACATACTAGAAAGTTTATATTCAAAATGGCATTTTTATATTTTTTTCCATGTGTGGCTATCTAGTGAAAACTGCCTCTTTTCTGCAAAACTATCTATGTAGACAAACAACAATGGTACCATATCTTCTTAAAGAATAAGACATGACACCTAAACTCTCACCCTTCCTTTTAACAGTAAATATTTCCAATGACATTGTGATATTACGTCAGAACACTTAACAGCAATAATGACGACATGGAAATGATCTCTCCCACAATGTATCAGAGTATCTTATAGGTACAGCAAGCATTAATCACCCTAGGTAATATAAACTACAGCTACACATCCAAGCACACTGGAAAGACTGCAATGCATAAAAACTTAAGTCAGCAGACACTGCTTTTAGAACATTTTCACACAGGTGAAAAGTGTATACGAAAAAACTTACCATCAATTTCCTGCAGTGGTTTAAAATGTGGGTACAGATGAAGTGTAGCATTACCCTGCAAATAAAAAGTCCAGTTAGTATCTGATATCTGAATAACTGAACAAAGAACTCTTTATGGAGTATATGGAGTACAAAAATTTTAGTTCACAAATGACCACTAATTTTTAGTAAGTTAACATGTATATACATTAACCAGTATCTTTGGCACTTAGTGAGATCTAACTACATGTGCTTTATAAAAATATTTTTCTAATTATTACAACCCGTTGCAATTAATCCTACATTTAAGGCCTCTGTGAGGCATAATGATCATTAGCAACCCAGTCAAGCAGTCATCACTGCCTTTTTTAGAATAAAGACTGGAAGCACCTTCCTAAAAATCTGAGGGCAAGGAAAGACATGCAGTTAGACATATTTTTGTTTAATCAGAGAAACTGACTGAAAACTAATAAAGCAGTGTCCGAATCTGCATGCAATAACTGCTGAAGGAATATAAGCCACTACAGACAAAGCACAAATTTACAGACAGCTAACCCACTCATCATGTTTGTTAAAAGCCAATGACATTTCACTTCCTTTTTTTTATGGGATACTGGTAGCCAATACTGCCTTCACTCCTAACTGAACTCATCCTGAGTATTCGTCGACAGCTCATGAATATCAGAGTGTTATTTGAATGTGATATTTACTGTCAATTCAACTTGCATTCCTACCCTTTAATTTAGTTTATCATTCAATACACAAAACTAGAGATTTCTACAATGCAAATGACAGTAAAAACAATACTGTCACTTTCATTTCCATGTCAAATTTACGTAATTCCTCCCTACAATGATGATGAGCTTTTATGACCAGTAATAAGCTTTCAAGAAGTACTGTTTTCAGTGGATGAAACCTCAGTTACAATGATTTTCAATAATTGGCTGTATCAAAAATATTTCATCTTTCAATAGGCATCTCTAAACATTAAGTAATACGAGTATCACTTGAGGATGTTCCACTACTGTATCTGAGAGAACCAGTCAAACCCATGACAGAAAAGTGACCAGGTCATCATCACAGGTTAGATAAAGTACTACCAATACACACAAACTCACTATGTCAAAGCCAAGAACCTCGTGTTGTAACTAAAAGGAATAAGTAAAACTACTACACTGTATTCTGAAAAATAAAGCTGATAAACACTGCAAATGAAAATGCATTTTCATGCATAAAATGTTACTGTAGCAAGATGTTACTTTACAATCGCTTAAAAACATTCAATAACTCTCTTCCACCAAACTTTGAGGCTGAAACATAAAACAAGAATAAAATGCATAAAGTTTTAAATACGTATGTCATATAAAGATTATTACTAGGTGATATTTAGTCTCTCTCTCTCTCTCTCTCTCTCTCTCTCTCTCTCTCTCTCTCTCTCTCTCTCTCTCTCTCTCTGTGTGTGTGTGTGTGTGTGTGTGTGTGTGTGTGTGTCAGTCAGCCATGGCTGATAAAGCTCTTTGGCCCATATGCATTTCATGAAAATCTATGTTGATAAGTTTTACAGACAAACAGCAATGCAAAACAAACCAAAATCAACCAGACTGGTCCTACACTTGAGGACTGGCCTCATGGATAATTACTTTATAATTCATATATAACTGAGTTCTGTTTGTCTAGCAAAAACACACAAAATGATGGTTTATATGCCCACTCAAGGAATTGTTCAAAATAGCAGTAACAGATATACCCACATAAAGTACATAAATCTTAAAGATTTCAAGAATCTTAGGATATATTTTAACATATATATTACATACAAGCTTTTATTAGCAAGTGCAGGAATTATATTAACCAAGCAAAAATACTCAACAGGACCTTAAACTGAAGATCAATAATCTATCAATGTAGTGCCAGCAGAGGTTAATAATTGTCAAAAATCTACCCTGGAGAAAGAATTGGCAACTAACCCTGGAGAAAGAATTGGCAACTAATTCATCTAAACTTCCAGCCCTTCTATGGTGAAAATGATTCAATGAAAGACTTGGGGGAATGTATGTTACTGAACATTAAAAAATATTTCACAATTTTTGTTCCTTAAAGACAACAAATGAAATCTAAATATCATAATGAAAACACCTAAGAACAAATAAGGTACCACTAAGAGGATAATGACATCATCATGCTTATCCAGAAATAAGCTGGATCTGCTCAAACCAATGGCATATACTCTAAAAACTAGATATCAAAGTGGACATAACTCCAGACAGGAACTAAGGAAGGTACACAGAACTGTTGATTAAAAGCCCTAAGTTATGCTGAAAGGTTAGTTATGGAGGTGTAGCTCTTTATTTGTACTCTGAAAAGTAGAGATATCTATAAAAAAAAAATCTGGTGTTGACTGGCATCTACAAATTTTAAGTTGCCATTTCTCCATCACCTGACAACTGCTCAGTTTATCTAATTGTCCTCATTCTGTTTCAATGTCACTAAAGGTAACCTAACAACAGGCAGTTAGTTTACGGTCATTGGAATACCAGTAACCTAGGTTACTCATGACTACAGAAACCTGCCTGTACAATCCAAGCTAAACATTTTCAACTAATGAACAAAGCAATTAAAATATGGAAGGATTAACAGGGAAGGCAAATAAATCTGAACACAAAAGTTATAAGCTAGCAAGGAAAAAATTAATGTCTACTTTAACTGTAGCCGGCGTCATCCTAACTTAGTTAAAAGCTTCTTTTGCAAAGAAGTGAATTCCTTTCAACTATGTCTTGCACTTGCAAGAAACTGAACAATTTACATCAAGAATTCCAAAATACAAAATGACAGATCTTTTAAGACATCAGTTAAAAATACATGTGGTTCACTAGATAGGTAATGTTACTATGGGCAGTAAATGAGTTTTCAAAAAATATAAAAGTGCTTCATATGTTAACAAGATAAACAGTGGAGGAAATGTGTGGTAAAAGTTAAACCTTGACAGTAAATAAGTGCAATTAAGCTTGTAGAGAATCCTTTAACTATCACTTTAAGCGACTAAATTAATTATTATAAAAGACAAAATCAAAAGACTGTAACTACCAAACTAAGCTAGGTAGCAAAATAACTTTTCACCCTTTGACTGTTAGATTTTGTATTTGAATACTCATGCTTAGGAAGAATAAGTGCTCGTCATATTAGATGAATTACCATTTAAATGTTATGACTTTTCATTACTACATCCAGTTCTTGGAGGACACTTCTGCGGGTCAAAAAATTGGAAATAAGCAAAGCAGGACTGATAATGACCTCAAAATTATGTTATTTCATCTAACATTCTGTGTATAACAAACTGCCACACAAGTAATTACTAATATAACTACTAAACTACATATGTAATAATTTTAATTCTACAATATCCTCAACATGGATTTACCTCATGTGGTACTAGAACAATACATTCATCTAGTATACTTCCCAATATGTTAAAAGTTTGTTAGTTCAGCCTATGATGTTCTGCTTGTTTGTATTGATTTTTGTTTTTCTTGTCTACTCAATTTTTCACTTCCCACACAGCTGTCTAATTTTGACTGTTTTCATCCCCACATAATGAGGCATTCACTCTGCCTACAAATCACCATCATAGTCACTTTCATGACAGGATTTCTCTTTAAATTTGAGTTCTGTCCAATCTCATCTAACAAATAACTTTCTGCCTGAATTCTTGTTTGCTTAGTTCTCAACAACCACTCCTTTGTTCCTTTCATTGCATGCCTAAAACATCTATTTAAACATGAAATCACAAATTTAAATATTCCTAACGCCTTACCTCTCAGTTAGTTCCTCACTGATAATAAATCATGTGAACGACATGTTAAGAATTTTTTCCTTTTCCTAACTTCTAGAACATTTTCCAATACAGAAATTCTAGTTTTTTCAAACTGTAATGTATCGTATTTTCTTTTGAATACTAGTGTAATAATACAATAATAATTCCCTAATCAACTGGTCACTTTTAACAATTTTTCACTTACTTTAGTCAACTCTCCAGTATCTGGATTGTCAGCTGTTTTCAAATGACACGTTGTGGCTGATGACCTTGGAGTCCTGCCATTCTTCATCTCCTTAAAGGCTCTCCTAACCTCCTCAATCATCAAATTCTCTGATGATCCCAGTCATAACATTATCCAGGTCATATTCACTCTCCATTTAATAGAGTGTCATGGTATTGCTTTTTTTTATTTTTTCCTTGTCAACTAAATTTTTCTATTCACAATCAATACAAGGAGTCCTCACCTTTCACATCTTTTCTTTTGCCATCTTCTTGTTGTTGTATTTTATTTTCTCTGCTGTGTAAAGACTTTAATTCCATTCATCCTGAATAGTTCTTTTTGCCCTGACACCTTCAAGCAGTTCCTACACACCTATGTATTGTCTACGGTTTGAAAGTGGTTCTTTCCTTCTGCTGTCCTTAGCAAATCTTTGTTCCCCTACCATGCTGTGTATCCCTTTCATAATGTCATACCACAAATTTTGGCTATCTTTTATTACCTGATTTGTTACAAAAATCAAAAATTACTCATTCATAAACACACTATCCCACTTTAATTCCTTCAGGGTCTATTTTCAGATGGCATAACATCATTAACCTGCTTAGAGAATAACCACTGCCAGTGTACAAAAACCAACCACTCAATTACCTCATGTTTTACATAAATGACAAATGGTCTTCTCAAACTCCCAGGAAATACTATGCCAACGCTCCCATTCTTATAGGAGATATCGTTAGATTGTTTACACCACATTCTCAATCACTGGTCCATGCCCCAATTTAAATAAATAGCCTTCCAGTCTTAAATATGAGCCCCTTGTTTGAGGAAACATTTAGCACACTTTCCTCCAATTATTTTTTTCAGCTTTATTACCTCCGCAACCAAAATTGCAACTAACAACGGTAAGTTTTCTCATATCTGTGAGAGCGTGTTGGCAAGATATCTCAAGAATGGATGAAGTGAGCTATAGAATTGAAGGTGAAAACATTCCAAGGATGATCCCCTCCCAACAGCTGGATATTTATAAAGAATGGAAAAACTGCTGCCTAGGAAACCACCCTGCTTATTATAGCTGCCATTATTCCAATATTTTCTTTCTCTTACATATGGCCATTTGATTCCTAGGAAGACTGACCATTCAGCTCCTTCCATAACTATGTATGCTAACTACATATTACATAACAGAAAAGCAAGAAGTCAACTGATACCACCAGTCCACCACCACAAAAAAGAGAGAAAAAACAAAAAAGTCTCATACAACTCCAGTACCTCTGATATATTGCAAAATACCCACAATACGTTAGTGAGATACTCTGAACTTTGATCATGTGGCAATTTCAAGACAGACTCTTAAGTCAAACACTTGAGCTAAAGAACTACAAAGTCTAATCCAGCAATTAGTCTGATGGCAATTTTCAGAGAAGTTTTAATAGAAGTACTGTATCACAGGGGCCAACAATATATTACACCACTGGCAAAGGCATGTAAATGTGGAAAACAAGGAAAAATGTGTACTTCATGAACAGCTGATGGACAGCCCATACTAAATACACCGATCTGTTTTCATTGGTTAACTGGAAAATACAAGTAATGCAATAATGTATGCCCAGGGTCACAAAATTCCATGCCAATCACAGCCAGATAATAACAGCCTACCTATGATTGCCTGAAGCAATGATGATAGTAGAAATGAAACAGCAATTCTAATTACTTTTACTCCCACATATACTTCCATCAACATGTTTCAATAACTTACGGTAAGAGATTCTCGTTTACGACCGCTGGTGACAAAACTGAACCCCTGAGTTTCAATGGCCACACCTGTTCTCTGGACATGTTCCTCAATGTACCTGAGGAAGACAAGGCAAAAAAATCACAATATTTTAATCATTTTTATTAAAAGATGTAGGAAAGTACAAAATAACAACACTGGAGGGATTATAATTAACTTCTCAAAATTTTAACGGTCCAGTCATGGCTTGGGGGAAGAGAGGGAAAACCGAGTTCAATTTTCCGAATATTTCTTTTTCCTACAAACAAACTTTTCCCCACCTTTTCCCCTAATAACTATAACCTGCCATCTTGCAACATTCTGGTCAACCCCTAATTACTGATTTCCCTTCGCACATTTTTTTGTTTCCTTCAGGCTTGGGTTACTCAAACACATGAAAGGATAGGTAAACAGCTGACTATGCTGTGTATATGCAGGTACACACAAATTACCCTGCAAATAAAGCATACAGCCACATGGATTACCAACTTAAATCTCAAATAGCATGACCAATGGTACTTTGTATAGCATTGCATATTTATAATAAAATACTTGCTCTCTCTCTCTCTCTCTCTCTCTCTCTCTCTCTCTCTCTCTCTCTCTCTCTCTCTCTCTCTCTCTCTCTCTCTCTCATGCACATCAAAATACATATAACTATTAACAAGCAATATAAAAAAACAGACTTGTGAAAATGGCTGGTACCTAAAAGCTATCACATCAGCATATCAGCTTCATGCTAAAATTTCAGCTAAAGAGCTAGCAAATATTCAAAGCCTACATTAAGCATCAACAATGTTAGCATTTTAATTCAAATACATATTATAATTATGTAAATTCATATGGACCACCCAAAAACACTGTAATAGAATTTCAATGTGATAAAAGTGAAAAGAGCAATCGTGGACCACAAATCTCTGTAAAGGGTGACCCATTCAGGTCCCATCCATCCCCCAACCAAAAATTATCCAGCTCCAAATTTTTTTTTATCAAAATTTTATTTACTGAGTGACAAGATGACCTCTCGCAAAATTTTCATAAAAATTCAGAGTAACAATCTGCATTCTTCTGTTAACAAACCAAACAAGCCTGACACAAACAAATACCTATAAAATACCTATAAGAAAAGTTAATGAGTGGATGGAGTTTTGTTTTTAAGTTCATGTGAAGAGTACTTCTTGGCTCCACCAATCAGGGTAATATTCATTTATCATTAAAATTGTACTGAAACAACACAATTTTTCAACAGCTGCTTCAAAAGGAAAACTTTCAAAACAGGATATGCAAGAAGCATTGAAAATCCCAATTCATTAGAGAGAGAGATTAATGAACATGACAACTTGTTTATGACTTCCATAAAAAATTTCTCAACATGAAAGAGAGAGAGATTTAAGGCCACCTGTTCAGTCCAGGAGGCAGGTGGGTATGAGAGAGCAGGCGATAAGCCCCCTTCCTGTGTTCTCCATATCCTACGTTATTCCAAGATAGGATAGCCAGCCTTACACTTTTTGCGTACTTAGGCTATGTCAATGGTATTATCCACTATTTCTTTTAAAATTCACATTTACCGTTTACTCCACATTACACATGCCTCTTATTTTTGTATTTATTCTTATATTTGCTGTAATTTTCTTTTATTTCTTTGATTCTCAACATTTTGCTACAAATGCTCATTTATAGTAACTCATTTGTTTTTCCATTTATTACTTAAAATTCCATAAAATACTTTTCAAATATTCCACAATAATTCTGCTATATTACAAAAGGTCATCCTCTCTTGAACGAACAGGGCAACAAAATTTTAAAAAATAGGTATGAACTGAAAAATAGAAAATGTATCCCAGTTTCAATAGAGTAATAACTAAATTAATGAAAATTTATATATATATATATAACTGCATAACTGTGTGCATATATATATACATATATATAACCTTAAGAAAAATCTCTCCCAACTAATCCACTTCAAACACTGGATCGAAATACCCTCGTCCTGGTGTGAAACCCCCCCCCCTCCCCCTTTCTTCCCCTAAAGTCCATCTTTTGTCTGTCTCACTTATTTTTCGATCAAAATCGGTTGACGACAACACCAACTACAAAAGCAGCATTGATAATTTACGGGAATAGAGCCAGAGTTTATAAAAAATGAAGCAAAACAAGAGAACTGAAGACGAAAGTTCCACAAGCACGCAAAACAAAGATGGCTCTAAAAGAATGCGCCACATCCTGTCTTGCACGAAAATAACCTTGCGGCAAAGCTCCCTCGTACGGCAACCATATCCTTGGACGGAACGGAAATGCCTTTCGCAGCTATACTAAAAGAGACTTGGTTAATTCGCAAATTTGCTGAAAACATCGCCGGTCAATATGAACAGGTCAAATCACGATCGGTCACTTCAAGACTGCTGTTCAATGAATTCTCTACTTGAATTATGACGAACTCGCCTGCTAAAATGAAGTAGGTAGATGATTTGAGTATTATTATTATTATTTCAAAATGAGCTAAACATTCCCAACGAACACTGAGAAACAACACAATACTCATAAGTGAAAGTATAAAATACCGAAGACTAATAAGTGCTATCTTCCCATAAACTACAAAAACATTTTAAATAAATATATATTCATGGTTTATTCGTTATGAGAGAGAGAGAGAGAGAGAGAGAGAGAGAGAGAGAGAGAGAGAGAGAGAGAGAGAGAGAGAGAGAGAGAGAATGCTTCCGTACCAATGGGTACAGATTACCTTACGTCTTATTACTCCAAACCGATGAAAAAGCTAATCAATTTAAGGGTCCCAACAACAAACCATTATTAATAATATAAACAAGTCGCACTGATTAATTTCCATGAAAGTATTTCATATATTTAATTGCAAATTTCTGCTTGGTATTGCCATAAAAATCTAAATGTTTACGAACGAAATGTTGCAAAATTTCATCCTATTTTTAACTGTTAATGTTACTTACACGATATGAAAAAGATATTTTAACAACGCGCACGCATATACTCTGACCAACAGAATTTTCGGAAATTTCTCTCATTTATCTGACAGCAACGATCGCCCATCGAACCAGAATGTCTTGTGCGCATGAGTTTGTGCGCACATGATGCTCGTTTGGTTTAAAATGTGTATTCAAATCACTCTGATAATATTTAATAGTTCTTACACCCTGGATAGTAAGTAGAAAGATACTAAGTTACGGAATACTAAAAACCTAAACTTACGGAGAAAATGAACAAGTAAATTAGAAAGGGGACGACACACGAAAACGCAAATAATAAGGCAATGGTCAAAATCTAATGGCGCAGTTCACTATATGCAAATAGGGTTCAAAGCTGCTCCGTTGAAACCTCTGCGCAGTGCAAGGTTTAAGTTTCTTTCTTACGCTCTTTTAGGTGGGAAAGGTTTTTTTTCTCAAAGAATAGTAGTACAGTAACCTGATAGACAGCTATATGACTTCTGATAGATAATCCTCATAAGCGGCGACTGGGTGGGGTTCATTCTAAACCTTAAAAATTTTGGCATGATATTCATAAAGCGAATTTTTTTCCAGAATACAAATCTGTACTGCACTGTATGTTGAAGATATTAATTCTAACAGAAATAATCTGTTTATTGGAATCACTGCCGTCGCAAAAAAAAAAATTGTCCCCATAATTGATCACAAAAAAATTGTCCGTATAATTGATGACTTAATTCCAGAATGACAATTATAATATAATTGCCAATGCATCAAAATAATTCCCTCGCATTTTTACGAATTTTAATAAAGTCCCACACTAAAAATATAATATACAGTTATAACTCGATATTCGTACATAAATTTACAAATAATTTCTTCGGAAATTTAAACGAATACGTAAATTCATACGTTATCCCAAATGACTCTACTAGGGATGGTGGTGGTGGTGAGGGGGGGAGGGGCAAAAGTAAGTGGGGTGGGGGGAGCCAAAAGTAAGTGGCGGGGCAAAAGTAGGGGGTAGGGGGAGGAATAGGATATCAGGGAAAGAGCTAATGGGCGGCGGGGATGTGGGGGGGGTTCCCTTTTATACAATACATAGATCTGATGTAATTCCAAACAAATATCCACTTCTTGTCAACTGCCAGTTCCCGACAATGTTATTTAATGATAATAAGCAAACGAGTGAATTCAAAAGAAACTAAAAGCAAAGTTTCTCGAATTCTCCTGAAGCGCATCACGTTTCTCTTGCATGATTGACACACGCCCGGTTCTCGAATTTCTGACTCACACGCATTACAATTAATTTGGATTTATTTCATTTCCTGTAACTCTGGTTATCTACTGACTTGGTTGCTTTTCCCCGAGTCACTCCCTGAAATATTCGCAAAAAACTCTGGAGTGGGAAAATACAATAAAGTAAAAAATTGGGGTGGAAAAAACTCAAGTAAAAAACTGGAGCGTGGTGTGCTACAATTAGCACAAGGAGCACAATATTCTGAAACCCAGCATAAGTAGCAGCTCGGAAACAACAGAAACATCGACGACAACACAACTGTCATTAAGAAATGAGTCAGGGGTCACACGTGATACCTAACCACAAAGTATGATTTAACGTCTAATTCACAACAAAACAAAGAACTCTGAGAATGTAACTGCATAAATTATGAGCTAGTTACAATTTATCCAACGCCAGAAGATAACGGGTTTTGGAAAAGGCAGGAGTTCCATATATCAATCATGTTTTAGAACAGAATAGAATATGAAAGTTAGGCCAAGGGCCAAGCACTGGGACCTATGAGGTCATTCAGCGCTGATAGGGAAACTGACATTCAATAAGGTTTGAAGGGTGTAACAGGAGGAAAACCTAGCAAATGCATAAAAAACAGTTTTTAGAGGGGATGGAAAGCCAGATGGTAGAAAGAGAATATGAATGGAGGTCCAGTTAAAGAAATGAGAGGTTGCAGTTAGGGGCCGAAGGGAAGCTGCAAAGACCCTAATGTAATGCCTACAGTGCACCACGTGAGGCGCACTGACAGCACTAACCCCCTACGGGAATCATATGTTTTAAGACGTCATGCACCAATGTACATTATTTAGAAAGCCCCTTCTGACAGACATTGTTGATGTAAGAAGGGAGTCGACACATGTCCACAGACCAATACTGCATTATGGGGGTCGCATGTCGTTAAAGTAGGCCTATTCCCGTAATGTACGTAAAGCTAATTGAAATTATCCATGAACGATGTGAGTGCAAAATTTATGTTGATGGGTTCTTGTCAAGTGAACTAATAGTAAATGGGGTGCTGCAAGGGAATGTTACTTTACCTTTATTGTTTGTCATTATCACAGATTTTATAATTCAAAAAAGTTGTTGGAGATGGAAGAGGTTTATATTGGAGTAACGAAAGAAAGTTAACAGACTCAGAATATGCAGATGATGCTGCTTTCATCAGCTAAACACCACAAAATTTACTAAGCTTGCTTAATAGAATACACCACACCCAGAGATGAGATTTATAATAAATTCAAGAAAAAAATAATGAGTATAAAGTAAGGGAAAAGTACAAAGGGATAAAATAACACTAGATGGAGACAGGATTAACAAAGTCAAGTTTTTCAAATATTTAGGGGCAATGGTAAACCAAAACAAGAAAACGGTTGAGATGGAATTTAGCGACAGACTAAAAAAAAGGGGGGGGGGGGGCAAATTAAACAATGGACAGACTGAATAAGATTTGGAAATAAGTAATCAAAGAGACTGAATTTGCGTGAGAAAATATGATTTACATATTACAGTAATCTAGTGCGATCTGTATTGCTATGACAATCACATGACAAGTTATTCCTAAAATTATGTTAATTTGAATAGAATTGAACTGAATTGAATATAAAACTTAAGCCAAAGGCCAAACACTGAAATAGAAATTAACAGTAAAAGGTGTGAAAGGTGCAACAGGAGGAAAACCTCGCAGTTGCACTATGAATTAATTGTTGGGAGTGTGGAAAGTAAGATGGAAGAAAGAGAATATGAGAGGAGTTACAGTAAAAGGAACGAAAGGGGCTGCAGCTAGGGGCCGAAGGCACGCTGCAAAGAAGTTTAAGCAACGCCTACACGGTGCACTGACCGCACTACCCCCCTACGGGATGATGTTAGTTGGAGAATAAAACCTAAAAAAAAAATATTACGAGTCAGACAGTGACATATGAAACAATAAGGGAAATTACGGAAGTGCCCTTGCGTAGATGAGGCAATAATGAAAGGAAGATGGATGTGCCTTCCGCATCACCCGTGGGAGAATAATACGTGATAAATGCCCCCCTGGGCTCCTGTGGACACCGGAAGAGTTGGAATGTCCAGCCTACTATACAAAAAAAAAAAAATAGGGTAAGAACCATTACACGGAAGATGCGTGAGGATTTGCGGAAGACGAAGCAAACCAAAGGCGAGAGTGCCACGGCGTTGGAGGTGGTGGTGGTGGTGATGACGAAATGAGTCAATTACGTGGCAGGTCAGCTGTTCACCATCAGTGACTTTATCTGGCTACTGAGATCTTTCATTTGGCCATAAAGAATTTTGAGGAAAAATATTATCATCATAATGTCAAGGACAAAATCCAAAACGAACTTCGTTTTACCTGTCTATTAATTATTTAAGGGCAATTTCCGAATGCCTAATAAAAAAAGATTAAATGTTATATATCAATAACTAAACACGGTCAAAGGCAATGTAACCCGCAACCTGAGACTGTGAAAGCCATGGCACACTGCCTATAGCACAGACCTATAAGTTTGGCAACATCGGTTATAAGGTCAACACATAGAGCAAGACAGCAATACATGGAACCTGATGTCACAGTTCACGAAAATGAGACGCCGAGCTCCGATGATTACTGGAATCCTCTTTTTAAAATCCATTAGTATCTACAATCTTTGTCAATGTCACCTGAAAACATCTCTTATAAGGTAACGAAAGGGGTCTAAAATCTCTTCAAATTTGGAAGAAGAATGGTTGGTCTCCTAATAAAAAAAATATATTTATATATATACCGGATGCACACACATTATATATACAAACATTCTATACACACACCTATATTATATATATATATATATATATATATATATATATATATATATATATATATATATATATATATATATATATATATATATATATATATATATATATATATATACATATATATATATATATATACATATATATATACATATATATATATATATATATATATATATATATATATATTATATATATATATATATATATATACATATATATATATATATATATATATATATATATATATATATATATATATATATATATATATATATATATATATATATATATATAATATTATATATATATATTATATATATATATATATATATATATATATATATATATATTATATATATATATATATATATATATATATTATATATATATATATATATATATATATATATATATATATATATATATATATATATATATATATTGAGTGTGTGTCTCAAAAATGAAAGAATTACGGTTATGGCATCAAACACCCCTTATCCAAGTCACCCCTCCTTTCCTGGGGAATTTTCCCACGTCATCTCATCAGTTACTAGAAATTACTGTAGTTCAACTCGCCACCGTATATGGAAGCCCTACTGAATATCATCTGAAGTTCAACATCGAACTATAAAAATTCAATAAAACCACAGGTTCGAGGAAAGGGAATGGGAATGACTCACAGTTTCGAGAATCAAGGTCCAGCGCAAATGTGCTCTTGGCCACATGAGGCTAAAGTAGCAATCAACAACTATGGATGACAGATACTATTTGAATATATTTTGAATACAGAATTTAGGCCAAAGGCCAAGCACTGGGACCTATGAGGTCATTCAGCACTGAAAAGGAAATTGACAGTAAAAGGGTTGAAAGGTGTAACAGGAGGAAAACCTCGCAGTTGCACTATGAATCAACTGTTAGAAGAGACTGGAAAGTAAGATGGAAGAAAGAATATGAGAGGAGGTACAGTAAAAGGAACGAAAGGGGTTGCAGCTAGGGGCCGAAGGCACGCTGCAAAGAACCTTAGGTAGAGGTGACAGATAGAAAATTCATGTGTGGTATACGTATGACCGGTCAAACCGACCGAGGCTTAATTAAGAGCACGTGTGCGTGTATGTATCACAAATACTAAGCAAAAATTCCCTTAATATCAAATTCACTTTACCTTGGCGGCAAGAATTCGAACCTGTGCTTTTTTGGGAAGGGGCATATGCAAAGATAGAGGAGTTGACCTATAGCCGACTTCGATTCCAAGTACAGAACATCACAGCCGAATTCGACTTATCTCTTAATAGACGAATGGGTAAATCGACTGTCTTTTCTGCATTGAGAAGGCGCTGGTTAGAATCCTGCCAAAAGCAAATAGACACTTACTTATAATTCCATTTGGGTGCAAGTTACTCCCAAGGTTTCGCGAATTCGATATCAAGGGTTATTTATGGCTTAATATTGTGACTGTAGTCATGATTGTGCAAATTACAAACAAATGCACAAATCAATCAATCTATCATATATATATATATATATATATATATATATATATATATATATATATATATATATATATATATATATATATATATATATATATATATATATATATATATAATATATATATATATATATAATATATATATATATATATATATATATATATATATATATATATATATATATATATATATATATATATATAATATTACTGTATATATATTTATATTTTTTGGCAATCTGACTTAAAGTTCATGTACAGTACACTGCTTTCTTGTCAATAAACAGGACTTTACACATTTACCCTTTTGTTGCAAAAGCCCGATACACACCCATCAAAACCCAAATAAAATATTTACCGGCATAAAACTTCTGTCAGGTTTGCAGCGGCAAAAATCCAATAATTTTGGCCGAACAGTCTTGTGAATAAAGCATAAAACACATTCTCCATATCTTGCTGCCAAAAAGAACAAATAAACGAATACAAATAGCATAGAAATATTCATAAGATGAAGGCCCTACTTGCTCTTGCAACCAAAATGCTCTAATGATTCATCAGCGTCTCTCTCTACTCTCGTCTCCGACACGCCAACGCTGCCTTCGGTTCCCCCTTCCCCCCACCCCCAGGCTATTCCCCAGGACACACTATTCCCCTCCCCCAAAAATCTCCTAACGACCCTCACTTAATCTCGTCTAACGCTACAACCCCTAAACATTTATCTATCCCGCCAACACGCTCTCTCTCTCTCTCTCTCTCTCTCTCTCTCTCTCTCTCTCTCTCTCTGTGTGTGTGTGTGTGTGTGTGTGTGTTACAACAGAGTCCAAACTTCAGATCCGCAATATTATGCTCCTACTGAAATTCTATATAAACAATGCACACTTAGATATACAATTTTTAATATTCACTACATCCTGTGTGATAAAGGAATATCAAGTTATAAAACACATAAAAGATTGACCTCATTTACTCCCATCAATTCGACGTTATCACTCAACCCCCAATTATCCAGTTATAAAAACTTTCCTAGTCCATTTTTCTCTGAAGTAACACACAACAGAAAACATTTCTTACCACAATGTCGCCAGTAACTTCGGCTAAAAAATATATCTCTAGAGTCAGAAGTTTTCCTACTCAATTTCTCTCTAAAGTAACACAAAAATAGAAACTATTTCTTACCACAATGTTACCAGTAACTTCGGCTAAAAAAAAAAATCTCTCGAGTCAAAAGAGAACCAGTCGAAAATCGGGCAAATAACGTCTTCCTTTCCTCGTGACAAAATTGCCCTTCGGACCAACACGAACGAACGCCGAAAGCACGAGGTACGACGACCACCGCCACTTCTTGGGATGAAGTTTCCAATCTCTTTGCCCTCGAAGCACATCCGAGATCACACACGCACACAAACGCTTCGAGTGTGTATAATACTACCACTCACTCTCCTCTCGCACTGACTTTGCACGTCTGTCTGTCTGTTATATATATGCTTGGTTAGCACTTGTTATATGCTGCTTCTAAGGACGAGGTTGAGGACACTAACCCTTGCCCCTGGGGACCTCCACCCACCCAACTTTTAACCGGCTTTGGGGTAAGTGGGAGGCTCTCTCTGCCGTCCCATCCCCACCCCCCGTTTCTCTCCCTCCCTCCCTCTCGGGAGAGAGAGAGAGAGAGAGAGAGAGAGAGAGAGAGAGAGAGAGAGAGAGAGAGAGGACAAGGAAAAGGAAAAGCGAGAGCAACCTCGGCAGGAGACAAGTGTCGGCTACATGTGTTCTGGCTAAACTTAAGACGGCAAGAACAACGCCAACATCCTTCTCTTGACTTTTTCGCAGACCGCTCTTCAATTTCCCGAGTAGCAACTGTCAAAATACGGATACGGATTCGTGAAAAAAAAATCTAAAGGAAAACTGTCACGGTGAAAAATATTCACATAAAAATACTCACTGGGGAGAGGGTCAGAAAAGGTCAGAGAGATCAAACTCGCAAGTTTTCAAAGAAGAGTTTCCAACACCGGTTTACGATGGTAACTACGTTAAAAAAAATTACTTCCATCAAGTTTTGAATTTTCATAAAAATGTATAAAAAAATAGTAATTTACTTACATATAGTCATAAATATATTCGATTTTACGTCATAAAATTTTAAGCTAAATAGCGAGACTGGTGACATTTTTTAGACATCACTGAAAACCCGAGTATACATTATCATACAGTTGCTCAGACTTTTAGATTTATACACACACACACGAGAATGACTCACGCACACAATACAATGAGAAAAACTCATTCACACTATGTTGAGATTGACTTTCTACACACATGCAAGAAAATTTCATACACAAGATTTTTCTTTTAAAGAATTTCTGCTGCCCCTATTTTTTCCAAACTAAAAATATATCGTCTTTACGTGACACAGTCAATGATGCCATTTCATACCAATGGCATATAAGCAATATATACATCAACCTAGTATCTACTTTCGAAATACTTTCTAATAATTAAGACTGACTTCAACAAAAGGGAAAATGCTTTCCAAATCCAAAGATGAAGGTCCCGCTAACTTCTTCCTCTTCATTCTTGACACGGTACTTTCCTTTATTCAAACGGCGAAACATGATAGCCTCAAGAGGAACGAAGGGAGGACCAGGGGGCATCTCAGGACGAACGTTGAGGAGGGGGAATGAGGGAGAGGAAGGGGGTAGGGGAAAGTGTAAGAAATGGGGGGTGGGGTCTTGATATCCCCAAGATAGGACTCTGCTCACGCACCACATAGCCAATATCACCAGCAAAACGTCACTCAAGACGTGGATGATTTTTTTTTATTCATTTCAACACTAATATGCGGTTAGGCTCGAAACATTTTTTTAAGTTTTATTTTATACAAATGAGAGAGAGAGAGAGAGAGAGAGAGAGAGAGAGAGAGAGAGAGAGAGAGAGAGAGAGAGAGAGAGAGAGAGAGAGAGAGCTTACGTTAATTTCTTTGTGTAATAAAAATCCTCAATTATATAGTAAAAATATATTACTATGTAAAATAAAGACTTTCGAACACTTGAACGGTGTTCCTCATTAACAATTTCTTTATTAATAATGGAATAACAAGATTATGGAAGTATTGTATGAGCAGTGCACTCAAACGCACACACAAATAGGTGGAGAGAGAGAGAGAGAGAGAGAGAGAGAGAGAGAGAGAGAGAGAGAGAGAGAGAGAGAGAGAGAGAGAGAATTTTAACGAGGCGATAACGGAAATCACATGTCAAATTCCCCAATCACCCTAACACGATTTTCATCCTGCATTAAAAATCTGAAATACAGTAGTGTGGAACCGGTTCTATTCGTTCGTCAGTTAAAAAAAATAGTCTCCCTGATGACACTTCAACCAAACTTCTCGCAACACTCGAAATGGAAGACAGAAAACACTTTCAGAATAATCTATGTAAACTGCTGACGATACTTAATACACGGAGACTTGCGAGCATACTGAAAATAGTCCTTACTAACAAGAAGAGTCAGTATATCAAGAGACGTCGGCTACAGCATCCACACAGTTCCTGCACTCGAACGAAGCACTGGCGAGGTCTGAAATCTGAATACTAACTATTCCAAGCAAGCCCTTACCAAGTAAATACAAGCCTTGTAATTGGAGCTTGGCAACTATAACTCCGGCCAGTGACCCAGTCCACCGTGTTGATGACATGGAGTACCAGCGTCAAAACCAAGAGTAAAAAGGGAGTGCTTAAACATATGACTATTGAAGTAGATCAGTAAAGAAAACAAGGTACTAGTGGGAATTTAATATAACCTCTCTCTCTGTGTGTGGCGTCGTAATCACTGCTAAAGGCGCCACGTTTCTCTTAGTAAATGACCATTATACTGTTGATAATGTCTTCGATAGTAGCCAACTCTTATAAACATCTTTGTAAGAGGACTACAATATGACCATGGAATTATCAAAATCTGGATAAATACAAAGACTGAACCACGATGGCCGCGAGGATAAGATAGAGAAAAGGTCTGACGATCGGTTAGTGATGTCCGCGAGGATAAGATAGAGAAAAGATCTGACGATCGGTTAGTACAAGTACAGTACTGTATATAAATATACGGTTCACTGTCTGAATACTGATAAATATTCCACGTGTCAATGCTCTCTCTCTCTCTCTCTCTCTCTCTCTCTCTCTCTCTCTCTCTCAAAATTCTGGTCTGCCCTGCAAAGACGCTTCATTTCGTACGAGCAATTTGAGATGAACATTCCAACTATGGTCTAATGACTATTCTTTTAACTCTGATTCCAACATGGTCCAAAGACCTTGATTCCAACATGGTTGAATAAGTGCATGAATGATTACGCCTACGTAGTTTGGCAAAACTATTCTGTAACTAAGGCAAAAATTTCCGTTGACTAAATGCATCGGTCACACCATATAATCTAAACAATTTCCCTCCCCCTCCCCCCAACCCAGTCTCTCCGGCTTCCCGAAGCTAACCCTATTTGTCTTGTTGGAGTACAGTCCTTGAGTAATCTTCCACCTACTCCACCCGACGCCTACCCCACCCCCCCCAACAATTGTCCTTACAATCCCGCCCATGCTAATGACGCTTTACTAAGTCTCAAGACTATACGTGGGGCCCAGCGGATTTTTTTAAAATGTGAAACTATAATCTAGGCATCTGAGCTGTGATTTGTAAGAATAACTGTACGTGTGTGTGTGTGTGTGTGTGTGTGTGTGTGTGTGTGTGTGTGTGTGTGTGTGTGTGTGTGTGTGTGTGTGTGTGCGCGCGCATTTTTTCGAAAAATATTGTTCAACTTCAGAAACCACAGGATCACGTGACTTTTAGCTCTCTCTCTCGTCCCTGTTTTGGACATTTTAAGGCGTTATTCTGAAAGCAAGCTTTGCTCACCTCTCCTATGTCTTTCCAATATCCAGTTACCACTGCAGCAGCGACGAAGTCATAAAATTTTCTACAGGTCTGCCCAGGGCCAACTAAGAGGGTCCTGGGTAAGCTACAAAAACATACGAGAATGATATACTTACAGAATTTATTATATATCAATTGTCATACTTAGCAGTGGCCGTTCCATTTTTTCCTCCCAATACAATACACATTCTACGGGCCAGATTATTGCGATTCGAAAATTTAATAAAAGAAAAACATGATTTTCTATGACACGATCATAAGCTGCTATCGAAGTACCCACCACAAACTCCTTCAATTACAGAAGTTACGACTAAATAATGAAATATATACACCTAAGGAAGACGGTTTACCCATTGATGGAAAACTTGAAAACAATGACATACCTCAATTTAAATAGTTCTTTGCTAGAAACTCTGTCAGTGGCGACTGGAGAATCGTCGTGATTTCTTGAATCACACGGAAAGCGTACAACGTTCAGCTTTAAATCTTTCTCTCACCCCGGACCATTATTATTATTATTATTATTATTATTATTATTATTATTATTATTATTATTATTATTATTATTATTATTTTGTTCATTTATTTTTTTCTAGAACTAATCTATTCTTTCTGTTTCCTATTACCTTCTGTTCTTTCAAATGAAGACCTTATTCGTTGGAAACGTGAATTTCAAGTCAATGGCTCCCGTGGGCTTGTTCCAAATAAAGAGGGTTTATCCTCTGAATAATAATAATAATAATAATAATAATAATAATAATAATAATAATAATAATAATAATAATAATAATAATTTTTATTATTATTATTACACAGTACAAGAAAAGCTAAACAACCTGTCAAAAAGAAAAGCTGTTACATACATCTAAAAACATAAAAGAACACTACGTATGAATAGTGAGAAATTTAAAGGAACAAATATAAAATCTTCTGGACCGAAAACACGTGCAAAACCGTCATACATCACGAACACTTGAAAACAGTGGGTTTAAGAAAAACAAGACGCCTTTGTTTATGTCTGTAAAGTATGGAACGGATATTACGCCTGTTGCTTAAAATAGCTTTTGGAAAAAAAAAATTAGGTTAGAATTCTGTTCTCGTATCGAAACGTTATTTTGCGCCAGCAATCAAAACTATCAAATGTGTCTTAAGAAATTTCAACGAGTTTGAAATGCATCTCTGCAAATATAGGTAATTTTTTTTACATCAGATTTTCACTTCGTGGGATCATGTGTAATAGATTACCTCCATTATTTATCTAGCAAAATTCTCGTTAGTTTTAGGTCTACATCTATCCCCTTCTTACAGGATTTTCTAGGCCTACCTAAATCCTTATAGGCCTATCTACCCGTCTTCGTTCAGTTTCTTCAGTATCTAAAACTTTTCTGAATAACAGCTCTCATGCACTTTCCACTAAACTGTCAAAATCTCTGCCACTAATTTTACTGGAAAATTACGTTAACATTACACGTAGGAGGAGGGTATTCTTTATCACTACACCTTGACAGCTATGCTTGTAAATTTTAAAAAATGTTCATATTAAAAGCTTACGAATTGCCATAATATAGTAGTCGGTCTTTATATATTTAATTTACGATTTGTTTCTTTAATAAATATCCGATCGTCAGCTTCAATAAGGCATTTATATTTCAGACTCCGTGTGAAATCAAGTGCACTTTGCGAATTACTTTTAACAACAGCACATTTTTAATTTCAAGAATTATCAAAAACAGGATACTAGTACAGAGGTTAATTATTACTTCATAAAATCTGATAGCTAATTATAGACTTGTACTGAAATACCTTATATTTGCAAAGCTGTACTTTTACAAAAAAATAAAACCTACATGCGACAAGACCAGTTATATAAAAAGCTTTTAACTGAAATGATAACGGATGAAAAACCCCACCACGAAAATTGGAATGGAATTTAAAATCTAGGTCAAAGGCCAAGTGCTGGGACCTACGAGGCCATTCAGCGTTGAAAGGGAAACAAGAGTAAAACGGTTTTAAAGATTTAACAGGACGACGACCTCGCGGTTGCACAATGAAAAAAATGTTAGGAGTGGAAAGGAAGATGGAAGCAGCGAATACGGAAGTACAGTAAAAGGAATTAAAGGGTTTGCAGCTAGGGGTCCAAAGGGTTCTGCAAAGAACCTTAAGTCATGCCTACAGTGTACAGCATGAGGTGCACTGATGGCACTACCCCTCCCCCGCTTTACGGGGGCCCGAGAATTGGATGAAAGTTCAGGGCAACGTAATAAAAATAATTATTGTTCTAGAATCAAGAGTACTTTTCGAAACATAACTAAGTTGCGTAATAAGGTTTTATCTAGCAACCCATTTTTGTTCGGGGCATTTAACGACTGATCTTTCCCTGGACATCCTATGCTTGGCCATTTTCATGTACTGAAATGACGTACGAATTAAATTCGTTGGAGGAGAAAATTGACCAGAAATAATCTTGCGCAAATCCCACGAACCTGTTAATATATACCCCTTTACATTTTCATTCTGATAGCTTATAAAACTCCTTTCTCGGAATTACATCATCTTAATTTAGTAGACCGAATGTGCTTCGTAGTAAAAATGTGAAATTGCCCATTCGCGCTTAAACGTATTATAATGAAACCTGCGTATAATTACATATTTCAGTCATTACAACAATGAACACCTACATCCTGTTTTCCCATAATAATGCTTTTTTGAGTACACGAAATATGCGTAACTATTTATTATCCAGTAATGAACGATATCGGATATTAAATTAGTCTGTACCAAAAAATAATCACCTGATTCTTTAATTATTCAGCAAACTGTATCCCTAAATAAATTTATTTTCAATTTATTATACAGTATACGAAATTTATCTTCAAATTATTACACGGGCATAATAAATAGTACAGAAGTGTGGCATTTACACATTACAAAATTTAATTTTAGAACTGGGCATTCCCCATGTAACAAACATCCTGTCTTGCCGGAGAGAGAGAGAGAGAGAGAGAGAGAGAGAGAGAGAGAGAGAGAGAGAGAGAGAGAGAGAGAGAGGGTATTATCTCAGCTTTGGTAGCTTCGATAAGAGCGGATATATCTTTTCCTGTGGCTCGAAGCCAGCGCGAGGTCCTATCGTGTTATTCTCTTTGTTTATCGGCGTTTATCTGATAATTGGTGTATTCTCTACGTGAGCTCAGCGCTGCGTTCCCAATACAAGTCGTGTTGTGTACATCCGGTACTAATATAATAGTAATGTAAAAGCGTGCATACAATATGGATATATACACACAGTGTATGGTGTGTATATACAGTATATTATATTATATATATATATATATATATATATATATAAATATAAATAAATATGTATATATAATATTTATATATATATAATAAATATATGTATACATACATACATACATATATATATATATATATATATATATATATATATATATATATATATATATAGAGAGAGAGAGAGAGAGAGAGAGAGAGAGAGAGAGAGAGAGAGAGAGAGAGAGAGAGAGAGAGAGAGAGAGAGAAAATAACTGCCAGTTTATTTCAACTCAAACCGATATATTTACCTTCAACTACAGATAAACACGGACAGGTATTATCTTAGTCCTGTAATGACAATGTTTCAAGTCAAACTGCATTTCATTTCAATGTCTCTCCTGAGACTTACTCCACTCTTCGTAACATATTACCTACACTTATACTACAATATGAAAGCCCCATATTATAATGCACTAGCCATTTTTGGAGATGGAGCATTTTTACATAAAATTCCAAAAACCTATTGTTGTTAATTTGTTACCTTCTTTAGTCTGTACAGTATGGAGGTAGTGACTTAGTCCATTGTATTTTTAAAAATAAATTATGTTTGTCTTGTTTCTAGTCTACGGCTTTTAACTCTACAATAACTGTCATCTTGGTCATTCATGCGTGATAACAATAAGGTAATGCATCAGTGCAAATAAGCAATTAGATAATTTTACAAAAACTAATTATCCTGAAGTATTATGCATGCTTCCTCTCATGTTAGTCATATTTATACACCTTCAACAAGTTAAGGAGTCTGGGCCTTAACCATGAATGTAGGTATATGAATTATTAGTTTTGTTTTAGATTTCCATCCGTATTCTATTATGCTTTTCCTCTTGTGTAGATTTCTAATATTAAAAGGATGCTCAACAAAAGCAGCATTGGCCAGTTTCCATGTGTGACCAAAAAAAAAAAAAAAAAAAAATTTGATCACATAAATATCAAGTCTTAGTGGTATACTGTAAATGGATATGGTAAAATTGCAAATTTAGTAACTGTATATAAAAATATCCATTACCACTGGTTATCATACTAATAGTATGCCTTTCCATATTAGCTTACTGAGAATAAAATACATTCCCTAAATGATAAGGATATCATATTTGAAGAAGAATTAGGTCTTTATATATTTATAATACTAATATATATAAATTTCTCCATATTTCTGAAACTGTTGATACTACAGTATTTTTACTGTGGTATTATGCATTCAATTTCAAAACTTAAATGGCAAATGTATGGTTTGCATGGGGTTTGTGAATGTATTATGTCTGTGTAATCTAAGATACTGTCAATAATCAACTGTTTACTAATTTCAGCTCCATCACTAGTTGGTTTCTGGTTCCAAGGTTTGTTTTAAAATTTCCCAGCTTATATAAATCATAACAAAGACATCTCTGTTTACTAATTTCAGCTTCATCACTTGTTATAGTTTTTGGTCCCAAGCTTTTTTTTTTTTTTTTTTTTTTTTAATTTCTCACTTATGTAAATCATTACTAATACAACTCTGTTTACTAATTTCAGCTCCATCACCTATTGGTTGCTGGTCCCAAGCTTTGTTTTAAAATTTCCCAGCTTATAAAATTCTTAACAAAAACATCTGTTACTAACTTCAGCTCCACCACTAGTAGATTTCTGATTCCAAGCTTTTTTTCTTTTGAAATCCAGCTTATATAAATCATAAATAAATCTTTACTAATTTCAGCTCCATCACTAGTTGGTTTGTGGTCCCAAGCTTTGGTTTAAAATTTCCCAACTTATATAAATCATAAATAATTTCTGTTTACCAATTCAGCTCCATCACTGGTTGGTTGCTGGTTCCAAGATTTGTTTTAAAATTTCCCAACTAATATAAATAAATAAATCTCAAGAGTATCTTTACAAGCCTAAAATGCAACAATAGGTCATACAGATTCTTTTGAATGTTAACAACTTGTAATTTGATGCCACTCTGAGAAGTGTCAAAAGGATGCTATATTAATTCCATCATCTATAAAATAAAGTTTTTTAGAGCAATAAGTCCCCCAAATTACAAGTTTGCAAGTACCAGCACTTAAAGGTTGTATTTTGAGATGTTCCAGTAATTCAAAAAAAACAAGCACAATAAAAACCCTCCCCGATGATTTTAAAGGGTAAAGACCTCTCTATGAGTCCCAATTTGTCTTTCTGATTATATCTGAAAATCCCCAATGTGAAGTTTATGTTAACAATGGAGTTACTGAAACTCTACCTTCACCAGTCTGCAAATCTAGCAATACCGTGAAATTCTTTAATTCCACAACCCTCAACGTATTTCCAGTGTTAATTTAAAGATTCCAATCTTGACTGATCCAAGGAAAGACCACTGATGAGACACTCGCTCATTATTCATGCCTATAAGAACTTACTGATGGATACGACCTATTACATAGCCAACTGGACAGATCTAAATATTTTTGGGTAGAGTGAACCATTTAAAATATCTGCCAGAATCTTTGGAGAGCAAACTTAAATTTGCCATTTACGTAATTTATGACCGAGATCAACAATATTCACGCGAGATGATTTTAATTTTGTGAATGTTAATTATTGAATCACCTGAGTTTTTATTTCCAATAAGATCATTCTCTGCTGTCCATAAGTCTCAGAAACACTATACAGTAATCAGAAACAGTATAACAAAAAAATTTATAAACAGTCATATTACTTACTGAATGTAACAGCACACTTCATTGGAAGAATGTAATACAAAGGAAATCTACAGTATAACTACAGAAAAAACATTAAAATGTTTTAATCCTTCACACCCAATTTAAGTTTGATTGATTGACTTCCAGCAATAAGTCTCCTAACCTGAGAGAGAGAGAGAGAGAGAGAGAGAGAGAGAGAGAGAGAGAGAGAGAGAGAGAGAGACGGATGTCACTGACATTTAGACAGCTATGAATCTTCTGCTCTTTTGAAAAACAAAGATAAAGACTACACGAAAAGGTCAGACATACAAACTCAATATGAATACTTCACTTTCAATGTCACTCATCCAAGCACTTCAGCAATTCATTACATTATTATTATTATCACTATTATTATTATTAATACAAGCCAAGCTGCAACCCTAGTTGAAAAGGCATCTAGATAAAGAAGCAGAACGCTTACAAACCCAAGGGTCCTAACAGGAAGAATAGCCCAGTAAATAAAAACGGTTATTGAAAAAAAACAAAATAAACCAACTGAGAAAGAAATGTTAAAAAAACTAATAAGATAAACAACAGGAAATAAAATACAGAAATGCAAGACAAACAACAAATCTACAAAGTGAGACATGTCAGCCTGCTCAACGTAAGATACCAGCACGTGTTTCTCAAAAGTGAATTCACAATAAAAAAAAATTACACCTAGAATTTTGAATATGTTGCATGTAATTAATGACATACTCTTAATGAAATGATCCAGGTGGTAGAAATTCCTATGTTTAGACCTACTAGCAATCATACTTTGAATCTTTACAGCTAAACTTCATCCCCCCAAAATTTGCACTATCCACAGGCTAATTTTAAATAACCCCTGTTAACAGATTCAGTAATAAGTCTATGCTCAGGAAATGGGATCAGTGCAGACAATGCAACACCTGCATAAACAATAAGCTTGTTTTTAAGGCCAACCCACATTTCACATAAGTAACATTAAAGGTAAAAGACTTAAAGGTAAAGGACCACGGACACTTGATAGCCAGGTGGTCAAAGTCAATCTATCTTTCTAAACCAGGCTACAGCGCATATCTAGCTGGGGACAAGCCAGTTAATTATAATTCCCCTTGGGGATTACAGTTTATTCCTTGGGAATTAATTTCCATGGTATATACAGTATAATCAATATTAGGTAGTATTTGTGGCTTAATATTTATGGATACATATGTACACAGATACAAACTAAAATTTTCATTTTTCCAGGAAAGCTTAAATGTTACATTACATATACATGTACAAAAAACCCACAAAGATCAAGTCATTGTTTATGTTACCCAGAGGCAGCTCCCACAAATGCACAGGATGTACCCTTTCCTGTTTGGAGTCATGTTTTATCTGTGTTATGTCAAAATGTAGCATACTGATCTAACTTGACTTCGATAACATCCTGTCTTCGTTGGCATGCTACATTATGAAACTCCCAATGTAAACCCCTAAAAATTTACTTGGAAAATGTTTAAAAGATCTGCTTCATAGTCAAAGCACTTCATTAAGAAATGATACAAAAACTTTATGGAGAAATATGTAGCATACAACATATTTGACTGCCACAATGCATTATTGACAGAAAGTTGTATACCAATGTAACTGATATCTGATAGTCAATACCACATGTTGTATGAGATAATTAATAGAAGTAAATTTTTAGCTTGGTTTTTACATATGCAAAATGAGCTTTCCAAATGAGGCATGTACCGCACATACGGTCTAGAAACTTTAAATAGTCTGGCTAAAGGGTATCAGGCAGTCTCATCTTTCATTCAGTTTCATAGTTTTTATTCCACTTTTTAAGCAAGCCATTATATAATTTATAAAATCATTAACAAATGTAAAGTATTTTTCTGTTCCAGAGGTTAAGCACACATAATACAATTAACTACATATTTTTGAGAAAATGGTTCTCTTAGTAACAAACACTAACATATTTCAGTCTCTAAATTAAGTCACACCAACTGTATACAATACCTTCTTGTTCCACTTCATACATTCCCTTTACTACACTACATAATCATTATTTAATATCTGTACACTTTTCTAAAAAGTTTGCCAAAGGGTTAGTGATTTCCCTGACAATTCTCAAAAGAACAGAATATCAATGTGTGGCAAAGAAATGCACTAACACAACAACTTGCACAATCCCCGTCCCCATCAAAAAGTTACAATCCTCTCAGAAAATCTAATTTACTTGTTGCTAATCATGAGACCTACTTTTAGTAAAACCTTTTAGTAAAACCTTTGTAAAAATCAACATAACTCGGCCTTTTGTTGCTAACAGAAAGAAAAACCTAATGCCTATTTCTAAAAAGTAATTTAAACATACTGCACATAGAAAAAGAAATGTAAACACAGTAAACATGGCTTACCGGAAATAATAGGTGGAGAAAGAAATTGTACAAGAGGCCATGGTTCTGAGAAAAAGTAAGAAATTATGGCACAAGACTTTAAGAGCAACAAGACAGCCTTTCTCTCAAATTCTCAATAATCAAAATCATTACACAATCACAAAAATTATTCCACAATTTTATACAGTAGGGAACTAAGGGCAACTGGTGGGCCAATGTGTGATTTTGAACCTCAGTTGAATAAGGATTCTGATACTGTACTGCAAAATGAGAACACCACAATGAAATCTAGAGGGACAAGCACTTACAATAGTGTTATTTCTGTACTGAAATATAGAAAATTGAGAAAAAATCTGACAATCACAATTACCACAGTTGTGAAGTACAATCATCACCATGGGCAATTTTGTCTATAAGAATAACCACAATGCTGCCGATATAAATACATGACAGCAATGCTCTATCAATGATTGACTAATATATCTGAAGCATGTAGAATGTGATTATATCAATAGACATAGGAAACTTTATTAAAAATATACTTAGCTTTCTACCAGCATCAGAAGTCAGACTCATTAGTAGTATGACCCGTAAGCACTGCAAGTACTTCAATAGTAGAGTACAAACCTGGCTCAAGATCAGCTAATTATAGTTACGGTTTTATCTAAACTCAGCCTCATAGTCCACTGACTACAAAATTCTTATAATTCTACTAAAGCTACCAGCTAGTTTCCATTAGGAGCCTGCTAATAACTATAAGATCTTCATCAACTGCAATCAACATCATCTTAATTGCAAAGTCCACCAGCAGCAAACAACACTAAATTACTAGCAAGGCCCTCTATCAAGTCGTAAGTAAAGACTTAAAACACAGGAGGAGTGTCCTACTACTATGATGCCCTGTGCAGCAAAAACATGAAAGATCCAGGCTGGTGTTTCCATTTTTCATACAATGATCCTGCAATTTGTTTCAAACAATTACAAGATGTCTTCCTAAGCCAAATAAAAGACATTCACTTTAATATGGAACTTCCATTGCTTTTATGGCCCAACTATCATCCATTTCACAGAATGTCAGCTTCAACATTCTGCAGAGATGACAACGAAACACTGTCTAGCAAAGAAATTCTTTCATTCCCTCTTCTGTTCAACAATGAGTCATCTTAGCAGTATGTATTACAAATGATGTTGATGCTTAATAGGTTGAGGGGGCTATGCCACTTCTTTCGAAGTGTCTGGCCAACCCTGTGAAAGCTAAATAATGATATTAATAATATTAATAATAAATTATAGCTGTTTCCACAGCATTTAATTTATAGTCTTTTCTCTATTCTTCTTATTATCTTTTGTTCCTCAGCCTGTAGCTGGTAGACCAGGTTTCCCAAGGACATACAAAGATTTCTGTTTTCTTACGTTTATTTCCTCTGGCTTTTCAAAAATGCTCTGGCGTTTATTTTCAAAGAGTGAATGGAATGGCATGCAGGTTACAAGGGTATACATAACAAGCAGGAGTGGGGCGGTGGGTGTACAATTGCCAGGTCAATTATTCAGCTGTGTTTTGATTGGTCCGGAGTTGGTGACAAAGTCAGGCCCGGAGGCACTGAGACCTTCTGGGTCTAATCGCTATTGGAATTTGGGAGTGGCTGTTATCTGGGATTATAAGTTGTTCAGGTAGTCTGCCTTGTGTGTCCAGTGCTCTCTCTCTCTCTCTCTCTCTCTCTCTCTCTCTCTCTCTCTCTCTCTCTCTCTCTCTCTCTCTCTCTCTCGTCAGTGTCTGGCGTTGGTTGGTTTCTTAAATTTCTCTGTACGTTGGTAGGGAGAAATTTGGTTTCCTTCACCGTGTTGATGTTCAGCTTTTTTTCTAAAATATGTAGAGCTTCGAGAAGCCGTAGGCGTCAGCGGTCCGTTGCCTGGTCGATGATTTTGGTGTTCTTTACGAGATCTTCTCTTTCAGGCCTTCTTTGATGTTTTTGAGCGTAATGATTAAAAATAGCCCCTTCTTGGAGGTGACAGGAGAGACGCTTGGAGAGTTTGGTAGTAGTCATCCCGATATAAGAGTGGTAGCATCTTTCCACCGGGCATGTAAATTTGTAGATGACACTACTTCTCTTCAAAAATGTTTCTGGGGGCACAGGGTTGTTTTTAAGTAATTCAGTAACTGGCTTGTTTTCACATTTTTATAGTATATTATCAGGACAATTTTGTCATCTTCTGCAATAGGGGTTACATTTTTATTTATTATTTTTCCGATGGCCTTCTCACCTTCTGCATATTTTTGGTGCATGTAGTTCCTGTAATATAGTTATACGGACTTACTATGGTTGTTTCAGGTGTGCGTCATGCTTTTCCGGTGCCAGTTATTTATAGACTCAGGTTTGTTGTTCAACCATGTGATTAGAGTTGTTGTTGTTAATGAGTATTTGTGCTTATTTGTGATCTCTTCTGTAGTTCCTTTCCACGCCGAACAGTGTGAGAGGGCACGACAGACGAAGGTTCAACCACTGACTTTTTATACCTGTCCGGGCACTCACTGGACCCATTAAGGCATAGACCCGGGTTCATGGGTTTCTTGTGTACTGTGGTGGTATAACCCATCAGGATCTGCTGTACTCAAACATCCAGGAAGAGAAGGGCACCATCAACACTATGTTCACACATGAAACGGAGGACAGAACATTCTTCAAAAGTAGTCCTTAATTTTTCTAGGTCTTCTTCGTTATTCACTCTCACAAAGTTGTCGTCTATATACCTGTAGTATTGAGGAGGGCAGGGGATCTTACTGAAGACCCTCTCCTCTACAATGCTCATGTAGAAATTGGCAAACAGGACCCCTAAAGGGGATCCCATATATCCTGGATTAAAGTCACCCTGGGCAAGGGGGAGCCTGGGGGCATTCCTTGCAGCATGGATCATCTCAACTGTCCTGTTGATGTCTCGTCGGATGTCTTTGATGGGGTTCTTGTTGATTTTTTTGAATTTGGAGTGCTCAGCCAGTATTTGGTCCAGTTTCTCGTGATATTCAGAGGTCTGGATGAGCACTAGGGCAGCAGCTTTGTCTGCTCTTCTTACCGTGATTTCTTGGTTTTTTCTCAAGTTTTTGACTAATTCTTTCATTTCCCGGGTGAGGATAGAGCTTCTGTATGGGGCACCTCGGTTGGTAAGGGGAATTGCTCAACCTGACCCTACCTTGGTCCTCGAGAGACTGGTTAGAGTCAAGGAGGACTTCAACCTCCAGGCTCTTTGCGTGTGGGTTTAGCTTTTTAATCACATGAGTGTTAAGCCCAAGACTAAGGAGGTCTTCTTCTTCGGGCGTCAGTTTATATTCATTTTTTTGTTGGGGGATCTTCAAATTCCCATTAAGCCTCACAAGTTTCTTAAATATGACCCTTTCTCTCTCGTAGTAATCCTTCTGCGCCAGGTGCCGGAGGACAGCATCAATGTCTAGACAGGGGGGTTCCTCAGGAAGCTGTCTGTCTCTGTGTTTGTAGTGTGTCTAGTTCTTTCTTTTTTTTTTTCTCTTCCAGCTGGCAAGGTGTGGTGTTGTCTTCTCGCATCGCGGCTGGGTCATGGAGCCATAAGCGGGTATAATTAGGGAGGGAGCCAAGGTCTCAACGCCTCCGGGCCCGACTTCGTCACCAACCGACCAACCAAAACGCAGCTGAATAACCGACCTGGCAATTGTACACCCACCGCCCCACCCCAACTTGCTATATATACCCTTGTACCTGCATGCCATTCCATTCACTCTTTGAAAATACACGCCAGAGCGCATTTGAAACATCAGAGGAAATAAACGTAAGAAAACTGAAATCTTTGCATGTCCTTGGGAAACCTGATCTACCAGCTACCGGCTGAGGAAAATAGATAAGAAGAATAGGGAAAACTGTATAAATTAAATGCCGTGGAAACAGCTATAATTTCTAATTCAACTGCCCTCAGAGAAGGTCTCCTCCCTAATAATAATAATAATAAATAATAATAAATAATAATAATAACAATAATAATTAAATAATAATAATAATAATAATAATAATAATAATAATAATAATAATAATAATGGGTTAAATAGCAAAACCCAGCAACGACAGAAAGAAATGAAAGATTAAACGACAACGACGTACATGGAACCTCTGGCAACAGAGGAGGTTCATCCGGCAGCCAGGTATACAGCCCAATGAACAGGGAGGACGGTCAGGTACTTGGAGGTCGTCATCCAGCAACTGACCACCACAACAGCAGTAACCAGCAACCAGAGACTGGAGCTAAAAAAGCAAACCAGAATAAGAAGAAATGGACAAGAGAAGAAAATAAGGAAATATGGAGATGCTACATCAGAAGCAATCCGACAGAAAGAGGATATAAAAGATTGGTCAACATCTGGAATGAGAGAAATAACATCCCTTAGACAGAAAAGAGGCTGGCAGACCAAGTAAGAAACAGAGAGAAAGAACTGGCTCTCCACAACAGAAAGAGAGGAACTGGAGAGAGAAATAACACCCAGCAACGAAGGACAAGAAGATGAACTGAGACGATACCACGGAAGATGACAGGAATGATGAACTACCAAACAATGGCACACGAGGAAATACCGAACATGTAACAGAGAGGTCGGAATGGGTGGAAAAGATCAGACAATGGATGAAGCCAGATACAAAAAGAACAAAGATCCCCTCCATGAAAGCCTACAACACAAAGAAATTAGGGAAAAAACAATTTAATAAATGATGAGACTAATACAAACTACTAGTATCACAGAAACAAATAACCTGGCATATGCAGGAGCAAGACTAGTAGTAGAACTCATGGGGATACAAACACCAACACCACCATCACAACCAACCCAACAGACCCCATATCAGCAACCACCTTGGAAAAGGTGCCTGGAAAAACAAATCATGGCGATGAATCTGACTTGAGTAAACTGAAAGAGATGGCAGAAAAGAGGCTAAGAAGCAAGAAAACAAGAGAGGAACTGAACAAGAAATACGAAGTACAGAGGGGACTAAACAACACAATAGAAGATATAAAACAGAGGCTTAAAGTCAAAGCACTCAAAATCCAACAGTACATGAACAGGAATAAAGGATACCAACAGAATAAACTCTACGAAACCAACCAGAAAAGACTATACAGCCAATTAAGAGGGGAAGACAACCACCAGGAAATTCATGAAACCGAGCCAAGTACGAGACTCTGGGAAAACATATGGAGCAATCCAGTATTGCACAACAAACATGCAACATGGCTCCAGGAGGTCAAGGCAAAAGAAATAGGAAGAAATGGGGAGAATAAAACAAAGATTTGCCAAAATCACTACCGACACAGTCAGACACCAACTAAAGAAAATGCCCAGCTGGAAAGCCCCAGGTCCTGATGAAGTCCATGGATACTAGCTCAAAAACTTCAAGGTTCTACACCCACGAATAGCAGAACAACTCCAGCATTGTATCACAAACCACCATGCACCCAAATGGATGACCTCAGGGAGAACATCCTTAGTACAGAAAGACAAAATCAAGGGAAATATAGCAAGTAACTACAGGCCTACCACCTGCCTACCAATAATGTGGAAGTCACTAACAGGTATCATCAGTGAAAGGCTATACAACTACCTAGAGGATACAAACACCATCCCCCACCAACAAAAAGACAGCAGAAGGAAGTGTAGGGGCACAGCAGACCAGCTCCTGATAGACAAAATGGTAATGAAGAATAGTAAGAGAAGAACCAACCTAAGCATGGCATGGATTGACTACAAGAAAGCCTCCGACATGATACTGCACACATGCCTAATAGAATGCTTGAAAATATATGGGACAGACAAAATTACCATCAGCTTCCTAAAAAATACAACGTGCAATTGGATCACAGTACTTACAAGCTCTGGGATAAGACTAGCAGAGGTTAACATTAGGAGAGGGATCTTTCAAGGCGACTCACAGTCCCCACTACTCTTCATAGTAGCCATGATTCCCATGACAAAGATACTGCAGAAGATGGATGCTGGGTACCAGCTCACGAAAGGAGGCAACAGAATTAACCATCTGATGTTCATGGACGACATCAAGCTGAACGGTAAGAGCATCAAGTAAACAGATACCCTAATGCATACTGTAAAGCTACCAGATGGGAATAGCATCAAACACAGAGACAGGATACAAATACCTGTGAATAATAGGAGAGGATATAAAATACCAAGTGATGAAGGAAACAATCAGGAAAGATATATGCAGTGACTTAAGGTGATACTCAAGTCAAAACTCAAAGCTGGAAACATGACAAAAGCCATAAACACATGGCAGTACCAGCAATCAGATACAGCTGAACTCCACAGCATAGACCAGAAAACTAGGAAACATGACAATACATAAAGCACTATACCAAAGAGGAAATACAGACTATACATAACATGAAAGAAAGGAGGGAGGGGTCTACTAAGCATAGAGGACTGCATCAACATCGAGAGCAGAGCACTGGGGCAATATCTGAAAACCAGTGAAGACGAGTGGCTAAGAAGTGCATGGGATGAAGGACTGATAAAAGCAGATGAAGACCCAGAAATATACAAACACAGGAGAATGAAACACAGAACAGAGGAATGGCACAGCAAACCAATGCATAGACAGTACATGAGACAGACTAAAGAACTGGTCAGCAATGAAACATAGCAATAGCTACAGAGGGGAGAACTCAAGAAGGAAAAACAGAAGGAATGCTAACAGCAACACAAGATCAGGCCCTACGAACAAGATATGTCCAAAGCACAATAGATGGAAACAGCATCTCACCCATATGCAGGAAGTGCAACATGAAAGACGAAACCATAAACCACATAGCAAGCAAATGTCCAGTGCTTGCACAGAACCAGTACAAAGAGAGGCATGATTCAGTAGCAAAAGCCCTCCACTGGAGCCTGTACAAGACACATTCATCAGCTTGCAGTAACAAGTGGTATGAACATCAACTTGAGGGAGCGACAGAAAATGATCAGGCAAAGATCCACTGGCACTATGGTATCAGAACAGACAGGGTGATACATGCCAATAGACCAGACCTGATGCTGATTGACAAAATGAAGAAGAAAGTATCACTCATTTGTGTCGCAATACCATGGAACACCACAGTAGATGAGAAAGAACAAGAAAAAATTGATAAGTATCAAGACTTGAAAATAGAAATAAGAAGGATATGCCAGTGGAAATTGTACCCATAATCATAGGAACACTAGGCATGATCCCAAGATCGCTGAAAAGGAACCTGGAAAAACTAGAAGCTGAAGTAGCTCCAGGACTCATGCAGAAGAGTGTGCAGTTATAAACAGCACACATAGTGAGAAAAGTGATGGACTCCAAAGGAGGCAGGATGCAACCCAGAACCCCACACTATAAAAGCCACCCAGTCCAATAGGATGACTGTGATAGACAAAAAAAAAATAAATAAAAAAATTTAAATAATAATAATATTTGCATATTATTATTATTATTTCAGTGCCCTACCCTTCACGCAAATTTTTTGTGTAAATATTTTTATTGTTTTCTCATTTTAAATGGATTTTGCCACACTTCATCCTTAACTGTTTGTCTCTTCATATGCAGGCATTTTATACCAAAGTAGGGTTAAAAAATCAATGGTTTTTCTTAACTTGTTACAAGTGAATAATGATGGAATGGGGAGAAAGAGCGAATAAAAAAGTGTTAGCAACAACAGTCAAATAATGTTTTGTTTCTGCACTTCATACAAAGTACTTGCCACAACCATAACATCCCCTCATAATTTTACTTGTACTTTATGTAAACAATGAACATGTTTAAAAGGAAAGATCATAGTGTACAGTGTACTGTGCAAAACACAATCCATAATCCCTACAGGCATTACTTCAGAAACTTTACCCACCCAATGCTAGCATGTGTATGGATGCTGGTTCTAATTCGGTTAATGGAACTTCACTTCTGTAATGAAATAAAGCTTATGGAATATAATAAAACACAATATCTTTTAGCAATGTTTTATACCATTATTGCCATTAATGGGGACAGATATAACCTATTAAGAGTTCTAAAAGGTGACTGACTCTCAGACAGAGCAGTACTCCAATAATGCTGAAACTAAAGATTCTAAAGATTTGAAGTATGCAATACTAATGCCTTTATCTCTGTAGAGATTAAAAATCTGAACAAACAGTGGAAAGTAGATTTATTATTCCAAGAAAAGCCTTGAAATCTAGGGTAATACCACAAATCGTAATATACAAGTATTCAAAATTATCAAGTACATTGTACCTATACAAAGTTAATCATGTTTCTTATCAGAAAATATTTTCTACAAATAAGGGGCTTACACAAGTTTTCTAACATCAACTTTCCACCTACCTTGAATATCATCTGATGAAGACTGGCATTAATTGTTGCACTCCATACTCAAAACAGTCCTGCTAAGCTTGGTCAAAGGACTCATCCCTTTCTTTTTACGTATAACAGGAAAAAACAACAGATCACTACTTTGTCATGGTTACCTAGGGCTCTCTTTAACAGTTCTCCATTGTTGGCAAACAAGGAAGGAATAGTAATTTAATCAGACTACCAAGCCCAAAAACTAAACTCTGGCTAGAGAGGAATAGTAGATGAATAGTGGATGGATGGTTTTACCTTGTTCTACTTACCATGAAACCAAGCATACTTCCTGCATTTTTTCTACAATTATAAAATATCTACGAATCCCTTGACTCAAAGCAACTTAGTAAAATTCTGACAATTCAACAGAGAGTAATTTCATCTCCATACGTTGAACTTCAGTTTAACACGGTTTGCTTACCAACATGAATCACCTAAGAAAGGCAGTTCACAGCCACAGAACCATGGTCAGAGGTACCAATCACCTCACAAACTTGGGTATCAATTATGGCAGAAACATCCATTATAGCTAAATCCAATATATTACCTAAATCACGAGTAGTCCCCTTCGTCAGATACAGAAAGCTCATAAAGCAGGACCCAAGCCCAGTCTCGACGCACATCATTAGAGTCCCCAGCAATAACAATGATACTTTAGGATCAAAGGATATTGTCAAGCTCATATTTCTTTGAGACCAATCACACAATCATTAAAATAGTGTACATTAAAATTTAAAACAAAAAACTTTGAAAAAGAACTTCAGGAAGGAGTTTTAAAAGCTAACTTAACTAGGTCCGAACTACAATTCTTAGCTCTTGTAAGGTTGGCAGTTGAAGGCAAAGTTAAACAATTTTTATCCAAATATATAAACATGGAAATGGAAATATTAAAGGTGAAAAAAGCAATAATGGGAGGTGAAGCAATATTTTATAAATCTACTGAATGAGGACAGTCAATAAGAACCTGGATGTTGCTGATAAGTCAGGTGCCCAATGGAGAAAATGACAAAAAAACTCACCATAAAATCAAGATTAATAACTACAGGACATACCTGGCTCCCCTGTATACACAGGTAACAGGTTCTAAGACCCGACCTTGAAACCCCGAAACTGTGCATTATTGCAAACGCCTTAAGTAAAAGAGTACATCGCTACTGCACAGTGCAAACACTACAGTGCATTAGCCTGGACTGGAAGTGATGATTTAGCATAATTTTTATTGCTTTTCATTTTTTGCAACGCATAGGGGAAGTCCTTGGTGCACTATCAAATACACTCTCTCTCTCTCTCTCTTTGTGATAGCCTAATATTTACAGTAGTGACATGGAAATGTAGCATCCCTGACACTTGTTTTGATTATGTTTTACTTGTCAACCATTTACGAGTGATTATGTAGCTTTATAATTTTCATTGTTTTTCATCACTTTTGCACTGAAAATTATTAAAAAACACCAAAATACAAAAAAAAAATGAGAAATGACAAGGGAGAGAGGGAAGATAGGCATGTGTGTGTTATAGGTATATAGGGGACCTGTAACACAGTATTGTAATGCTTCTCTCTCTCTCTCTCTCTCTCTCTCTCTCACAGGATAGTTTAATATATAGTAGTGAAATGGAAATGCTGTAGCACTGTCTGACACTTTGAACATGTTTCCAGGTGTTATGGTACATGCAATTTGAATTTCCTCTAGAATTTAAGTCAGCCTGAGAAGGCGTCAGTGATTAGCTGACTAGAATATATAATAAATTATAAGCAGAACCCTGAGAAAAGGATTAAGAGTAATACAACAAAAATATGAAAGGAAAAAGGAATGCACTACAGTATGAAAGCATAGAGAAAGAAGATTGCTGGAGCATAAACTGACATCTGGTCCAGGTTGCCAACAACCTGGACAAGATATCATTTTGGACTGCAAGAATATGAAAGAGGCAAGTGGAGAGAATTCACTACACATTTATAGTTTTACAGTGTGAATTGGGACTCAAAATCTTCACAAGACTCGAAAGTCAAATTCTTATCTTTCATGGTTGATGTTACCTTCACCTTGTTCCTGTATACACTTTCCAGTTACCATTTATATACTGTACATATAAAAGAGTGAAAAACAAAAAAATATTTACAAAAGTAATGGTACTTACCAATTGATGAACGAACTCTTGCCAGCGGAGTGATTTCCCATCAGCATAACATTAATTTTCTTACGTGGTGGTAACAACTTCAAACCCAAACTTTCTCCAACAGCAACTAAGCCTGAAAATATGAAAAAAAAATCAGTATATCAGAAGACTATATACTAGTCTTAAATTTCATATTATTGTCACCCATACAAAATTTGCATCAATTTATACAGCTCCATAATTTAGGAATGTTACTGTGTAATCACTCCATTAATGCCACAAGATTTTGCAATCTAAAACCAGAAGTACACTTCCACAAAATTGCCTAATTTTAAATATATAAAAATTACAAATTACTCTGATATTACTGGGCACACATCAACCCATTTCTGAGTGACATATATACATATTAGCAAAATTATTTCAGGACAGCAAGGGCTCATCAGTCAGCATATAAAGGGGACCCCTACATACACCAAATTATTTCAACAAGTAATGTTATAAATGTCAAAGTACAATAATATAAGACAATTACAGCTTTCCAAGTCTCTGAATTATAGTACTGTCAAAGACACACCACAAAGGAAAAGGAAAACGGTTCAAAGTGGCTACCATTCTGAGGGAAAACAAGAATTTTTAACTGTGGCCTAAAAACTACTCAGCAATTTCTTAATTTCTTATTTTCTTTATTATATATTCTCATCTTATTTTCTTTATTATATATATTCTCAGGACTTCATCAACCATAGAAGCAGGTTCAGTCAAACCAACCTGAAAGATCTAACAAGGAGAAAAAAATCCCACTGTGCATGCCCAGTCCCCTTGCCTAAGCCTTCTGCAATTCTTTCATCTCAAAAACTTATAGGTTCATCTCTGATCACAAGTCCTCATTTGCAAGATATTCCCTTGCCAAATGGCCTGGCCACTGATGTTCCTGTAAGACCTCCCCTACCTATAAGAATCCTAAAACCCTGTCAAGAGGCATCTATTTCTGGGCTTTACAGAGTTAACTCATCCATAACTAATTCATGAATGGGGTATATCCCTTCCAAAAAATACATGGTTGTACTTGACATCATATCCTTAGCAACTGAAGTCTCTACGCTTTCATACAATGGACAAACTTGGCATTACAGTATTCATGTACATATTCTGAAATCAGTCAGAATCTCCCCTTTCAATAAAGTTGGTCTTCTCAAGCTGGAACTAATTTATAACCCAGGACAAAAGGGGACCCAGATGAGATTCCCCACTAAAAGATGCATGGCCTGTTCAGAGTACAAAACAAAGTTAAGGCACCAATAAAAAGTGTAGGTTTCTATTCTGTTTGTCTCGTCTGCGTCTATCATAAAAACTCAGAGTACCTACATTTTTTCTTGCATGACACAATCTACATTTCATCAACTTTTCAACATAGAAAAATTAATTTGGTATAATTCATAAAAGTATTTTTTGAGGCATAAATTTCAACTAAAATCATGTTAAAAGCAAAACAATTCTATAACAAGAGATAATTAAAACTTGGAACCCTTTTCTCCCAAAATGTTTCATAATTAGTTTCAAATGCTAAATAGAGTAGAAACCTTACTCAACAAAAAAAGTTGAATTTTGTTTATAATAAATTTATTTCCTCTTACCTCATCACTCATTTAGACTACATTTGTGGTCTTTGAATGTCACCAGACACTGCAAGCCTTGTTCAAAGAATAAAGGAATAGCAGCAGTACCAACTGTACCAAGTGCAATCTGAAGCATTCAAGTCATCTTCATCCACCAGTACAGTATCACCATTACTAAGTCTACAATACTACATTTTACACCTTTGACTATCCAGTTTGCTTTCCTTGCAGTCTGGATTGTCTTTCCATACTTACTCTATAATAATACATTTTGCCCTATTGCAATCATTTTTTTTCTTTTTCCAGCACAATACTTCATTTTTGGATTCAGTCCATGAAAAGTTCTGTTTTTCAACTGTTGGATAAGTTTTTCTTTTTTTTGGTCTCCTGCATAACTGCAAGTATTGTAATTATATTTATTACTAATTCCTCTGCTGTGCATTTAGCTAGTGCATGGCATTTGCTATGCGTTTCACTTTGGTTCCTAGTTACTAAATTTTACTGATAATTTTTAGATTTTGGATTCTCTCTCAAGCTGTGTCCATGACTTATCTTACAAAGAGTTGAACTTATTATGGCTGATGGTATCAGCGGCCTTCCCTGCATTGTCGGGCTTTATTCTTTATTATATTTTCTTGGTATTTAAGACTATTTTTCAAGCAATACATATTGAGTGTTGCTTTCAAATGATTATTGATGGTTTCCTTAATAACTAACGAGGCTTTTGGCTAGTTTTGTTTCATGTTTGTTACGTTATACTAACTTCTGCTTTTGGATGTCAATTCTTTTTCTTGATAACTCCATAGTAATTAACTTTGACAAACTTTCTGTGATAGCATTACCAATCAGTACAGTACTTGTATTGTGTATCAATTTATTGCTTTTGTACATCCAGTTATGTGCATTATGGTACTGGTTTTTTAGTTTACTGTGGTTTAATTTAACCATTTTATATGCCTCAGAGAACTTTTAGTTGATCACGCCACCTGTGCTACGTCTTTTTCAAGCATGAATGTGGATCCTCATCTACCATGCAAAGTATACCACAGGCAGACACGTACTCCCAATGTGATTACCCAAGCAGTGTACATGATTTTTGAAAGGAGGACTTAAAAGATGAGGATCCAAGAGTGTTACAGCACACTTACTGGCTGTCTACAAAATGAATCTTCTGTTGCATTGTATAAGTTAGTCAACCAAACCAGGTGTTGATTCTTCCTCCACTGAGACACTATCCCAACTAAGCCACTGACGCACCCAGCATTCCTGCACACCTGCTAATGTGCCTGCTTGTGTCAGTGGCATTTCTGGTATTTTTACTATGGATGTAGATGCTGCCTATATTTCCAGCATGAAGGACTGTTCATGTCTATGAAGGTCACCTTTAGACGTGATCTTGTCCCAGGTCAGGATAGTAACCAGAACCAGGACAATGATCATGCTAGCAACCATAGAAATAACCACAAAATTACCTGGTGGTCAAAAAAGACTAATGGGAATAACAGATCTATGGTCTGATTTCCATTCAACCTTACAGCTGTCTAGCTCTGGGGGTTAGCAGTACCTAATTGCTGCTCCCTCCAACTTCAGGACCCCTTCTGACAATTACCACTTGGTTCTAGAATGGAACTTCGAACACCTCTGTCTGAATCTAGTGACTGCAGGCACAGATGATTCCTCATTAACCAAGCAGCAGTCTCCACTAGATAGTTCCTGTAAAGAGAGGGTTGGGATTACCACCTCTGCTTTGGATACTTTTTGCCAAGTTAACCTTGTCACTGTGAGCCTGTTATCCCCACTGGTGACAAAATTAGAGTTCTCCTAATTGTGTAACTGACTCATTTTCTCTTTTTCATATTGTTCTTCGATTCTTTGTTATTTTCAATACTGTTATAATATTATATTGTACTATCATGTTATTATAATGTTTTATCATAGTAGAATAAAATATGCAAATGATATGTAGGTAATTATTCAAATACTGCATTATGTAGCTTTTATTGGCGATTCATTTCAGTGTGATACTCTCAGAGAATGGAGTAAAGTAACACCATTTTTGTAATTCAGTTTGAAAATCTTTATCATAAACCTTGGCCAAAAATTCCATCTGAAAAAATCTTACATAAAAATTAAAAATAAACCTGGCATTCTGTAGAAAATGTGAATTTATTATCTCCAATGAAAGTTTCATGGCGCCAAATTCTTACAAACTGAAACTTCAATGGTCTTCCACACGCAAATTGTATCATCTTTTCTTTGTTTACTCACACCACCACCTATGGTGCTTGACAAATCAGCTTCCTCCTCAGCCATTTCCTCTAATTCTTGATCATCTCTGATAAAACCTGAAGTTAAAAACTTATCTAAGGTAGGTTTGTCTCTAACTACAACATACTAATAAACCACCATATTCACTGTTGTTACTAACAGAACTATCTGTTAGTTCAGGTCTACTACTATCACTGTCATTTCCAAATAAAAACCTCTGTGCTACTTCATCATCGAGAGTAACCTCCTCCCTCTACGGCATTTTGATGGTTACTTATGGTCCAGCCCTTATCCAGAGATTATCCCTGTAAGTTGGAAATCAAATGTTGCCACTGTCACTAGAATATAAACGAAAGCTCCTTAAAATGATGGGGGAAATGAGTTATCCAGTCCATTATGAGCTGCCTAACTAGAACCGAAAGAATGACTAAGATTAGTCCCGCACAGCAAAAGGGTTAAGTTGACTCTTAGTTTTAAAAGGATTACCCAAAGCTCACTTAAGCTACCTCACCCTCATATTCCTTTACTGGGGTTTCTGCACTGAGAATGCTCTTCCATCTAGGATACAGACGACAAGTATTTTTCAGACAGGTAGCCTCTACTTCCCAGAGTGTGGTTCCTAAGATTTCATCCATTCCTGGAAAAAAACCAAGGTTTAACTCCTCCTAGGGCATTCTTTGGCTACAGTAGGATTAAGACAACCTGTTGCAGCCACCACTATTCAAGATAAGCCTTCTTTGACCAAGGTTTCAGATGGAGATGGAGCATGTGCTAACTTCATTCTCAAAAGGCAACAGGAGCCTAAATGCTGGTGTCTCCAATGACGACCAGTAACAAATCAACTAAAGATGATCTAGCCAGCCATGTGAATGGTACAGTGGACACAGCATTCAATCTTAAAATGAAGATAGCAGGAAGAAGAACCAGCAAGAGCTAGGACATGTTCAGAGCTGCACTGTACCTCACTTCCTTATCAGCATGCCATGTGCAGAAATTTTATCTTCCATATCAGAATGCCATGTGCAGAAATTTTATCAAGTGTAGGGTTGCTCTATGCAGGCACTTCATCCACCTTCTACTGCCAAGGCTTTGTCCAAATAAAGATCATCCTCTCTGCCCTCAGCTTCAACTGTCCTCTGTGTAATGGAGGCCAGTGTTTACAAGCGAGTTCATGAAATCCTGAACACTGCTAACTGGTAGGAATGGGTGTTGGGACCTAACAGTTTTCTACTAATAAAATTGGTCCAGTCATCACAGGACATCTAGAAACCCCTGGAGGTGGTAGTTTGTTTTTTTATGATTCCTATCAATCTTTTATTCTTTGATCAACATTTTGAAAGAAAGAGTGAGAATTTTACAGTTGACTTCTCTAACCTTTAGACTTCTTTAATTTTTAAAGACCTGAATGTTTCCAGTATTACAGATATACTAAAAACCTGATAGTTTTCCAACATGCTGGATCCATTTCTGTTTCTTGAAGACTTGGTTCAAAATCTCACAGAGATGACATTCACAGTGGTAAGGACACCATCATTAACACTACTTACTCTCCAAGGAGGAGGAATGGAGTTGGCAGATGTATGTTAGAATTACTTAAAGATTTCCTTACAGGTAGGCAGCAGCAAGTTGCTGTTGATAGGTTCTTTCACGAACTAAGACCTATTGTGTCAGAAGTTCCACAGGGAAGTGTTCTTGGACCACTGTTATTATTAGTGTACACAATTGATATAGTTGTTGGCCTGGATAAAAAAGATTGCTCAGTATGCCAATGATGCAACAACTGTGGTTACAGTAAATCTCCACTTATGAGAAATAGCCGCCTCAAGCTCAATTGTGACAAGGAGCAGATTAATAAATGGTGTAGTTGGTGAGGTATGAAGTTGAAATAACACAAAAACTCTATTGATTATTAGGTGTCATACAGATTTTCCACCTCACCCTTCCCTTCAGATAGTTAGGACTGAGCCAACTGAGTCTAATGCTTGGTATAAATTTTGACTTGCCTATTACTTTTGAGAAATCTAATGTGAATGTCAGCAAATGCTGCATAATTAGGTATTGTATGTAAGACCTCATACATTTAAAATCAATGCAACCTGTTTTACGTCATTTGTCCTTCCTTTACTGGAATACTGTTCTATGGTGTGGATGTCTGTCTCTGCCAGAGATTTACCTCTTTTAGACAGAGTGGTTCATGCTAGGTTTCTGTCTCCTAAAATTAGCAGTTATGATTTGGATTATCAATGGATGGTCTCATTTGTTTTTTTTGTAAGTTGTATTTTAACAGGGATCTTTCACATCACATTTATAATAGTTCCCTGATCCTCTTTTTCTGTTGAGAGTGACCAGATCTGCTGAACAGCAGCACCAACATGCTTTAAATGTGCATCACTGTCGAACTAATCAGTTCCAGAGGTCCTTTATTCCTCACACTGTTGGACTGTGGAAGTCTCCCTGAGAATGTTGTACTAAGGGAACTTTAAAGGTTCAAGTGAAGATGTAATGTATTACTACCTTAAAGCAATTCTCCTTGTATTTGATAACTTACATTTTTACCTAGTATTTACTTATTTTGTTACTTATTTTTTCTTTTCTAATGACTGATCTCTTCTTTCTGTATTTTCTATTACCTCTTGTTACTCCTTTCAAATGAGCAACACCAAATTCTTTGGAAGCTTGAATTTCAAGTCAACACCCCATGTGGGCTTGTTTCACATGAACAGGGTTCATCTTCTGAACAATAATAATAACCCAGCAAATCAACTGATCAGAAGAATAGGCCATCTAAGATGCTAAGCACTCCAATGGATACTATCCTAACACTCCTACCAAAATAACTCTACAACACTATATTCTCTATATGAATTTCCTTGCTAATTCAAGCCATGAACCTCAAGTCTGCTATTTACATCATCCTTACCTTCTTCACAATAGATGCCATCTCTCCCCTACATAGATAAGCACAGGACTTTCAGGAGACAAATTACATGAGCCACATACAGTGCTGTAGTGCAAAAGTAATTATGATTTACCTATTTTCAGCTATAAAAAACAAAAACAATCTAAACTTTGGTCTCCAAATGACACATGTGCAAAGCTATGCAAAGCAAAACCTGGGAGGTCTGCACAACCAAATCCAAAGAAGTGACACCATCCTTCACTTCTGTGCCAGTGGGGCTTAAGCTGGGTGTGAACAACGGTACCTTTTTCCATGCATATTTCTAGTTGGTGCAACTGGAGTCAATCACACAGTTAGGCTATTATAAAGTTAATGGGTTTGTAAGAACAAATTACAATATAGTTGTGCAAGAAGAATTACCTGTACCTAAGCTCAGGTGCCATCTCCATAATTCAATGGACAACCAACCTTCTTATGAACAAGACTAGCACTCTTGTGCTAAAACATTCCACAATTTTTTTTTTTTTTTTTTTAGTTTGTACAGAAAATCAAATGATTATAAAGTAATAGGTACAGTATTTTCAAAAGCATACCATTATCAGGTTCCGTATACAGAGAGTGACATTCCCTCAAGATCTTTTCATTGACACTCATCGTAGCTGCTTCGGCTTGGTTGGCAGCCGCACGATGTTTCACTTTCCCAGACATTCTGCAAATGAAAAAAATTGTAAGAAAAGTTTGTAAAAAAAAAAAAAAATAAAAAAATAAAAACTTATAATTTTCACTAACTTGTCAAAAGAAATGGTCAGCATTGAGAAAATGAAAAAAAATATTTCCTATAAAATGACCAATGAATCAATTTATTTCACACTGATATAAGAAAATTGCTGACCTGAAAGTTAATGGGAATTTTCATTCAACTTGAGTTTGGATCACTGAATAAAACTACTGAAAGGCCATCATAAATAAAGCAAAACCTGAAGAGTACAATGACCATAGCTGTTCTAGATTTCAACCAAAAAGGCAATTACAGTACCCTTCTTTTTCCTCACAGACTTAATACAGTACATGACTGTGTTTATTTACGTCTCCACTTGAATAACATATGACTGATAAAAAGAGAAACATTGAGAGAATATCTAATATCAGCTATCCATATTACTCAAAGTGTATAACTTACAGCTGGAAATTTTAAATGTAAGGCTTATCATATGTTAATACAACATGGTTATATCCCTCAACATAATTATCTCACAGCTACAGTACTGATCAAGCAATTCACATTAGATCAATTTCACTTTTAAATGCAGCCCTCCTGGGCCAGGTTTTGACAAAGGAACTCTTAGTCCCCACCAACTGCAGCTCTTTAAGCATTCCACCTTGTGTTTGAATTCAAAGCTGAAACACTGTTGACTCTGCTGATATGCATATGCTATAGGGGTAATGCCCTTTTATATATTATTGGAAGACCAGACAACATTCACCAAGGGAATCAAATAGCAACTCTGCTATGTTAACAGTTATTAAAAAAAGGAAACTGGTATAACACGTTTTTAACTCACACCCATAGTGGTAGGATACGACAGGATCTTCTATGGGTTGAAAACTTGAATGGAGGGGAAAAAAAAAAAGCAGCCATTTATTGGCCAAGCTCAAGGCTTTCAATATATAGTATCATAAAGACTTTTGGCCTGTACTTATAGACAAAGAATATAAAGTGCTCTTGCTTTAATGTTTAACTGAATTGCAAATTTGGAGTGACATTACAACAATGAAACGAATCAAAACCAGAAAAACACCCCTAAAATGAGCTAATGCACTTGCGTTGTACTTTCATCCTCAGCTACTTAAGGACTCAAGAGCTGCTGCTCATCATGACAGAAAAAGTTTGGATATATAAAAATTGGTAATGTCAAGATATGCTTTACAATTACAGGTGGTGAAATTTCAAAAGTATTTCAAAGTGCAAAGGAACAATCTTAAAATAACAAAATTAAGAGAGTTAGAGTTAAAAAATTTTGTAAAATCCAAAACTCTCCTCAGAAAATGACCTTAAGACAATGATGCTGATGGAAGGCAGTGGATAATCTCAGGCCATTTTGGATCTGAAGTATAAACAAACCAAAAATAAAATCATACCTATAACAGAAAAATTTCTTATATTACAATACCATAATTTTTACATTAAGAAGGGCTAAGAACTGAAGAATCAAGGTTATTTTCAGCAAATCTTTTGATAAATCTTCAAGAGGAAGAAAAACTGAAAACATGTCTTTGCAATACAACTTGATCTTTCTAGGATAAATCACAGACTGGCTCATTATTCCTAACAGGGCCCCATTTCCTCCCTGAAAGAAGAAAATCTGTGGGGTGAACTTAGCCATCTTCTAGTTAATAAATATCAAGAACACTCCTCTTCTTACCTTTTTCTAAGGATAACATCATCATCAGTCACATTTTAAAATACTTTCCCATCGAGTGTTTCAACATGTTAAAATCTGCACTCCTTCCTCTTTTCTATTTAATATTTGTCTGGTTCAAATATTTGCCATACCTGTTCTTCACTTTTCATATCCCCCTATTGCCACTCTCATCTCTACAGCTCATACATTTTTTTTTTTTTGCTCAAACCACCTCAAGTTTTCATAGTTCAACCTACAGTAATTTCCACAACTTGAAAAACCAAATCTTCCTGTTACTTCCTCATCAGTAATGCCATCTTCCTCAATACTCCAGCTATGAATCTCTGTATTTCACAGTCAAATGTACCGGAATGGGGTTAATTTTCTTTGAAAATGTCTAATTACCATTTCTATACCAATTATCTTTTTTTTTTCATTACGCAGACTGTTGCTACCATCTTCCTGATGCGCTTTCAATGCTAACCTCCAAATATGGCACACCAACTGGGTAACAGAAATACCCTTCCTCCAACAACTGCTCTCTGACTTACTCATCTCCTCCCTTGAACTTGTTGCTCTTCTTATACATGCCAGGCACTGAAGAGGCCTTACTCCATTAAACTCTGCAATCCAGAGAATCTCCCAGCACCATCTTCTATGTTAAATGCTGTATACAGTATTGCATTCACATGCATAGCATCAACTTTCATTTTAGTCACCAAATCTTGGTTGGCTTACAATGATTTTCAATCTAGTCTACTCAAACATCTTTTAATAGTTTTTAAGACCTCTTCCTCTGGCTCTGGTGTTAAACCCTGGTCATATGCACATAGTGATTTCCGAAGACTGATGATAAAAACTGAGTGGTTGATTTCCTTGGCAGATGTCCAAAGCGAAAGTCAATAATTTTAACATTTTTAGCCTCTCCTTTCTCATTTTCCCACATTTTCACATCTTGCTCCAGCAACTGAATATATCTATTTTTCACACTTCACTGTATCACCCTTTCCTTTATATAATACTGTACTTGTACTGTTAGTAATATACTGTATATTTTTCTCAAACCATCTCCTCCATTTTAATGTTCCAGTATACTCAACTCAACTCTCCTCCATGTCTGATTCTCCAGCTGCCTCTAAAAATTGTACAGTACTGCACATTATTCCTGACAGACAAGGAGCCTTACCACTCCTCCTCCTCTTAGGCTCTTCTAACATCTGTCATATCAATAGCTACCAGTTCATTTTATTAGAAATTCTCCATTTTAATATATCTTAAACAGGTCCTGTACCTTGCTCATTTCATACTGAAGTTTTCCTCTATAAAATATTCTATGACTACCTTAGTTACACTACAAAAGTAGTCTGGTTTTCTTAAGCATGAGGAAATACAAAACTGCAAACATGAAAGGGCCACAATTTAGAAGTGAAATATATCACACACTCTACATAAAATGAGATGCTTTAACTTCACAATTTCTACAGTGTATGAGAAAACGTGGTGCTTGGTGCAACACACCAGGGTCATGTGGTATGGTGAAGCAAAAGCATATACATATACAGGAAGGAGAGTTGACATTGCACAAGTGCTTAAGTGAATTCAAACAGAAGTAAAAAACATGAACTGTATATGAACAAGCATCTTGACTCAACCACTTAAGAAGTTTGAATTGACTCACTTAGGGGACTTAGGAGAATATCATTATTGCTATACAGTAGTTTAATCAGACTACTAAGATAACATTTTCAACTTTTACACAACTGGCGAAACAGGTTTGTTCTTAAATACATTAGACCATTCATGTAAATCATCCCTAAAATTTAATTATTAGACAATAAATTGACTGAAATTAGACACATTACGGAATATACTGTGCAGTGAATATGACAGTAACAAAGATTAATTCTACTCTTGGATTACAGAGAAGTTAAAATGATAAAATCAAGGCATTAACACAGTATGGTACAGTTCTGTACAGCAGTAGCCCTCAAACTGCAAGGCCTGCATTATTACAGTTCTTTGTTATGTTACCTCTTTAGAAGCAATGCCTTTTGCAGAAAAGTATCTTTAATTACAATTGTAAATTAATGCATAATTTATTCAAAAAATTAAATTACATTACTGTCAACCATGGGACTTCTTGGATGTTCAAGTACAGGCTATACTACAGGATCTTTATTACAAATAAGGCCAGAGCCCTGAAGCCTCTTCTAGGCTGAAGTGCTGCCTACATATATTAAATAAAAACCCTATGGAATATTAACTTGAAGACCTACAGGCCTGAAAGAATGCATTGCATTGCAAAATGTAACTCATGATGACAAAAAATACCATCTGTGAAAAAGTATACACTTCTGACATGCCTTCATCCTGAACTAGGAAAGTTATCAAGAACCATAAACCTAAATACTGTAATGTAATTTCCCCAGCATTTACAAAGATCTGTTTGAAAATGTGGATTAGAAGGCACTTATCAGAACACACACAGTACATACATTCCATATGTGCAGGTCTGACATAAAACTCACGAGTGACGTAATGGTGAAGATGCAATGCTCTTAACACTGACACAAACTACCCTTAACAGTCTATGTAATGTGTTACTTTAAAAGAAGATGCTGCAATTCTTGTACTGCCTGCTACTTTTCATGCTGTGGAAGTGTAACGAAGTAAACAAAACAAAAAAAATTCATTACTGGAAACAAGGTAAAAATGCAGCACTGGAATTATTACCAAAAACTTACATTAAGTCAGTGACAAATAAGTGTAAAGTATAACAGGTATTTTTTACATACTTCAACCCCATTGAGTATGAAGAACCCTGACAGTCCTCGACCTTCACTGTGAAGACCACTGTAATAAACAAAAGCATGAACGTTCCTTCATATGCCACTCATAGTATGAACGAGAAACAGTGAATATTTTGTAACTGCTATATCCAGCAACCTACCCTCCCAAACCTTTCCGTGTATATTTAACTTATCATAAAATGCCTCTGCAATGATCAGACTAATGTTCTGTATACAAATGGCCCAATAAAACAAGCTACAGTACTATTTCACTGTAACCCTCTAAAAGTGAGGGAGTTAAGATAGCTGGATTATTTCTGAAAACTAGTTCCATATTAGGTTTATGAATGAAACCTAATTTACTAGAGCAACCAGATTTGCTGAACCACAGCACCAATATGCAGCAAATCTGCCTCACTGTCGAACTTCTCAGTTCCAAAGACCCTTTGTTCTTCACACCATCGGACTGTGGAACAGCCTCCCAGGGGATGTTGTGCAGTTGGAACTTCATTAGTTCAAGCGAAAATGCAATGTATTTCTACCCTAATACTATTCTCTTTGCATTTTAATAGATTTTGATCCATCTACAGGCAGTCCCCAGTTATTGGTGGGGGTTCTGACGGCTTGACAATAAGCAAAAATCCCCGATAACTGAAAATTGGCTATTTTTGGGGCTTACTGGTGCCAATAACTGGAGATCAGTGGCTCTGTTAAGTATGTATCGGCGCCAATACCTGATTATCGGTGCCGAAAATCGCCAATTTTCGCCGCTAGACAAGCCCTGTAAAACTAGATTCCAGATAATCGATCTCCCCAATAACCAAGGACTACCTGTGCTGGTAGTCCCTGGTTATCGGCGGGGGTTCCGTTCTGACAGTGTGATGATAACCGAAAACTGGAGATTTTTTGGCAATTTTCGGTGCTTGTTGGCACCGAAAAGCGCTGAAATTGCTTTTGTTTTTATTATATGTATGTATGTATTGGCGCCAATACTGAATTACTGGCACCGATAAGTGGACATTGGTAATTCTCAGTGCCTAAAATTGCCCATTTTCGTCACTAGACAAGCGCTGTAAAACCAGATTGCCAATAACCAAGCCCGCCAATAACTGGGGAATGCCTGTATTAACATATTTTTTCTTTTCTAATAACGTGGTATCTGTTCTTTCTGTACTGTTTCCCTTTACACTTCCTCTTGCTTCTTCCTAATGAAGAAGCTTGAATTTCAAGTCAATGGCCCCTGTGGGCTTGTTCCATATGAACAGGTTTCATCTACTGAATAGTTATAATAACATAAATTTTTCATCACAAATGCTGTATCAACCTAACCTAAGAAAAACCCATTGGTACCACAGATTTACTCATTTCTTAAGTCTTTTCAAAAACAAAAAACTACTTCTGTTCTGTAACCGTTGTGAAAATATGACCAGACTACAAATTCAAACCTTTAGACTATCATGAAACTAACCACATGGAACAATGAGAGAGAAGAGTATGTGAAAACAAATATGCATGAGGGTCAAGCATATTTCAACATTTGTACCATCTATAGAATTTAAGAAATAAAAACCTGATACTACATAATTTTTAAGACAATTTTAAAGGTCACTTAAAATTACAATTTCTGTTGTATGCTTTGTTTCTGATAAATTATTAATGTACCACTACTAGCTCCAAAGACGGCAACTTGGCTAGTTCTTGCAGTTTTTTTTTTTAGATTTATTACAATGCCTCAACAAATCTACAAACTTCAATTACTTCCTAGCAACTTTCAGCAGTTTTGGTACCTCAGCTGGGTGTGATTTCATCTTCAAATTCTGAACTTGGTTAGTTTGTGGCAAAACTCTTGTTTGAACCATCAAACAAAGGTTGATCATAAGGAGGTACAGTACATGGTAAAATGGTTTTAACAGCCAAACGTTATAAAAATGGTTTTTTGGTCTACAACCAACATAGGACAACATGTAACAATAAACTTATTCACCCAATGCAAATAGCAACACAGATGCTTCCTTCACTCCTGCCAAACCAAACTGAAAGAAGGGGATGCAGAGCTTTCAAGAACAAATAACCACGATGATAATTCATTGGTTATATTAATGAAAACTCCATTAGGCACAATGTAACAACCTGAGAAAATCTACAGCCAAAAGCATCTGCACTTATGTTGCCACATTTTAGGCTATGGTCCTAACCCTATGTAAGGTAAAGACAAAAACAGTATACAAGTAGCCAATACACAGGCAATGACCATTCCCACACCAGTCATAGAATATAAATAGCCACTATGAAGGCTGAGCTACAGCACTTTTATACCAGTCCTTATAACCTGCTGCCAAAATACTATAATGAAATACAGGCGTATCCTAACTAAACCAAACCTATACTGGTATTTGCCTTAAAAATACACCACCTTCAATTACAACTAATGTAAAAATGCCACTAACTATGTTGTTTGGTGACACTGAATATATCTAAAGTTTTTTTATTATTCCTTCATTAGCTCCAAAAAAGGCAAAGAAGAATAATAAGACATTAATCCTTAGTAGGTCTGTTAACAGCCTTGGTGATTTTGGTTGTGTGTATCATGTAGATAATCATTCAAAAAAGTTTTGGATACCATATACTGTATAATCCCAGGGGGCATAATCAAAATATATACGCTTCTGGCGTTCTGTAATGAAATGGATGAAGCAGTCTGGAATTTGTGCCAAGTATTTAAGACAGTACTTGCCCACTTCAAACCCAAATACTTACAGTATAAGTCCATAGACTTCATTTCCTGCTACAGGAAATGCTTGTTCAAGGGTGGAAGTTGTCACTCTTTACCATTAACAGCCTGAAAATGAAGCTGAATGCTCGGCTATGACGTCAGACCTGGTAAACTAGGCTAGGTTAAGTGGGTGGGGTTTGGATGAAGGGGGCAATCCCTGCCCAACAAGGTAGGGACCAGCAATCTAGGTTAGGATAGGATGCAACCCTATATTTTACTCTAGAACTTAGGGCAATCTAGGACAGGTGGCAAGGGGGGGAGGTTCTAGGTGAGAACCCAGTGTCACCTATGCATCAGCTACTGAAAAAATCCCAGAATCTCACTGGAAAATGATATTTTAATGATAAAATAAGGTTTGTTCATACTTACCTGGCAGATATATATATATAGCTGTATTCTCCGAAGGTCCGACAGAATTTCAAATTTCGCGGCACACGCAGTGGCCGGTCAGGTGGTTAGTACCCATTCCCGCCGCTGGGAGGCGGGTATCAGGAACCATTCCCATTTTCCATTCAGATTTTCATAGTGCCGTTGTCTCCTGAGGGGAGGTGGGTGGGCACTACGAATATATATATCTGCCAGGTAAGTATGAACAAACCTTATTTTATCATTAAAATATCATTTTGTTCATGAAACTTACCCGTCAGATATATATATAGCTGAATCGCACCATTGGAGGTGGGCAGAGACAGCATAGGATTGAGAAACAAAACAATGTAGATGATTACACATCTTGGTTTCCTTACCTTTTAGCATAGCTGACTTCGTGATTACTGTCACCCAAGTCTGCGTCTGCTTTACTGGAGTTTCCAACGAGGTAGAGACCTATATGGTTGGAGAGTTCCAGACGATCTGTCAACGGGACGTGACCACTATGTGCCCAGATCGTAGCCCTCAAGAAGGAAGCAAAGAGACAAAAATAACCACCTGACCTACCAAACATCGTGACTAGTTAAAAACTAAGGAAAGGGAAGACTGCCCCACAGTCTACCCACAACCATAAAAACACAACCAAAAATTTTAAAAACTATTCCTAACCATACATTAAAGGATAGGATGGGTACTGCCTCCTTCTCCCAAGATCGTACCAGCCGAAAACGTAAGGTCCCAATGAACAGCAAGACTCATACACTGTTCTTACGTCCTTTAGGTAATGAGAGGCGAACACAGAATGACTTCTCCAAAAGGTGGCATTCATAATATCGTTCAGAGCCATGTTCTTTTGAAAGGCTACTGACGTTGCAACAGCCCGAACCTCATGCGCTTTAACTTTCAAAAGTTCAAGTCACTCTCTGACAACTCTTATGCGCTTCTTGAATGGTGGACCTCAAGAAGAAAGCCAGCGCATTCTTTGACATGGGGACGTCAGGTCTTCTCACCGAGCACCATAACCTGTCTGCAAGACCTCTCGACTCTTTAGTCTTGTTCAAGTAGAATTTTAGAGCCCGAACAGGGCAAAGCAGTCTTTCTGGTTCCTGGCCCAGAATACCCGCCAAACCTTTCAATTCAAAGGACTTGGGCCAGGGGTGAGACGGGTTCTCATTCTTGGCAAGAAAAGACGGTTGGAGAGAACACACTGCATCGTCTCCTTTAAAACCAACTGACTTAGATATTGCATGAATCTCACTGATTCTCTTTGCAGTAGCGAGAGCCACTAAAAATAAAGTCTTCTTTGTTAAGTTCCTCAAAGAAGCAGCATGAAGGGGTTCAAAAGGGCTTTGCATCAGGAACTTAAGAACCACGTCCAAGTTCCAAGATGGAACCAAAAACTGAGGCACCTTAGTCGTCTCGAACGACCTAATGAGGTCATGGAGGTCCGTATTGTTGGCGATATCTAATCCTCTGTGTCGAAAGACCGCCGACAACATACTCTTATACCCCTTAATAGTAGAGACTGCCAGCTTCGGAACTTCCTAAGGAAAAGAAGGAAGTCTGCAATCTGGCTCACAGTGGTCGAGGAAGAGGAAATCCTCTGCGAGTACACCACTGTCGAAATACGCCCACTTCGATTGATAAACTGCGATCGAGGATGTTCTCTGGCTCTCGCGATCGCTCTTGCCACCTGCTTCGAAAAACCTCTCGCTCTCGCCAGCATTTCGATAGTCTGAACGCAGTCAGACCGAGAGCGGAGAGGTTTTGATGGTATCGTTCGAAGTGGGGCTGTCTGAGTAGATCTGGACGAAGAGGTAACACCCTTGGAAAGTCTACCAGCAGCGACATTACCTCCGGAAACCACTCCTTGTAAGGCCAATACGGAGCGATCAGAGTCATCCTCGTATCTTGCGACGACGCTAACTTCCTGACCACTTCTCCCAGGATCTTGAAGGGAGGGAAAGCGTAAAGGTCCAGACGAGACCAGTCCCAAAGAAGGGCGTCTATTGACACTGCTCCTGGATCCAGGACAGGAGAGCAGTAAAGCGGAAGCCTGTTGTTCTTTGACGTTGCAAACAGGTCCACTAAGGGACGACCCCATAAACCCCACAGTTTTTGGCACACCTCCTGGTTCAGAGTCCACTCTGTCGGGAGCAGTTGATGACGACGACTTAGCAGGTCCGCTCTCACGTTCTGAACGCCTGCTACGAACCTCGTCAAGATCGTAACGTTCCTGGAACTCGCCCACAACAGGATCTCTTTCGCAAGAACGAACAGGAACGAGAATGAGTGCCTCCCTGTTTTTCAGGTAAGATAGAGCAGTGGTATTGTCCGCGTTCACCTGGACTGTGCGACCGGACACTTGATCTTGGAAGAATCGAAGGGCCAGAAAAAATCGCCCCTAATTCCTTCATATTGATATGCCAGGCCACCTGTTCCCCTCTCCAGATGCCTGACACTTCTCTCTTGCCCAGTGTTGCTCCCACCCCGACATTGGCGCATCGGAGAACAACACTAGGTCGGGTTCGGAAGGCTGAGAGACACGCCCTCTGAAAGCCTCGAGGATCCAACCACCACCTGAGATGCTCCTTCACTTCGAGGGAAAGTTTGAGAGACAACTCGAGATTTTCCTTGTCTTCCCAGTTGTCTTGCAGGAAGAACTGAAGAGGCCTGAGATGTAGTCTCCTAGGAAAACAAACTTTTCCAGTGAGGAAATGGTCCCCAGCAGACTCATCCACTCCCTCACCGAACAGGTTTCTTTCCCTAGGAAGGCCAGGACTTTTTCAGTAGCACAGCTGTTGACGTTCGGGACGGAAAAGCCCGAAAAGCCACTGAGTCCATCTGAATCCCCAGATACACGATGGACTGCGTTGAGTCAGGTGTGACTTTTCGAAGTTGACCAGCAGGCCGAGTTCCTTCGTCAGGTTTAAAGTTGCTTGAAGATCCTCCAGACACCTCTCCCTCGATGACGCCGAATCAGCCAGTCGTCCAAGTAGAGCGACACACGTACGCCTGCCAGATGCAGCCACCTTGCTACATTCCGCATGATGACGGTGAAAATCATGGGAGCTGTGGACAGGCCAAAGCAAAGAGCTCTGAATTGATACACCTTTCCCCTCAAGACGAACCTCAGGAACTTCCTTGACTGAGGATGTATCGGGTGCGTGGAAGTACGGCGTCTTGAAGGTCGAGGGATACCATCCAATCCCCAGGTCTTAAGGCTCCTAGAACAGACTGCGCCGTTTCCATCTTGAAAGTTTCTTTCGCGACGAAGCGGTTCAGGCTGCTGACATCCAGCACAGGTCTCCAACTTCCCGACTGCTTCGGGACCAGGAACAGCCTGTTGTAGAAGCCCGGGGAATTCAGGTCTACGACCTGTTCTATTGCTCTCTTGACGAGCATTTGCCGCAGCAGGTCGTATAGGATCTCTTGTTTTCCTGGACCGTACGACGGAGAGAGGTCCAAGGGCGAAAGGCTTAAGGGAGGGGGAGAAAGGAAAGGGATCTTGTATCCTTTCTCTAAAACCGAAAGGGACCAACTGTCTGCCCCTCTCACTTTCCAGACTTGAAAACGCAAGAAGCCTGGCACCCACCGGTATCTGGAGGAGAATCACATCACTTCTTGCCCCTACCTCTAGCAAGGGCTTTACCTCTCGAGAGGTTCTTTCCTCGAGAAGAAGGCTTCGAGGATGCTCCGGCACGAAAGGGCTTCTTCATCTTGGGAGAAAGTTGCCGGTTTGACGTCGTCGAGGTCACAGGAACCGCAGGGCGCTTCGATGACTGAGCCAACAGGTCCTGTGTGGTCTTCTCTTGTAAGCTTGCAGCGATGTCCTTTACCAACGAAGCCGGAAAAGATGATTGGAAAGGGGAGCAAACAACAGTTCTCCTTTCTGTGCCAAGGAGACGGACTTCGTAGCGAAGCCGCAGAATAGAGACCTCTTCTTGAGCACTCCAGTCGCAAAGTGCGAGGCCAATTCGTCAGAACCATCTCGGACCGCCTTGTCCATACAAGACAAGACGCTCAAAAGGTCCGACAAAGGAGATCGAGTCCTGACTCCGAGACTTAATGTCCAAAGCTCCAAGACACCAGTCAAGGAAGTTGAAGACTTCTAACGTCTTGAAAAGGCCCTTCAAAAGATGGTCCATCTCCGTAAGAGTCCAGGGAATCTTGGCCGTCGACAAATGAGCCCTCCTACTCGAATCAACGAGCGGGCGAAGTCTCCCTTAGATGAGGAAGGAAGGCGTAAGCCTAAGTCTTCTCGGTCTCATACCACATCGCCGCTTTTCCGAGAGTCTTGAAGGGGGAAGGGCGAAAGAAGACTTTCCTTGAGCCTTGCGGGAGTCCATCCACAAATGGACTTTCTTGAAGGCCCGCTTAGTGGAGAGCGATTTAGTCATTTTCAGGAATCCCGAGCTTTCCTAGACTTAGAAGAAGTCAGTTGAGAAGGAGGAGAGAGAGGAACTGCCGGCAGAAACTTGTCAGGAAACAATTCCTTCAACAGCTTGACGAGGATCTGGTAGTCCGACGACGAGGACTGATCCTTCAACTCATCTTCAGACTCCGAGACCCTGAGTCTATCTCCAACATCGGGCGGGGAAGAGCAGAGAGAAGTTGGAGAGGAAACACGCCGCAGGGACCTCTGCTTGGAAGAGGAACTGGCGTGCAAAGCAGCTGGAGAACCAGGAACCACACGAGAGCCGACAGCAACGGCAGGTGGAGCGTCTTGAAGGGAGTCAAAAACGTCCATCGGGGCGTCACGTCTGGCAGCATGACGAGCTTCTTGAGCGTCCAGCCGGGCGTCACGTCTGGCAGCATGACGAACGTCATAAGCCTGGCGAGCGTCATCAACAAAATGGAGAACATGACGTCTAGAACGAGAGGGGAGGAGGGCGTCCTGGGGTGACGTCAAGACGATCCTCCCCAACACCCTCTGGGGACGAGTCTAGGGTTCCTTCCACGGACGGCGGGCGAAGCAGGCGAAGGTGACGAGCGAGGAGCAGGAGAAGGAGACCGCCTAGATCTCTTCACTGGAAGTCTAACATCCTTCCGGCGAGGACGGGACCTGGACTCTCTCTGCAATGAACGAGGAGAGTTGCTGCTGCATGGAGGCAATAAGGGTCCTCGTTGGTGACGCCTCTCTCTCTGGAGAATCACGGAACCTAGAGGCAGAAGGACGAGGGGTCCTAATCCTCTTCTCTGAGGAGGGAGAGCTCTTGGGCGCTCAAAAACGTCTTCTTGGGATGACGTCCGGTACTTCTTTTGGGGGAAACGCATCCACAAACTCTGGCGAGGAGCACAGAGTAGGAGAGAGAGGGACGTGAAGCGTCCTCCTCCCTAAAGCTTCTCTTAAGAGGGCGAGAGTCTATCTGACGGTTCCAACCCCTGCGTGGGAGGACGAGTCAGAAGACGAGAAGCAGTCCTTCAGGACCCGAACACGAGATCGAGCCTGGGCAGCCTGGGAAACGTCTTCAGGACCTGCCGAAGGGACGCCAGACCGGTGGGGTTCCCCGTCACCCTCCTTCGGCTTTCGACATGCTCTCTCCCTGAGTCCTGGGAGTCCAGCAGAGGTCCAGGCCTAGAGGCATGATGGGGCCGGTCTGACGCCCCTCCACTGCACTGGGGGCACTAGTCACTTCACAACACTTATCTTGGAGAGCTGACACTTTAGATTCTAAAAAGCGAATCGATTCCATCATAGCGGAAAGCATATTAGTCTCCACTGGCACGATCTCAGGGGCAGGAGACAAAACCACAGGGTTAGGATCTAAAGGTACAGGGAGTTAGGGCCGACATCAACACTTCCAAGAAAGAGAAGCACTCCTGGAGGAAGACCTCCTCAGTCGATCACGCTCCAACTTCCTCACATATTTATCATACGCTCTCCATTCATTTTCAGACAAAGAAGCACATTCATCACACCTATCATTCAACATGCATATATGCTTCCTACAGTTAGAACAAATAGTGTGAGGGTCAACCGCAGCTTTAAACAACCTCACCTTACATTCAGACATCACACACGCACGGTAACTAGCAGAGCTAGACCCAGACATAATGATAATCTAAATCAAAACCCAAAGAAAAGTCAAAAAAGCGTATGCCGATCTACCGATCCAAAGTCAAAATACCAAAAGACAATGAGATACTCAGTAATCTAGAAAAAAGCAAATCCTATGACGGAGGTGCAGACAACAGTTGTTGACAACACCGGCGACAGAGAAAATCTGAATGGAAAATGGGAATGGTTCCTGATACCCGCCTCCCAGCGGCGGGAATGGGTACTAACCACCTGACCGGCCACTGCGTGTGCCGCGAAATTTGAAATTCTGTCGGACCTTCGGAGAATACAGCTATATATATATATCTGACGGGTAAGTTTCATGAACAAATCATATTTTTGGTTAACAAAGCATTTCCTAAAAAAATGACTAGACTATCAAGTTCATAAAATTTCATACCTAGCCTATTTGAAAAAACTGATATCCATTACTTGAAAAAATTTATATCCATTATTAGCCTAACTCAATTATGGGCAAATTCTAAAATTTTATCCATGCTTTGACCCTTGCCAAAATACACAATAACCTTAACTAACCCAGGTAGCAGAACATTACCAATTCAATAGGCTATGGCCTATACAGGTTCTGACTGGGCCACTCTACTATAACCATCTTAAGCTTAGCATCCTACCCAACACAGCAATAAAGTGCAGTACACCTGAAGCACAGGCTTAGAAAAATTAAGCTCAATATAAATATTGCCAATTTCAATGGAAACAAGGGGTCCATATTTCTTGGACACCCCCATTCCAATCTATGAAACAACTGAAGACTAGGCTACTAACGCGGCCTGGTTCCTGCCAGTTCCCGACCGGAATACTTATGCTACTGCCTTTTGTATAGCCTATGTTTTTGTTTATGTCTATGATATTATTGCCTTTAACTTTATGTTTTTACCTTCGTCCCCGTGGTATTAAACAAGGTGACCACTATGCACATGAACTGGCGGTTATCGAACCAGAGGGGCGTGGTAGTCACCTTCCGTTTTATCCAATTTGGGCCATTTCACAATATTTTGCTCGAATTTCTGTACTAGCCTAGCCTATAAATGTAAAAGTGTCCTGATGAGGGCGTGCTGTCCCCACTGGCCTAGGTGAAATCCAATATATGAATAACTCCTAATCATTCAATACCTTAACCTGTCTACGTCGCTTTTGGGGCCTGAATAGGGTACCCAAACTATTTGCAAACCTAAGACTGCCCTTAGCTACCCTAAGCCCTTGATCTCGTATTCGCCCTTGAGACACGGCAGACGAACACACCCACCACATATTAAAACACCGTATTAACCCATGAACTTTGCTTGTGGAATTCACATCACGAACACCAACCTTCAGCTAAAGGAGGTCACTCTAAGGTATTTTGACCTAAGGGGGTGTTCGGGGTTGCCTACGTCAAGTGGCCTGCCCTGCCGTAGCTTAGGGTCGTTGCTTTTAACCTCAATAAAAATATAACACTTTTAGGTGACGAAAAATCCCCATCATTTCCGGTCTTCTTCTCCGTCCCAATACGTCAACTCCCAATGGACAGAGGTAATCAATGGCAAGAAACATAATAACGGCCGAATTCACTTGTCATCGTTCTCACCCTGTAGTTGGTGACGTTCCTGGATCTGTGTTTCGGTAACCCACTGACTGACTGAGAGCTGACGTCCACTACTGGTAGTTAGGGAGCTGAAGACATCCGGAGTACATTTTTCTAATTTTTATTTTTAATAGTTTTCATTAAAACCACCAATAAATGTCAATTATGACTTTTAAAAATAATTTTTCAATAAAATAAAATACTTTTTTAAATTATAATGAGGTTTTATACAAGAATGTGTGGAAAAGGTTACTTCACTTACTTCCAAAAGATGTAAATTTGAACGAAAACAAGTGGCACCGTATAGGCGGATTTGAGCCAATGAACGGACCATCCGGCGGTCAATGTACGGAACTGACCAATGTCATTCAATATAAGCTATTACATTGCTGGGTACGTTTAGACGATATAAATTGTGTTTTCAGGTAGGTGTAGCTCAAAATCTCCAGCTTCTATTTTTAAATTACAACTGCTGTTTCTCACCGAGTCGTTTGAACGTTACGCAACCTTTCAAAGTCAGGGAATAACGTTTGCTCATCGCAAATTTTGGCCAACGAAAAAGAAAAGCATACTGTCCAACGTTTCTTCTTTTTTTGTCTTGCATTAAAGCAAACGAATATCTGTAAATTAATGCATATCGGTAAGAAATACATTCTGCTAAAATATGGTGCTCTAAAGGCAGGAAAAGAAGCCAACTGTAATAATTTTTTTTAATGGGATTCGATTTTGTTATAGCTGTAATAAACAGGTCCCGATGTTTAAAATGTCAGAAATGTATTATCGACGATAACCGATTTATAATTAATCAATGTGTTTTCGTTGTAATCTCTCTCTCTCTCTCTCTCTCTCTCTCTCTCTCTCTCTCTCTCTCTCTCTCTCTCTCTCTCTCTCTCTCCAATTTAGTAGCTATACATTTTCTACTTTTCACCCATTTAGTGACAGTCTTTTTATTCTCGAAAATTTTCTACTTTGAGACCGAAATGCATTCTTAAGGTTCTTAACTTCACTGTTCAGATTAATTCAAGTGCTGCATATGACCTAATCAAGCACAAGATTCTTTGCGTTATAAACTTGCTCATTTAGGAGGCTAAGTATTTACATTTATTATTTTTGTTAAACAAACGGTAACAGCAATTTTAGCAACCAGCAGCAGTTCGTAACTAGCGATCTGTAGTGTTTCTTTTAAGCGACCAGTTGTTTTGAAGGCTTGCGCAGCAATCTTTTTTAGTACCATTAGTAGTTTTATCAAGAAAATACTAACATTTTTTAGGCGATCTACAGCAAGATCTTTTAAATAACTCATAGCCGTTTCTTGCGACACTTATCATCTTTTAAAGCTATCAGTAGCAGTTTTTTAAGCAACCATTAGCAGATCCTGTAGAGGTAACCAGAGCCCATATTGTTGGTGTCCCTCAGGGTAGCGTTCTGTTCTCTTGGTGTCTCCGTCAATGAAGATGGACGGGGTTTATAAGCACTGACCATTCTGTCTGCTTGTTTTTTTTTTTCTTTAAATAGGTATCAAAGCTACTGATGAGTTTATTTCCGTTATATATTTAGAGGATGGACGCTAAATAATACAGGAAATTAATCCACGTCTTCTCCAATAAAACTTTTCATTTATTATCATTATTATTATTACCACTAGGCCTCTCATATCCTTTAACACCTTACTACAGCTAAAGGTCGTCCTCAAGCAAATACACGTACGGGCATAAGGCCAGTTCGTTCTAAAACTAGCCACAAGTTAGTTCGATTTTAAAATGTACGTAAAAAAGAAATTTAAATACACTTATTTATAATTAAATAATTGTGATGTGTTTGTGTGTGTGTGGTGTGTGTGCAAGAGAGAGAGTTAACACACTTTCTTTTCCATTTGCTGACTTTCGATATTTGCACTTTTGAATGGTCATGGGCGCCTGGCTTCAGAATGACAACAAGCTTCCATTATTCTTTCTTGCAATCGCGACCTCGTTGTGGCCCAAAGAATAATGGGAGAAAATATAAAAATTGAAAATATTATCGACATGATGTAGCAGAATCATATTTGACAAATGCTGGGGTGGTGGTTGGCTTATCCTGTCTCTTGGAAGGGGGAGATTAACGAATAAAAGAAAACGTGACTTATTAAGAGGGCAACTAAAGCATTTTCATCGGCACGTTTCTTCATGATAATGGGTAAGTTGACCTCAACTATCTTGCCAAGTCGTGATGAAATTTTGCCTGTCGATTATCAAAAGTTTTCTTAAAATTAATATAGATATATGAAGTATGATTTTATCAAAATTCCAAAGATATCGACTCTAACTAAAGCTTTTTTTATCCGAGAAATAATTTCATCATCCTTGAACTAGGGGCTATTTCTTCGCCTTAGAGACGGTGTTTTACTCTATGTATGTTACATCAGTTTGGTAACACCTTGTTTTGTTAAATTTGAATGCAAATTTGATTTTTAACATGTTTATTGCGCACCTTTGTTTCAAACAAAGTCACATATGGAAGTAAACTTCGGAAAAGATGTTTCTATTTTTATTATTACCGCCATGGAACAGACTGCGATCGTCTTTGCTTTTGTTGATGGGCGTCAGTGGTCGACCATTACTAAGTTTGAAATAGGCTGCAAGGCCACTTTAAATGTCTATCACTTTTCCTTCATTTATCTGACATCCGTAACGTATATATATATATATATATATATATATATATATATATATATATATATATATATATATATATATATATATATATATAAATTTCTGACTTGCATCAGTATCCTGCGACGTCCCCAAGCTTTTGCATTTAAAAGGGATGGCTATAAATACGTAGGACCTAATTTTAGAGGGACCTTCGTGAGCATATGGTGTTTGCAGAAGAGGTATTGGAAGAGGAACAGCCTTAATATCCAGGCTGTGCAAGACAGATGAATGGTGCCGTTAATGTAGGCGGGCTTGAAAAGCTACTGATGAGCCTTCTGTGAAGTTATGTGAGACTGTCACGGGGGTTTCTCTGCGATTCAGCAGAAAAAGTATGAATATGGAAGGGACTTATATCTTGGTCATCTCTGGAGCCACCCCTTGATGGAGGACACAGCTTAATATTGGATGTACTGTAGAAATACCAGGTTGATTGCTCAATTTATATTGGCTATCATCTCAGCAAGTACACATCTCTTTCTCCTTCAGAAAGATGAAGATGCTAGCCCCGCACCCTTTTTATTGACAAAATTATTTCCTCGTCATACCTGGTAAAATGAGTTATAATTATTATTATTTTATTTTGCTTTTGAAGACAAGTCTGATTACAGTGAGTGTAATATTAATATAAAGCAAGTAAAAAATGCACTGAAGTTTCTTTGGCGCAATCGAGTTTTCTGTACAGCGTATAATCAAGGCCACTGAAAATAGATCTATCTTTCGGTGGTCTTTGTATAATGCTGTATGAGCCATGGCCCATGAAACTTTAACCATGGCCTGGTGGTGGCCTGTCCTATATCGTTGCCAGATGCACGATTATGGCTAACTTTGACCTTAAATAAAATAAAAACTAATGAGGCTAGAGGGCTGCAATTTGGTATGTCTGATGACTGGAGGGTGGCTGATCAACATAACAATTGGCAGCCCTCTAGCCTCAGTAGTTTTTAAGATCAGAGTGTGGACAGGAAAAGTGCAGACGGACAGACAAAGACGGCACAGTAGTTTTCTTTTACAGAAAACTAAAAACGGAAAACTGAAGAGCTTTCACCTCATCCTACAAAAAAAATGTAATATTAAAATTATTGTTTTTTTCATTTCTGCTTATTTTTCGATATCGTGTATTCTGCCCTGCAGAGGATTCAGATAGCTAAAACTTTTATGGGAGTTTCTGGCTGACGTGGAATCCGAGCCTCGTTCTGCCACTGAAGCCCTTATGGCGTACACTGACACATGCTTATCAAAAACGGAATTTTGGAGTTTGGCCGACCGAGATCATCCTAACAATAAATGGCAATAAAATAATAAAATAGTCTTAGTAGTAGTAGCAAGAAGGATACGCTTTGTAACTGCTCCCAGAATAAACGAAAAGTAAAAGCAGCCTTGGTGCAGGTCAGGCACTGTTACGAAAAATTGGGGAATGGCTGGGCTCGGTCCCAGCGGGTTCTAGGCTATGTGGAGAAGCCCCACGGTCAGAGAATCTCAGGAAGACAAGCACGTATTCAGGGCAGGAATCTCGATTCGTCTCTCTCGAACTTTTTTTGTTTTGTCTCTAAATGTTTCGTGTTTGTGAGCGTGAAACAGAGTGCACGGGTGAAATCTCTGTTCCTTATTTGTAAGAGAATAATGAGCAAACTTCACGATTCCTCGCTCAGACATAAAGAGATTTTTATTCTTCATCATTTTGGGTAAGTGTGTGCGCATGCGCGCTCTGAAGACTGAAGTGCATTTCCCAACACTTCTTGCGAGGAAAATTCGCCTGAAAGAAATTTGTTTTATACATAAGAACAAAAGATGCGATCTTTCTCCCCAGCCATGATTTCGCTCTCTTTCTCTCTCTCTCCACGAGACCTCGGCACCATTTCCCTATATATATACTTTCCATAATTGGATTTCGTGTATTCTTTGGCAATTCCTTCATGACATTCACGGTTCTTCAAGAGATTATGTCTTGAAATATTTGTCTGTGTATGATAATAAAATGGCGCCACACCAAATATGGTCATCGGCCTCAAAGAATATGCCAACTTGGCAGTAATAAATGTCTTATGCTAAATCAGTCTCAAGGAAAAAGTATATTCGTATAATCCAGACATACAAATTCGACCGTTCAAAATCATAAAACTGGTAAAGCAATAAAAGAATTATGATAAGCATTTGATAAGCTCTAAACATGCGTTTCTCTAAACGTCACTTCTCAGTTCGAGGAAACCTCATGCACTGGGCATTGTATACAGTTATACTTTACTTTGATATTTTATAACCGAACTGGGCTGCTCTCCCTATTGGAACACTGCTGCTTTCCAATTTAGGGTTGCTGCTTGGTTTTTTTTATAATAATAATAAGAAGGCTAACTTGGTTTATAATAACAACAGAAATGGAATACAGAGTTAGGCCAAAGGCCAAGCGCTGGGACCTATGAGGTCATTCGGCGCTGAGAGGAAAATTCAGAGTGGAAATGTTTGAAAGATGGAAAACCTCGTAGTTGCACTTTGAAATGACTGATAGGAGAGGATGGAAAAAATTATAGACGAAAGAGAATGTGAACGGAGGTACAGCAATACAGCAACAGGAATGAAAGGGGTTGCAGCTGGGGGCAGAAGCGACGCTGCAAAGAACCTTAAGTAATGCCTACAGTGCACCGCGTGAGGTGCACTGGCGACACTAACCCACCCCCTCGGAGTGTAATGATGATAAGAAGAACAGGGGAGATAATGAAAGTAGGACTCAAGTCAGTCCCAAAGGAAGCAACAGACCTCCCTCTTCAAGGACAGAGGTCAAGGGAGTCAAGGAAAATTAATGATAATCAACAGCAACTATATCTTATTCATAATTATCTTGGTGATGCCGCCGAGGATGTTTATAAATAGTGGCTAGAGGAAACATGATGAATTTATGTGCAAACAAACGCAGATCAAAAGATCTGATGAACTGCGTACGACAATGTAAAGATACCACAGTTGAAGAAGTTCATGGAAAGAACTCAGTATGGAAGGATGGATGTCACTGAGTCAGCAGGGAGTGTTTGCTGGTTCAGATACTTCGGAGGGTGGAGTAACAAAAGCAAATGCTTGGATAATAAAAGGAATAGTTCGTTCACGAAAAAAAGTAGGTTATTTAAGGTGCATTTGCAGAATTGAAGAGATGATTGTGTTGCCATTGCCATTCACATGGGAATGAATAATTTCCAAGTCCTGACCTATTCCTTCTGCACTGGGGGTTTATCTTGATTCAGCATTTGAATGTGACAGTAACCTTATCATGTCTTTCTCTGTAACCATGCCCCATAAGGAGAAAACGGCTCGTTGGCAACTCTTTTTATGTCAGCTGACAGGGTGCTTTCATAAAATTCATTGGAGGAATAATTAACAATAGAAAATACACAGTACCTTCACCTTTTTAATATGACATACTAACATGGCGTTCATTAGCAATTCATATGAACTCAGCTAACAATGAAAGTTCCTTTCAAGCTGTGTGCAAATGAGTCCTTTGTCATATACATCGAAAATAATTCCGGAGTTTGTAAACTACAAAGCATGCGTCATCTAAGCAATCATACGGAATGAGTAATACTATTTCCCATATACGACGTCCAAAGATATTCAGTTGAAGTTGTGCATGTATTAGCTCCCATTGCAATACACTGTGGTGAAATCCACCGCACCCCCTTATTTCTTTAAAGATATCTCCGAACAACTTTGAGATGATCAGAAATTTATTAGAGCCGTTAGGAATATCTCACAGTCATACTTTATACAAGAGACAACGTGGATGGGTGTAAGTTCTTCGTTGGACGAATCGGTAGAGTTCACGGCTAGCAATCTGCTAGGCCCGAGTTCGAGTCTCCGGCCGGAATGAAGAATTAGAGGAATTTATTTCTGGTGATAGAAATTCATTTCTCACTATAATGTGGTTCGGATTCCACAATAAGCTGTAGGTCCCGTTACTAGGTAACCAATTGGTTCTTACCCACGTAAAATAAGTCTAATCCTTCGGGCCAGCCCTAGGAGAGCTGTTAATCAGCTCAGCGGTCTGGTTAAACTAAGGTATACTTAACTTTTTATTCGGTATTACGTAGCAAATTATACACATGTTTCTGAATGACTACTTGGTCAAGAAACATTCAGAATAATCAAGATTCTGCTCCGAGATAGTGACCTAAAGTCAAAGTTACGTATCTTGAACTTCAGTGTCCTTGCATGTGAGATTGAAGGAAGCCATAGATGAAGGATCAAATCACACGATTTCTGCAACTTGAGGACCACACCAAGAAGTTCAGTACCAAAATGTTATCTTCACCTACAGGTACTAGGTATTAAGAACTGGGGACCGGACTGGTATAATCAGCTCACTTTATAACAAAAAACAGCAGAAACGAGACTGAATAATCTTTTCAAAGCTTTTTAAACTTGATTTTTAAAGAATTCGAAAAACCGCGCTTTATATAAAATCTTTTGCATTTCGTTTCGTACCAGAAATGTCTCGCCTACATTTCCTGCCTTCATGTGTTCAGGTCATTATAAGTCACAGACTAGTAAAAACAAAAGGAACGTTGTTATTTTTCTTGTTCTCTTCTTAGGACACTGGAAAGATGAAACCGGATGCCGAACATCGAGAAAGGATAAACCTGGAGGAGAGAGCGAGGAGAATAGTGTAAGGAGGCAAAACTGTGGGATACAGAGACAGTTGCTAACCCGTCTTTGCAGAGAGAATTTCTTCAGTGGCGACTGTGGAGAACCGGTCAGCTTTGCGACGACTTTGAAAGGAAAGCTTTATCAAAAGCTTTCACTCCTCCTCGATACAAGAGAGAGAGAGAGAGAGAGAGAGAGAGAGAGAGAGAGAGAGAGAGAGAAACAGAACCAGATCTTTGACGTCATTGACAGCAGAGTATAATTGATACATTTTCCATTGTAACTCGGTATTAAATATGGCGGCTATGATTCACCAATGAAGTTAGGTAAATGTATAATGGTCGAATAATAAAACAGTGTATATACACATTTTTTGACTTAACAACAACGATAGTCTACGGGTATTAAACTTCCCGTTCATACCCGCCGTCGTCTAGCTAGGGGTCAGCCTCTCTAACCACTGTAAAAGTATTTAGGATGAATGTATACTTCCGTACAATCTTCTCCCTTTAAAATGGATGGCTTCCTCGGTGGCACTATCCTTTTAGTTTTCATTAAGTCATTTGCAATGAGGCTGCTTGGCCCATGTCCACTTCTACCCACCAGTTTCGACTAACTATCAGGGACATAATTGCCTGCTTACTTAAACAAGGGTACAATGGAATTAGATTCAATGTGCATATAGGGCATCACCAAGCCCAGGAATTAAGTTTGATGAAGCGAATACCGTCAACACTTTATCATTTTGAGGACAAAATAAAAGGAAAAACATATCGAATATATTAATGCATCAAATTATATTAGTTTTATTAATGTCAACAATGATATTTTTAGATCTGTTTGGCTTTCGTCTGTTCCTTTACTTTCATTTCGCCTATTCTTAATTCTGATTATCTTTTGCTGCCCAACCTTAATGGCTATGCATACTCTAGCAAGTCGATGTTTCACACACACACACACACACGCACACACAAGCGCACGCAATATATACACACTACTTACACAACTATAATTGGATAATCAAGTTGTTCGATACACGAATAGATAGAGACAGGACCCACCAAACTGGATCCTGGACGGATAATACAGATATAGAGACAGAAAGTCGCCCAATCTGGGTCAAGACTGAGACAGACTCCATGCGGGCTAGATTAGTCCACCAGACTGCCTGGGAACCGTTTTCTTTCTTTCTTTGTATTTCTCTCTCTCTCTCTCTCTTTGCTTGAATGTTTTAACTGCTCTATGTTCTTAAAAAAAAGAATTACAGGGAGTAGAAAGACATTGCAACAAGGAGTATTACTGTTAAGCAAAAAATAAAATATTCATCAGAGAAGTATATTTTATCAGGGATCTCAAATCTAAAATATTTTCAGAGGTGTTTTGCATCGGTTAAATATATTTGCTGTTTACGAAATTCGACATTGATTGCGTTTTCTCTTTGCAAGGCGATTCAGTGACATTTCCTCTTATTTCCGACAGACTCTGACAGGTTATAAGGGCACCGAGAATGGAAATCAACAAATAAGATAAGATACTATTAATTTTTCTGATCTTGGAAAAGAAAAATACGTGCCTTTCTTGTTCACTGAAGGTTGACCCTAGAAGGCATCCACAATAAAATTTTCTTTTGGGATGAAGTTGCTAGTCCCATGCCCTTTTCAATCATGGCTGCACCCACCCCGGTCAACTGGCTGTCAGGTACTAATTTCCTATGTCAGCAAATGAGGGATTTAACAAACCGTGCCGATATATATATATATATATATATATATATATATATATATATATATATATATATATATATATTGTTTGTAGTAAAATAAAATATAAGACATTTAATGGTTAAAAAAATTCTACCTTATTTCAGTATTTTGTTAAACTTCACTTTTACTATAGCTGTTTACTCTCAGCATCAACACAAACAACAGTTTTGTTGTTTACAGAATTTGTAACGAGTACAAAAAACCATACTGCTAGACTAATGGTGTACATAATAGTTCTCCTGCATTTATAACTAATTCCTTTATTGTTGAAGCATAAATTCATTATCATCTCGCTCCTGTAACAACGCCTTCGGGGAGAAAAGATACATATGAACATATTATCACATCTTTGTCACAGGTTACGCCCTCGCGCCAAAAGGAACTTCCACATTAACTTGAATGGGACTTCAAGTATAGTTAGAAGTGGCAACTTTTAAGGGGTAGCCAACCAGATGATGGCGGTGGTGTTTTGCCTGTCACTATGGGGCATGGGATCGCTCGCGTGTACGTAAACACATACATACATCGTTCTGCTGCAGTTTCGTTTTAAAGATTAATTTTGAAATTTTGTATAGAAATCACATGAAATAGTTCTATGCAGACCAAGTTTCAACGTTGATTACAACTCAACAAGAGCTTGTGTCTGTTAGAGACCAAGTATTCAAATACCAACACTGACATTTAGACCGGTTGTTGCCAGCTGACAGCGGTAATTTCAACGAGCTTCTACTATAAAGGTAGTTATAAGCTTTTGGAAGTGACAAGACCAACCTCCTGTTAATGAACAGTATTTTCCTACGTAGTAAATGAGGCAGCACTATTTGGGCGGGGAAGAAGATTTTTGGAGGAGAGTTGAACCGACGGTCGACGCCACGGCAGCACGGCTTCAATTCAGTCGAGCCAAAGCCTCAGTTGCGCGTTAACGATGTCGCTCTCCAGGTGCATGTCGGCTTCTCTTAGATCGCAACGCGCTCTTCAAACGCTCGTAGTCCGTCCGAAGTCGGTTGTCAACACTTATAAGGTACATAGTTTTCGTGTCGTTGCTTTGTAGAACCGTATCGTGTAGCGGAATATGGGAAATCACGTGCCGTTTAACAAAGTTTGGGTATGGAGATCTTTGCTCCTTAACATGCCCAACGTGTTAGACCTGTATGCATGTTAGGAATAATTAAATGGTTTGTGGCGGTTAACTAAACTGAGGAAAGACTTGAATTCATATATTAGTTAAGAAATACAATTATTTCCGAATAACGGTTTGAAATTTATATCGTTTCCATTCCTCGATAGAACTTGGAAGTCCCAAGGCCAGGACAATAACATCCCTCTTCTAAGACCTTAGGGGGACCCCCAACACGGCAAACGAAAAAACTTGTCCACAACTGTTAGGCGGCCGTTGACGTAACACCTATTTAACAAAGTACTGGAACCTATCCAGACTCCAGAGTGACATGTCTTTACTATAATAAAGACTGTGGTAGGCTAGTAAGTTTGGTACACCGCGTTAAAATCGCCTTCTATAGTTAATAATTTATAGATGGCTGTCATTGGTTAAAACTTCATGTTAAAGACTAAAAATACTTCACACCCGTAATAAGCCTTTATGGTAAATATTTACTTGAAAACCGTAATCGCAGTTTGCAGATGAAAATGTGTTATGAAGGACTCTGTTCACTTTTAACATTTGTTATTTACGATGTGATAAAGCTTTAAATGTAACCACCTGTTAGTAGCACCCTCTTATTTGTTCGCTATTAAACTTCATTTGTCAATATTGGCTTTACGTTGATATCCTGCAGTGAACAAAGATGTAAGTATGAAGCCACAAGTGCTGCTTTGACTATCGCATTTCACCGAAGAGCTGTTTTTAGATGGAATTTATCATGAGTGTATTTTGAATCTAAAGAAAGAACCTCGATTCAGAATGCCAAAGTTCCATTACTGCTTAATGGACGACCCTTGTATGAGAGAAAGAGAGGGAGGGAGGAAGAGATATAAGGGATTGCCAACTAGTAGGATAATGTGGGGAGTGATTCCAGCCATTGCTATTGAGTACGTTTGTGTGTGCGTTGCACAAATAGCGTAAATAAGTAATTTACTAAGATTTATGGGGCTTGTGTTGATAATGTCCATTGTGTAAACTGCTCTTTGATGTATTTGATTAAATACATTTCAGAGTAACATTACTTAACCAAGTACCGTGTAAAATTAACAAATTAATTATATTCAATATGATACAGCCATGGATGCTAAGATTAAGATAGCTTTGGATGGATGTTTTTTAGTTAAACATATCTTCAATTGCATTTTGTATCACATTTATTTAGCTTTGTGTTTTAAATTTTATGTATTTAAGATATTTTTTATTTCGATTCACCGTTTTTTTTATTTTCTTAGGTCGGGGTTTCGAAAGTCCCTTTGGGATAGGTTAAAATTATAGTCACTCCCACTGCAGGGCAAACATTTCCAGGTCTTACATAGCTTATTTATTTATTTGTATCCTACTGTAAATCATGAACTTCAGGATAAACTTTAAATTGCAAACTTTTCTTTCTTTTGCAGGGAAATGAAGTCGACTGCGGACGAACCGTCTGTTTGCCTGCAATGCAGGTTAGTTGATAACATGGATAATGTTCCCGTTATATTAGAATTGCTCAGTATCCAATGAATTTGTCCTGATACGCACATTAGTGAGGTCTCACAGTGGCTGTAAGCCTGCAGTCCACGATGAAAGACCTTGTTATATTATGAAGTGGTCTCGGAATGGGGGAAACGCACGTAGTACGAAAGTTCGTGCATTGGATGTAATCATATGCGGGGACTGTCGTGCCCTCACACAGATACCCAAGCGCCCCTGTTTTGACAATTTTTCTTTTACATGGTTTGGACTGGTATTTGTTATTGCCGTTTTGTTCTTGTGTATAGCCTAGGTAATGCTTTAGAGTGTGCATGTCGTTTTTCACATGACCGTATGAGCATAGCGATAAGTAAAGTTCGGAAATATTAGATAAAATGAACTAAGTCAGTTATTAGTAAATTTTAGATTGAGGATGCCATGTAACAGGTCAGTGAAAAATTAATTCCCTATTGACAGTCATAAAATTAAATGGAGAGAACTTTGCCTTTGCAAAATTCATTCGTTGCATTATTTTTTCCTTGATCAAAGTTTTGCGTTTCTAAATTCAATAATATTTAAGACTAGATGTGATATGAGGAGGTTCTTGTATTGCTCCCACCATGTGGAAGTGTGCATTACTCTAGATAAAGGCAGCACGATATAAACATATGCGAAGACTTTTTGCCTGTGATTTTATGAAATTTGATGTGTGCTTTATTAGCTTGAGTGGGTCGATAGACTTGAACGCTGTCACACGAGCATCTTCAAGTACCATACCGCCCAGTATGCTGCCAGTGTCACATGAGCAGGAACGCGTGGCATCAGTGTTGCCACCAATATTGGTTACATGGTGCAGATTTTGGTTAAGACTGTTTACTTCGTCTTTATGTGATGTTTTGTTATTTCAAAGAAAGGAGTAGTACCCTAATTTTGCCGTGTTTGCCACGAACCCGGGCCTTGTAATTGCTGCCAAAAACGAGTTCTGTATCAGACCCGTCGGCTTTCTCACCAAGATAAGGTTTGCATCATTCTTGAGATTGGAATTTGGAAAAAGAAATCAGGTCTGTATCCAATAAAACCAGTAGAACAAGGCTAGTCTTTCAAAGGGCTGACATCTATTGCTTGTTAACCCAGATTTTTATGCCAGTTCTTGTTCATTTACGGATAATTTTCTAAAGATGATACTTGGTTTTCGTTAAGATACAAACCAAGGGTTGTAAAATTAACAAAAGCCTACTCTGCCACTCGTTCATTGTATGTGTCAGTATTCATTTTAGGATTCGCACGCAGCAGAGTAGCCGCCATGTTTAGGAGACCAAACAGGCTCGGCTGTATCACATGTTTTCTCTTGATAGTCTCAGCGTCTATAATTGCATATCGTCTTTATCGTCAATAATTGTGTTCGTTAGATTTGGTAAATAACTAGGTATTTGCCCCCCCTCTCTCTCTCTCTCTCTCTCTCTCTCTCTCTCTCTCTCTCTCTCTCTCTCTCTCTCTCTCTCTCTCTCTCTCTTATCAAAACAGGGCCCAAGTACTCTACTGTCTAGTTGAGTTCCTGACCTTTAAAGTGTGAGGGCATTATTCATCAAGTTTATATATGCTTATGAACTTAATTATATATGTATGGATACACGTGGAAGTAAAGTTATAATGTACTTTAATGTGAACTTGTTTTTACTACATGGTGATCACAAATACATTTTAATGCTCTTCCTATTTACATGTAAAGTATTATTTGGCTTTGTTTAGTTAGGCCTTAAGGTATAGTTTGTAACTTATAAAAACTGTTTTCAACTGATGTTTATGCTAATGTGACTTCACAGTTTTATGCTGTTAGTATTTATATAATTTATAATAGGCGTCTGTTATAATAAATTATATAAATACTGACAATGTAAAACTGACAGGCTTAAATGCTCAACTGGGAGCGGAAGTAAGAAATATGATACACATCTGCTTGTGTTTATGTAAAACGCATTTGAATACTCTTTGAAATACATTCTTGAACTAATAAGAGTACCTAAATTAAAGGTAGTGATTAAACTTGAATTAAAGAAACTTGAAATGAAGGTTTCTTAATAAATTTAGATTACTATGCATCTTCCAGTTATTTGACCACAGATTGGCCAAAGTAAAATAGTCACCATATTCCAAAAGTTTCCCAATTAAAGTGCGGAATCCAATTTTGGAGGTTTGTTCGTTGGAACATTTACTGTTTTATGAAGACTTCTAGTTAGAATCTGAAACTGTGGTACCCAGGCATAATAAAAGCACCAGCTGGACGGGGGATGCGTGTTCCCATTGATACCTGATCCTTTATTGTGCGAGTAATTTTTTTTTCCTCTTTCCGCAGAGCGAAGTAAGGTTGTCCAGGTATTACTCGAGCAGCAAAGGCGCCAAAGCTATGAGGTATACAAGGTCTGACTCGTCCGATTCCTCTGATTCGGATAGAGAGACGCGGCCTGGAAAGCGCTACAAGAAGGTGAGTATCCTGAAACGTGTATGTTAATTTTTTTTTTTTTTAACGGGTGATCTTGCCAACAACTATTTTAGGAAGTTGATCCTGCGTTGGCTTGTAGGAGGCACAAATAGATAAAAAAAAAGTGTCTTCAGATGAAATGGTGCTTTATTCATTGGTGTATTTTGATGAATGGTGCTTTATTCTCTTTCCTTGAAAGAACCCAATAGGCAAGAGCATCTATTTTTATTACGAAAGTAGCTAACAGCGAAAAGAGTCTTAAGTGCACAGTAACCAAGCATGGCCGGAATTCGAACACTTCAACACACACGATCGTCCTCTCAAGAATCCCACCAGAATCCCGTTTTCCGGTTAGACAGCATAGTTTTAGCTTGCATCTTTCATGGGTCTAGCGTTGCTAATCTTATTGCAGTAGCTAGATGCATGTCATTCTTCCTCATAGGTTGATAAGCAGGCGGGAGTGTTTGCTTTTAGTAATCTTGAGTCGTAAACAAGCTGCAAGCATGAGTCCGGTGACATGATGCATCGCTAGGATACCGGATCCAGCTTCTTTCAACTCCTTTGTCTGGGACCTCTGATAATAGTTAAGTGTACTCTACCGTATATCTTGTCTCTATAGTCCACGTTAAGTCGGTGGAAATAAATTTGCCTGGCTTATTTGTGAGTAGAATTTGAAGTAAACAATCCCCCCACACAATGTTTTAATATATATATATATATATATATATATATATATATATATATATATATATATATATATATATATATATATATATATATATATATGTACTGTGTATATATATGTTTGTGTATGTATGTACTGTATGTATGTATATATATATATATATATATATATATATATATATATATATATATATATATAATATATATATATAAATATATATATAATTTGTATGTATGTACGTATACCGTATTTTTGTGGGAAACACATGTGTTCAATGTCAAAAGTTTTAAGAAAACACGTAGAGCCCGCATATAATTGGTATGCCTTCAGGAATTTTTTACGTTTATAAAAACTGTAAAGGCAAAAACATCATAAGCTGATAAAGTATTAGAGGTTAACGCGTGCTCTTGTCTTGATTTGGAATTTTCACTCGTCCGTATTTCTTGGACGCATGATTTGTCCAGTGCATAGCTGGCTATATGTGGCACTATAACAACATTGGAATTAGTAATGTGAGCATTGCCCAACTTTGCTTTTGTCCTGTGTAGTTCCCCCAGAATCTCTACCAGCTTTGCCACAGAAAAGTACAGTAAAATTCAATGACGGAGAATTGGTCACATGTGCGAAGGTCGTGTGGAATATGTAGCCTGTCCGTAATCGTCCCAAGAGACCATACCCAAGGGTGTCTGGTAGGCCAGTGCGGGTACGAATGCACAAACGATTTTACCAGGCGGAGCGTTTCGCTAGAAAGTGGTGGTTGCAGTTTGGAACGCATTTGTTTAAATACTGCAATATTTGCCTCAGTTATCCTCGTTATTTGATAGATTTTCGTAGTCGCGAAAGAATTGTCGGATAGCCACAGCAAAACTAATAAAAAAAACCACAACAACAAGGTTTTTGTGTTGGCTCGCGTGCGTGTGGTGTTCGTGCATGCGTCACCATTGACATTCAGGGTCAAATATGATGCAGGTTTTGTGGTTCTTTGGTGTATTGTAGTTTTATCTTTACGTTTATCCTTTTACGAGGGAAGAGGCATTTGATTTTGTTTATGGCTTTAGCAAATAATTGAAAATGCATTGACTTACGTGAATGGCCGTTTTTATAGGATTTTGGAGGGTGTATTAATGGGAAGTAAATAGTCAGGTGGAGTGAATTTAGAGATGATGCACTTAGGTAATTAACTGTGGCATTAGGTCTATGGTTTCCAGAACCAGCTGGGAGTCAGTGCACATGAAGCCAGATCATATTTTCACATTCGCTGATAACCCAGTTTTATCGTTAAGGATTCAGGCTGTTTGGAAAGATATTGTGCAGTTCACACTGCGGTAATTATAGTAAAAAGTATTCATTCATAAGCACCGAAGACTACGATTTTGTCTTGTCATTTAGTGGTTAGTTCAGTGTGTCGCCTGCTGTGGTTTGGATGCTCTTTAGGATAATCGTGCCAAGGCATTGCCTCCAAAACTGGAATTAGAAAGCATATGAATGGATAAGAAATAAACAAGGGTTCAGCATTGTATTCAAGGTTTTTGCAGTCATTGTTTTGAAGAGGAAATGTTGCTTGTTCTATTTTTACAAACCTTGAACAGTGGGACTGTTGTGTCAAGATTTTTTTGTTTTAAATATATAAATATTCACTAGTTCCGTATTAATGGCAGGAAAATTGTTCGTGTTAATAAGGCACTCAACCAGCACCGTCATTGATACAAGGAAAACTTAATAATTAAAGTACACGCTTAGTCTTATCAGTAGGCCTAACTTTAAGATAACAGCGAACGTACAGTTAAACAAGTACGTGCGCGTGACTTAAGCCCACTCCGAGACTATGAAACAGACTTAAAATTTGAAATGAGCAACTTTGTAAGTTAACGTTAACGCTGACGGATGATTAATTAGCTGTAACCTCCTATAATCCTAAAAAATGTAAGAGTAGTCGAATAGTATTCCATTGAAATCCAAGAATGTGTTCATATTGCTTATAAACAGTTGTTAGCTCTCCTTCCGGTAGAGAGAGCATGAGATTACAGGGGTGTTATTTCAAGTTTTTTTTTTCCGTGGCTGTTGTCAAGCTCAGTCATGGGCAGGGCCCGTGTTGGTGGTTTTGGGGATGATGGGGGCGGATAGGCATGTCCGATTTATTAAGACAGGTAACCTTTAGTTAAGACCTATTGCCAGGTACGCAATCTCCTCGGCAGGACAGCACGTAGCATCGTTCCTCGCCTTTGGGGGTTGGGATGACCCGCAATCAAGAAGGCGGGGCTAATGAATGCCCTTCGTCCGGATCCTTCCCCGTGGTTTAGGTTTAACAGCCACTCCCCCTTTCACCCTTTGCACCGTCTCCTGATTTCAGTCACGTAGACACTCGGGTTGGCCTTTATGGGCTCCCTTCATATCTTGAATAGGCATAAGATGCGCAGTTTTTTTCATTCATGTTTGGTTGTTGGAAATTGCATCTTTGATGTTCAACGGATGGCGGGGTAACGAAATCGAGAGGTTATCTGACTTAATTGCTACACAGTATACTTGTGAGCGTATTGTATATTCATTGCGGTTTAATTCAGTAGCTATTTTCTTAGAAGTAATTCTTTGTACTGCCAGCTTTGAATGATAGATCTAGGCACGAGGCTTAAATGATATATCGCGAGCGCGCACACCTTACTCAGACATTCAGTTTAGTTTGTTTTAGAACTGAAATATCTCAAAGGAAAGTTGGTAAATAATCTAGAGGTACACTACCTTGGAAATATTTAACTTTGTTGTTTGCTCCAAGTAACGGCACTGGCAATATGCTGACTCATCGTTATCCACATACATTTAGCAACAAAAGGACGAACTTGGCAGTAGTCCATGCATCACATCTTGAAATGTGGCCTGGAGAGAGGGCGAGAATGACACGATAACGTGTGTGGGCCAGGAGAGGGGGCGAGAATGACACAAATAACACATAATAGTAATTGAAAGATGAAAATTATAGTAGTTTGTCTTTTTTTCGGCAAATTGGCGACAAATTTTGATGTATTTTGGTTTGGTCCCAGAGGTTTTGGTTTTTTGATGGATACTTTTTTCATTTAATCTGATCTAAGAAAAAATAATTCCTATCTGACGGCTTCTGATTTCGCCCGGATGAAATAATTGGATTTACAAGTGAAATGCAATGATACGCATGATACAAGGAGCCAATAAAAAAAGCAATCCTGTAACCCTGACAGCCTCGAAAAATCAAACAACCAGCACATGTTAAACTACAATTTTTAAAGCATGTATGATTGTTGTCTGGAGTCGTTTACGTCTCTGGCCAAGTTTCACCCGTTTTTAATCCTTAAGCGAACAAAATGGGAGTGCTTCCTTCCCGCCAAAACTTTGTTTGCCCTCGGTGCTGACGTAATCGGCTGGAGCGTTTGTCTTGAAGGAAAGCCATTTGTTTTTCGTGAACAGCTTTTCATCCCATTCATGATTCACAGATTTCTCTCCACGGAATGACCCTGAGTCTGGACTTTCGGCAATATCCATTGCAAAAGTCACGTTCACTGAGCAAAGAAAGTGGGTTGCAAAATGATTTAACGTGTGAGGTGTTGATCATAATTACAAGCTGATGCAGAGTTGTCTGTGAATCGTGGGAAATTAATTTATCATAGGAAAGTGAACGTATGAAACAAAAATAACGAAATATCCTTGTATTGGATGGCTAGGTTTTTTAGTGCAGTCATACTTTTCTGACGCTCTGTCAAGATAATACTTTGGCATTCCGGTCTGCCTTTTCGTATCATTCTTTAGTAAACGAAAGGATGGCCTACTATTCGTTGTGAATGTGATGCATTGTCCACTGTTGGCTTAATTATCCTTTATTGCTCCAGCCAGTTGACCCTTACGGTGATATTGAGAGAATATTCTCTCTCCTGTGTCTATATATGATTTTATTGTAAACTTACTTTTATATGAATAGAACTTTCGAGATTTAATTGCGTGTTATTAGATGCCAGTTATAGTCAGATGTGAAATAAGTCGGGGTGTCAGCTTAAAAGTATTTTCTCTACGTATTTTGCCATTAACTGGCGTAATTTTACATTAAATTCAGTTTACTGAGCCTTGGGTTGAGGTTATTACAGAAGGGGACGTAGATTGTTTAATTTGTTCGCAACCTATTTAATTATCCGGACACAGGACACTAGGTGAACGCGTATAGGAACGGTTTGATTGGCGAGACTAATTAATAGGTACGAGTTAGACAAAGGTAAATATAGGCCTAGGCCAGACCTAAATTCATTTTGAGTGGCATTAAGGTCCACTTCAAAGCTTGACAGTCATGGCCAACGTGTGACGGTGATAATTGTCCACTTTTCGCATCGCATCGATAGCCATAGTGACAGATTAAGGTAGTAACTTATCACCATGAAAGTGGGAACTCCATTATGTCTGTCTTCATATCGTCTTCCTTCCCCCTCCCCCTCCCTGATCATTCTTCTTTTGTCTCTTCATTAATGGATAGACTGACGAATCAGCCTTTTATTTATTCCTGACTTAATGGACAGAAGAAAACAAGGGACTGGAGCATCGGAAAGTGATACACCTTGAAATATTCTTAATATCATGAAGCCTTATGATTAGGGATTACCTTAGTTGATATCGGGAGATCTGTGTGTGTGTGTGTGTGTGTGTGAGAGAGAGAGAGAGAGAGAGAGAGAGAGATGAGGGGGCGGGGCTGAGAGAGGAAATACGTCATGTGAATAATTTGAAGATCGTATCACATTGCAAGTCTTTGTGGCGTCTACTGGTTTCTGTGATGCGTAATGTTTCTGTAGATATAATCTAGCTTCATGTGTATCATTTGGTTAAGTTTTAATCTTTTTTGTCGTGGAATTAGGAGTATTAATAGATTTAACGTATGAACAAAAACTCTTAATTCGGTAGTCGTTCATGGCTACATTAGTCTAATCCTCCTTGTAATCGATTCGGTCTTTGAATTTCACGGATTTCAGTATCGCTGAAAAGAATGTAAACGAATGAACTGCGCAGACTCCTTTTAATGTCTTCGGACAGTTCTGTTGTGAATCAGGGTCCTTAAGTAGTGGGGGTTGGGGGTAAGTGGAGGTCAGAGAAGGAATTGTAATTGAGGTTATGTTGCTTTTGGGGTTATCAGAGTTTCAGTGCAAGTTCGCCACGTGGCTGCTCTGGTTTCGTTTTCGCGTTCTACATTCTTCTGTAGGAACGTTGAGGTTTGGAAAAATAGTTACTGAGGTTGAGTAAATTATTTTAAAGAGAAACGGCAAAATAAAAAATAAAATGATGATGGAAATTATATCACTCATGAGAGCCAGGAGTAAATTGCACCAAGTTCGAACTTTAGAAGCTCCAATGATCCAAGTTACACGACTAGAAAGATCATTGCATAAACATCATTTGGTCATAGCTGTTATAAAACTTCTGTAAAACTGTTTGCTGAAATTTTGTAACAAAGTGTGAAGGAGAGAATGGATCAGCCAACCTTTATTGGTGAATGTAGATTAAATGATAATTAAGGGATATTAATACAACCCTTTCCCTGATCTTTGAAGTTCCTCGTGCAAAGGATGCCGGTGTCGCGTGAGAGATTCGGTTGTCATCGTTGGTTTGACAGTTGTGTGTGCGTATGTATGTGTGGTTTTATTTTATGACGTGTCGTCGGTTTGAGTTGCATGTAACGGTGTTATATTACACACACGTATGTATGGAGCGCGAATAAAATTGCACATGAAATGAACAAGTGAATCCACTATTTTCTCATCTGTTTTTGGTGTTAGAAATATGGCACTCATATCTTGGGATGAAAGCTCTCTCTCTCTCTCTCTCTCTCTCTCTCTCTCTCTCTCTCTCTCTCTCTCTCTCTCTCTCTCTCTCTCTCTCGTGACTCAAGAACTGGATAACGAAATTCAGCTACAAATAATTTTAATTAAGATTTTGTAGTTTTAGTTTTTAAGTGCATATATCCTTAGTGTGCGAAAAGGACTGCTATGCCTCTGTCCATGGGAAAATATTTGTACAGTAATTTCAAAGGCTTCACAAACGCTAGACCAACCGCTCAGATCGTCAAATTTCCTTTGAATTCAAAGTTTTCCACCAGCCAAAAGTAAATGGTTGCTTTTACATGATGAAAGTATCGGATATATAATATGACTAAGGGATTTGTTTATGGTTATAGTGGTATAGATTTTATGGTCTGTATATCCATAGGTATAGGCCTATTGTCTCCATAGCGTACACAGAGATGGAGTAGGTGGGTATTATAGTATGTAAAAAAGCGATATAAGCTAAAAAAAAAAAAAAAGAAAGTCATGATTACGTGACTGAACCAAAAGGTAAAATGCCTTATAATGTACGCACTGTAATAACAACATCCATAGTAAATGTTGTTAGTAGGTGAGTTCTTTTAAACATTTTTGGCTTACTATTAAGATGGGGGAATTTATATTTAATTTTTAACGTTTTTAAATTTGTTTTATGAAATCTTGGATCTTTCCTAGATAGTGACCCCCAACAAAGTTCGGGGGTCGTTTTCTGGGAATAATATTTCTTGGGATTATTATCTTTGATATTTACAGTCTTTTGTTTGTTTATACGGAAATCCCCAACAGGCTTGTACTAAACACGCCGCAAAGGTGATACATACGGGGTTAAAACCCTGCGGGGTCACTATGCAGGAAAGATCCGAAATCTTGAGCACACCAGTTTGGCACGAATCTACCTTGTTCGTGTCAGTATTATTGTACCTGAAAGATAAGGTTATAGTAAAGAAGTGAAGGAAAGCAAATTTAATACTTTTTCATTGCCACTATAAGCATTACTTTGCCTATATAGCCACAAAATATTGTTTTTTAATGACTGCTGAAACCCCTTGTTTGTAGGACTATTAAGACTACTTGTTTGTCGAGCCATATGAAATTTTTATTTTCATGGCCAACCGAACAACTTAGCTTGTATGGTCACTGAAAGACTTATGTTTATATGGCCAGAACAAGAGCTTTGATTTATGCCACAGAATGCGGTTTGTTTGGTTGGGTGCCAAAACCATTGTTTTTGGTACCGCTGAGGGAATTTATTTATAGATCTTTTAGTTTGTAGGGCAAATGTCGGGGTTTGTTTTGTAAAGTCACTTGAATCCAGATAAATGTGTGCATTGAATGAATCCATCCATCTGATTACAAGAAATCAGTGTACACGTGCCATTGTTTTTTCCGTGATGCAAACCACATCATTCTTTTGCATATGGTATGCAGGCTTATTTGAATTAGTCTAGGTGATGAAAATTTTTCCCACGTAACTGTGTGAACATTCATCCCTTCAGATAACTGTAAATTAGTATTGTCTAATTTTGTGTGTACGGTCCAACGATCACATAAGAACCAACAGTTTTAACATTTAAGAGAATCAGTTATTTACTTTACAATACATTTACGCTTTGACATGTAACCTATCATAAGACAGCCAGTTAGACTATGATAGTTAACATCTATGGGAGACAGTATTTCTTAACTGTAATTCATTATTTTATTACTTTATTTCTTTTCATATATAAGCACCATCAGCAAGCACTATCAACGTCCAGTATGTGCATGAACAAAGTGCTAAATGGAAACTGAGCGAAGTGGCGAGCCAGGAAAGGGAAGGAGAAAATTAAAGAGCTTGCTCATTGCCCCCTCGAGCACACCGTCGTTGCCTGTGTCTTTTGTTTTGCAAGTTTGACCCACAATTTTTGAAGAAATTTTCTAATACATTGCCGAGTTGAATTAGACCTAATATATATTGCGGCATGCTACACACAACGGTTAATTGGTAGTATAAGAATTTCGACGTGTGGGATAAAAAAAGGAGAATATTGCCAATGGGGACCGGTTCTTGATTGTGAGGGGTATCACATGACCTGTGATCTCAAAGTAAACTAGAAAGAATTAGAAATATATTCTATATATATTATATATGTATATACACATTTACATACATTCATAAATGCATAACAGTATCATGAGACTTTTCCCATCTCGCCATCAGAAAGTCTTACCCGTGCATTTTCACACGACTAGGACGAAACGTAAAACTTCACATCAGTTTTTATTCCACTTCAAGGATAACTTCATGCTACGTTAGTTTAGAATTAGGGAGTGGCATAAATCACGAGCTTTAAAACAAGTTTTTGTCGCTAGAGGCACTCACCCTTCTCTTCACAAGCGTTTATGCATGAATTTAAACAATTTCTCGCTTTTTGTGGGTATGGACAGATGCGTTATTTAAATTTACGCACAGAACTCACCCTTATTTTTGCTGGTACCTTGTAGATGGTAATATCTAGCAACCCGACATCCGCATTGGAAATGTCCGTCTGTCTCTTGATGTATTGTAATGTTGGAATTGCATTAATAAAACTGGTTTCTCCAAGTGCACTGACTCTTGATAAGAATGATGATCTGGTGGGTGGTGACTCCGCGCCAATAGTTCCTCAATGATTATAGTACGTAGGGGCGTTTTTTGTAATTCGTTCTGTTAAGTGGGTAATTTTCTTCAATATCCTCGTCTCACTCTCATATTTCCATTTATTCTTCGTCTTGTTAATGTCCCTTCTGTCAGTTGGGGGAATTCTCTTTGATAATGAATGCGCAGAATCATAGGAATGACAGATTTATAGCGGTTTAAACAACAATTCATCATCAGGCTTCTTATTCACATCAGATGATCAGAACCTAAGCGTCACTTGGATAGGAGATCCATACAGAGGACAGACCGTAGTACTTTTTTTTTTCAGAGACCGTGGGCCGCATAATCAATGCATACTTTTCACCCCTCCGGTACGTCGGTCTTTTGTTCCTTTGATCCGGTTTTCTATTAAGTCTTTAAGTTCCACGACTCCAGGCCGCCATTGGTCCAGTGTTGTCCATCACGTGCACCTCGCCGTTCCTCGGTCTCGTGCTCTAATGTACGACAGTAACGCCATCGAGGTCTAGCGAATAAACGCCACAGCATCCCTTGTGTACGTACGTGCGCGTACGTGCTGGACGTGTCTACACTCTTTTTTCGCATGGGTTATCTCCTATGCGAGGAAGAAGTAATACCTTCAGAGAGCCAGATGCTGCTCACCTACATTTTATTCATTATTTTGCAAAAGTGCACTAAGGGATGCTTATTTTAAAACCTTGGGTTCGAACATCACCCAGGCCTACGTTCTTCCCACTATAGCGATTATCTTTTTTTTTTTTCTAACAATAAATGGATGTACTGTACATATATATATTCCCTACGAATTGTTTACCGTTCCGAGTTCATGGTGAAGTTAAACAGTCCTGCACATCTAAATACAATATTTTATTTATTTGGATATTCTAATGTACTTGTGTAATTCAGTCATTGCGTTTGTTCATAAGGAATGAATATTGGCTTATTTACCAGTGTGTTTCTTTTTCGTGGGGTATTTATACAGAATTATGATTATTACTACAGTGGCCGTTAATATCATCAGGGTCTAAAAAGACCTTTATTATTTCGTGAGAGAATACTGCGATAATGTATAATATATATATATATATATATATATATATATATATATATATAATATATATATATATATTATATATATATATATATATATATATATATATATATATATATATATATATATATATATATATATATAAATTCCTCTTGAGCATCTTTCCAACATGGTAATTGTGCATAACCGGGTTTAGGGTGTAAAAGTTGAAGTCGAGATACAGCCCCCAGCCGGTAACTGATGACCGGGCCTTTCATGGCTGAAATGGGGGGGGGGGAAACTGCAACTGTTATTATCCTGTCAGTAACTGTACCCGACGCCCTTCAACGTCCTTCACGAAGGGCAGATGTGAAAACAATATCTCATTTTGCCATGAGAAAACAGACTTAAATTACCATTGTAAGTCCTCGTGCTATCTTGTCGAGCCTAGTCAGACGGAGTTACCAGACAGCTCCGCTTGACGGTAGTAATCATACAGTAATGTTTTTATTGTTTTGCAGGGCCAGACACCATTTTGGCGACAGAAGATGAGAACGCACCACCAGATGATGGATGTCAACAAAGACGGAGTCGTGTCGTGGGACGACTTCGAAGCCCTTGTCCGGAAGTTCGCCCAATTTGGTCACCTCTCCGAAAAGGAAATCAGCAGATTTACCGATGCCCTGAGGGTAAGACAGTCTCTCTCTCTCTCTCTCTCTCTCTCTCTCTCTCTCTCTCTCTCTCTCTCTCTCTCTCTCTCTCTCTCTCTCTCTCTAGTGCTTAGCATTTAAGATTTTCTGAACTGTGTTGTTGTGAAATGATAGTTATAATGATGAAATGATCTGATATTGATGAAAGCTCAGAAGGCCTATTGTTGAAATTAAAGGAAATATTCAGTATTATAATAAATGGTCGTACTGAATTACGAAGTACAGCAAATCTACTGGTAGTGGTATACTTTCTAAATAAGTGAATTGTGAAAAACATTTTCTGAAAAAAGTGTGATCTTACTCTGTTCCATCATGAAAGCTTAGCAAATTGCTTCTGTCATATTTAAGCTTCACACACTCTCTTGCTTGTCTTTGTTGTCGTCAGCCCTGGACTAGACGAGGCCATTATAGGTTGCCCCTTCCATCAGCCTATGCATTAAGATATATGTTAACAAGAATATATGATTATGAACCCTTGCAGCATGTGTGGGAGGAGGAGTGGGGTGCTTCTGGCGATCCCTATGTCTTCATTGGGCAGGAGCAATTCCTCACGCAGATGGAGCACGTTATTAATACCAAGGATCTTCGCAAGAGAGTGGCTAGTCCTTTGGCATATTTCTTTAAGGTAGAGTATACGAGTATTTTAAAGCCATTTTCATCTTATTGTCTTGACGGTCATGAATTATTTAATATAACATACCTTAACATTTTTAAAGCTTAAAAATTGTTAAAACGTTCTTTCAACTATGCAGATTTAGAATCCATTGAATGTGCATATCTAAGTGTTTTTGATGTACATTATCCTAATTGTGAATGCATACAAAAAAAGTTGAGTACGGTATTGAGAAGAGAGAGGATATTTTTAAATAGATGTATGGATATGTCTTGAAGCTTTGTTGCAATTTTTTTTACGCCTGTGGAATAGGTTTAGCCTAAGAATGACAGTGTTGTAGTGAGAAAAATTAAGATCAATTAGAATATCAAGACAGTATGTTCTAAATGAAAAAGTTACATTTTTATCCAGTATAACAAGGATTTATCCTAGTTAACTGAGCATTTTGCAACAGTAATCCAGTCTTCATCCCAACTGTAGGAACTTAATACATGAGAACCCCATTTTGGAAGACTACCAATTGAAGTTGTGGACAAGTACCATTACCGGCTAGTTCAGGAATAGATAAGATAAAGTTACTGACGCGTGAGAAATTATTTTTTTTTTTCTAATGAATCTCCTCGGGTGAAGTCACTTGTAGCCATGCTGCTGCATGTTAATACAGCCAGGTACGAATAGTATCTTGAGATAATCAGAACAGCTGAATAAGAATGAGCTCAAAGTATGACATGACTGAAGGAAAGATTATCATTTAATGTGACTTAACTGCTAAAGCACAGATTTAGCATTTAATGTGACTTAAATGCTAAAGCACAGATGTAGCATTTAATGTGACTTAACTGCTAAAGCACAGGTGGGAGGTTGGCAGGCAAAAAAAAAAAAAAAAAAAAAAAAAACTTATGATTTTTCTATAAAGTCTGACGATCTGCATCAAGTTAAAGAGGTATGGCCATACCTAATATTCCAAGAAAAGCAAGTAAAAGAAAGTGGAAGGCTTTATAAATTAAATAGGTGGGCTATGTAAAGTAACTGACAAGCTAAAAATACAGTGACTTGAAAGAAATCTTGTTGGTTTGGGAAGAATCATTAGTACAGTCCTTCCAAATAACAAGGAAAACTGCACCAATACCCAACCTTTCAGTTGCCATTTTATCGTGCTCAGATCACATTTATGAATGAAAGAGTATTATGTGATGACACCATTAGGGAAAGCAGCTGTATGCCTTGGTCTATGGCTGACCTGTGTATTTTCACCGTAGTGCATTATTCTCGAAATTGTTGCACTGTACTGTTACTGTCATTACAGATCTTCCTGTTATGATTATACTGCACATTCTTGTTAATTTACCTTAATACTGGTGTGTCTTCAGTTTCATCAATTTTATTTTTTTTTAGTAATTTTGTTATTTTCTGTTAATGAGTCATTTATAATCTGCATTTCTATGAATATTAATAACTGCTCTTTCCGTTTGCTAATGGTATAGTGTTCAAAATTAGCAGAAGCATAGACAACTTGCATCAAGGTAGTCATGTAATTGCTATATTCACTGAATTGTTTAGGTGGTATGCAATCCATGAACCCAGTTGAATTGTAAAGTATCTGAGTTTTTACATTTATCAATATAGCTGCGCAAAAATTATGAATTAGTCGACATTGATCCGCCCATGTGATTAATCTGTCAAACTAACAAGCTTCCCATCATGACATTTATTGGTTGCTATAGTTGAAGTAGTTCTTGTGTACCCTCACTGTTCTTATCAGTTTGCCTTCCAGATGAAGCTTTATTCAATGAAACTATTGTTGCCTTCTCATTCACTGTCCCAGAGAAACTGCCTTGAAACTTGGGATTTCCCTCATTTTGACTTTGGTAACCAGACTAAGTCAAAATGCTTGATTCCCACAGGGTTGGCCTTGAAATTCTTGGAACTTGGACATTTTTATGAATAACATACAAGAGGCCCTTTCAAAAATTATGTACTGTACAATATATTACTGTAAATCTAAAATTCCCAATGTCATTGTTAGGGTAGCTGCTGTCATCTTCCTGTATACTGAGTGACTAGAATCACTGAAGACATGACCTCTTATTCTTCCATGTGGAGATCATCATTCATCACTGTAGATGGTATTGAAGGTTCTGTGCAGTGGCCCTTTTGCCTTCTGCTGTTTACTTTTCGTCTGTTCCATTTGTTCTTTTCCTAATTAGCTCTGCAACATCTTTAACTTCGCTCCACTTCTTATTTAAGAACAAATTTTTTTAAGCCTTGAGAGTAACTAATTGATGCAAAAATCTACTTCATATGATTGTCCAATTTATCATCTGCATATAAAATGGTTCTTGGTGACGACAAAAAGAAGAATCTTATACTTCGGAAGTCTGCAAATATATGAGCCTTTTTGCTGAAATGATTAGTTTCAGAAAATAGATAAACAAGGTTTACATGTACTGGACATGAAATTGGGAAAAAATTACTCTGGTTGAATGTGATCCTTTCTTTGCAGGCAGTAGACCGTGATGGTAGTGGTGAGATATCTTTGGAGGAATTCAAAATGTTTTATTCTTGCTTAGGTCTTACAGAGCAAGTGAGTACTATTTATTTATTTATTTATTATTATTATTTTTTCAAATGTAAAAATGTAGCCACTAGTGGCTGTAACAGTAAAGCCATTGAAAAATACCTGATCTTGGATAAGGGTTCCCAATTACTGTGGACTTTTGTTTCTTTTCAGGATGCAGAGGAATCTTTTGCTGCGATAGATCTCAATAGTGATGGCAAGCTGAGCAGAAAGGAGTTTGTCAAACTTGGACGTGATTTCTTCCTCTCGGAAGACGAGGCACGACCCAGTAAGCTCTTCTGGGGACCGTTGTCCCAGTGAAGTTCAGTGTTGGCCCTACTGTACTTCAATGTTGGTAGCTAATGCAATGCAGAATTTGAGATTATGGAATATTTTATATAAAATTTGTACATATCTTGAATGTTTAGGAAAGAGTGCCAATGGTGAAGGAGATCGTTACCCTGTGTTGTTAGAAGTTTAATAAATTGGAAGAAAACAGATCCACAGTCATGGATATTTTACTAGAAATGGTCAATTATTTTTAGGTAGTTTATTGCACTTGAAGTGCAGAACTATTTTCATATAATGGCAACACTGACCTTCAATGTGTATTTTTAACTTAATTATGGATTGTTTGCAGCAATGGAGAATTAATTTATATTAACATGTGAATAAGGTTTTTTGTACTGTGATGTTATGCAAATACTGTATTCTTAATTAGATGCAGCAAGTGAAGTGATGCATGTTAGTCATCATAAACCAGTTATTCTAAAATCCTGTGGAATGTACACATTCTCTGACTATAGACCACAATTTATTTTTGTGTACTGTAATTACAATTCCTTCCAAGGTAATGCAGCTTTTGAAGTACTGTGCTTTTATACTTATGTAGAGTTTTGCAAAGGGTGTGTTTTATATTCGGTAAGATCCTTTAGAATGTGTACATGCCATAGCTATATATAACTATATACCACAACTGTTTTTCAGTAAACTCATAATTCATTCCAAGGAAATGTAGCTTGTTAAGTACTGTACTGCACTTTTATAATTGTGTAGATTTTGCAAATGGTATGTTTTTTGTAATAAAGTTAATATTTAAAGCTGTTTGACATATTCCTTCATTAAAATTTGCCAGAATAGAACACCATGAATAGTTTGTGAAATAGAAAGCCATTATTAGTTTGCATTAGTAGAACGCCATGCATATTGAGGCCAGATTTTCAGTGACGAAGAAATATTTATGGACTCAACAAGAAGTCAGTTTTACTGTAACATTTTATTTTCTTCAGTTACCTATGTCATTATGTATGAATGCCAAGAAAGATCTCTTGACTTCTTAATTTCCTTACACCTTTGGGTATGCCTTATCCTGCAAATATTGACTCTGACTAGAAAGTTTATGAAGAAAAATAATTTCAGTTTGGATGAGAGCACAAATGTGTTGAAGTGAATCTACCGTGGACAGCAACACCAGGTTAAATTCTCTTCACCTATTTCTCGTTTGGTTTCAGTGTTTATTGACAGGAGTGAGCAAGTGCATTAAAAAATTGAGGAAATCGTGAAGTAAAGAGGTATTTGTCGCCTTGTTATTAAAAAGTACACATACTCCATTGTGTGAATATGATGCAGATTTAAAATTCAGGATGAGCAAAATCACTTGGAACAAGTTTTTAAACAATGTTTTATATATTTCAAACATTTTCATCGGAATTGTATTTTATGACCATTATTCTACAGAGATTGCTTCGATTCAAGCAAATATTTAAAGTTTATCACCCATGGATAATTACAAGAAAAGGGGGAATGAGCATTTAGTGTTAAGAAATAAAATGAATGGTACCATTGTTTACAGCAAACCATGAATACCTGTGATTCGTTTCTTTGAATGTATTTACATACCACCGTTGTCTGGGAAATACGTAGGATACACCTTTAATTTCATCAATAAATTGGTATGCCAAGAGAAGACTTGCTAACTTGGTTTTCGGTTTTAAGTATTGCTGTAGATTTACCTAGAAGTTTACTAGTATTTAAAGCTATTTCATGGCGTTAAGAATCATGATTGATTGAACAAGATCTGGAAAACAAGCACAGCATTTTATACTGTGTTGGTGGGTCCAGTATGAAGAAATTTAATACATCGTCTCAGTTCCTTGTCATCAGATTCAGGTCCCTACTAACTGGTGAGGTTAATACAAGATAACAGGAGGAATCTGTAAATGGTTTTACTCTCGGGGTGAGGATTGCCTTGTCGAAGTCTACCCATTCGATATGTAGCAAAGGGATTTTGATAGTCTTAATCGCTATTTTTTCTCATTGCACATCCATTTTAACTCCACAATTGACAACTTGTTAAGATGTCATTCAGTGTTTTAAGTCAACAGAATTGCAATGGGTTCTACGGGAAACGGGTCACATTTTCTTCAGTCCGTGCTCGGGGTCAGACTCGAACTCTCACATGTGACGGTGTATGCTTGTGAAGGAGAACTTTTGAGTGCGATATGGTGACATTTTTATATGAGTAACGTTTAACTATCATAAAGCCTCTTATTGTAAAAGGGATGTTATGGGAAAACTGATCACGCATGGATGTGCGAAAGTTGCAGGACTTTATTCAAAAATTTATAGTTTCCAGTCCATCGGTCCCTCGAAATACTACCATGTTGCTCAAGTAGACTAAGATGATATTGTATTTGTTGTGTTTAATAGTTTTACCTTCATAAAATGTCTAAATCTGCAATAAGAGAGATGTAGCATGTATGGGGTTGGAGACGAGAAAGAACCATAGATGCTGACATAGATTCTTGTAAAGCACATTATTCATTTAAATTTCAAATGACGCACATCCAAACTCTGTCAAAAGCCACAGTGACACACCTCTTTACATTAATTATGGGTGAAATACTTCATAGGGGGTTAGTGCCGTCAGTACACCACCTGCGGTGCACTCGAGGCATTACTTGAGGTTCTTTGCAGTGTCCTTTCGGTCCCTAACTGCAACCACTTTCATTCCTTATACTGTACCTCTGTTCATATTCTCTTTCTTCCATCTTACTTTCCACCCTCTCCTAACAATTGATTCATTGTGCTGCTGCGAGGCTTTCCTCTTGTTGCACCTTTCAAACCTTTTTACTGTAGATTTCCATTTCAGCCCAGAATGACCTCATAGGTCGCGGCACTTGGCTTTTGGTCTAAATTCTATATTCTATGCATTCTTTACATTAATCATAGTGAAATAAATGTGTATTTGTGACGGCACTGCAGTGGTCGGAAGTTTTGCCCATCGTAATGGCTGAAGCTCAGTGGCTCGGTCTGGATTTGAAAGTCTTCTGTTGTCTACCTCACGACTTTGAGAAACCAAAGCTCTCCTTCCCCGTGAGTTTTGCGTTGCATTTTTCATATTTGTGGTTACCAGTTCAAAGTTGTAGATTATTTTCTGAAGGTGTTTCATTGTTACTTTCTGGAGAATGAATTTGTTCAGGCAATTACATGATACTGCTCTGCCAATAGGAATCTCATATATATATATATATATATATATATATATATATATATATATATATATATATATATATATATATATATATATATATATATATGTGTGTGTGTGTGTGTGTGTGCGCGTGATTGAATGTTTACGTTACTCAAGAGTAATGAAATTTATATAAAAAAAAACAAGAAACAGAGTCACTCAAACTTATTGGTTTTTCTTTACTTAAAATGAAAATTGAAATTGCTTATGTTTTGCAGCTTTAAAAATAAAAATGTAAATGTGCTCTGTTGACATGGTTAACTATTACATTTCGTCTTTTAAACCCAAGTCGCTAATTAAATTGCCCGAATTTAAACTGTTAGTTGTGACTGATTCCATAAAAATAGAGCTTTAATGTTATCATTTGATTCATCATATTTTCATCCCAGTGCGTAAAGTATATTTAGCAACAAACAAACGTCGGTGTTTACATGAACGTCGGTAAGTGGGTCCTCTCAAAAGAGCAATGTCGTCAGTGTTTGGTTTACACGCTCCGGAACGTACTATATTTCCCGTTTGATTTTAATAGTACAGCAATACATTTTAAGAAAGAAAGCTTTAACCAGAATTTTGATAACTCAATACCACACGGAAGAGGAACATCAAAAGCCTACGAAAGTAAAAGTGAATACCACTTGTGCCCTACGTAAATATTTGAAAATAAAAAAAAAATTCCAATGAGGTGAAGTTAATGCTATTTTGTACAGCTAAACACTGTCTTTCGTGTAAAGAGATTGTGTTCCAGTAATAGTGTTTTCTTTTCAACTGAGAGTTTTTCTGCCACTAATGCTTCGCTTAGGATATGTTATAAAGCTAGGCCGTTCACATTGGAAAACAGAATCCAAGGGAGAGTTCCTAGACTTGGTCATTGAAAGAATGTTACAAAGCCGTGAAATTCTAGGCTTATCTGTTTCTACCGAATGGTGCTATAAATATTTTTTTTTGTCATTTACACTATAATTTTGACTTCTATTGCAGTCTTAGCAAAGTACTCTTGTATTCGGTTTCCATATTTACTAATAAGGTAACGTTTGATGAAAGTGAAGGAATTTTGAAATATCGCTTTTACGTTTCAAATAGATAAAAGACAACTGCCTTGTGTGCATTTTGCCCTTAAGAGAAGCAGGTAAACATAGCATACATATATTAAACAACGGAAAATCAGATGGATTTCTCATTCTATCTAAGTTTGAAAACACTGGTACACAATAAAGCAAAGGGAAAATTCGGGCTCTTTCCTTAACAGACAAACTGACACTAAAAAATATCCTGGTAAACAAACACAGTAAAGCAAGCTAATTATTGGTCTACATCTTTCTCCCTGCTATATATTATATATATATATATATATATATATATATATATATATATATATATATGTGTGTGTGTGTGTGTGTGTGTGTGTGTGTGTGTGTGTGTGTGTGTGTGTGTGTGTGCGCGTGATTGAATGTTTACGTTACTCAAGAGTAATGAAATTTATATAAAAAAAAAACAAGAAACAGAGTCACTCAAACTTATTGGTTTTTCTTTACTTAAAATGAAAATTGAAATTGCTTATGTTTTGCAGCTTTAAAAATAAAAATGTAAATGTGCTCTGTTGACATGGTTAACTATTACATTTCGTCTTTTAAACCCAAGTCGCTAATTAAATTGCCCGAATTTAAACTGTTAGTTGTGACTGATTCCATAAAAATAGAGCTTCAATATTATCATTTGATTCATCATATTTTCATCCCAGTGCGTAAAGTATATTTAGCAACAAACAAACGTCGGTGTTTACATGAACGTCGGTAAGTGGGTCCTCTCAAACGAGCAATGTCGCCAGTGTTTGGTTTATCACGCTCCGGAACGTACTATATTTCCCGTTTGATTTTAATAGTACAGCAATACATTTTAAGAAAGAAAGCTTTAACCAGAATTTTGATAACTCAATACCACACGGAAGAGGAACATCAAAAGCCTACGAAAGTAAAAGTGAATAGCCTACCACTTGTGCCCTACGTAAATATTTGAAAATAAAAAAAAATTCCTATGAGGTGAAGTTAATGCTATTTTGTACAGCTAAACACTGTCTTTCGTGTAAAGAGATTGTGTTCCAGTAATAGTGCTTTCTTTTCAACTGAGAGTTTTTCTGCCATAAATGCTTCGCCTAGGATATGTTATAAAGCTAGGCCGTTCACATTGGAAAACAGAATCCAAGAGAGAGTTCCTAGACTTGGTCATTGAAAGAATGTTACAAAGCCGAGAAATTCTATGCTTATCTGTTTCTACCGAATGGTGTTATAAATATTTTTTTTTGTCATTTACGCTATAATTTTGACTTCTATTGCAGTCTTAGCAAAGTACTCTTGTATTCGGTTTCCATATATACTAATAAAGTAACATTTGATGAAAGTGAAGGAATTTTGAAATATCGCTTTTACGTTTCAAACAGATAAAAGACAACTGCGTTGTGTGCATTTTGCCTTTAAGGGAAGCAGGTAAACATAGCATACATATATAAAAAACGGAAAATCAAGTGTATTTCTCATTCTATCTAAGACAGTTTGAAAACACTGGCACGCAATAAAGCAAAGGGAAAATTCGGGCTCTTTCCTTAACAGACGAACTGACACTAAAAAATATCCTGGTAAACAAATACAGTAAAGCAAGCTAATTATTGGTCTACATCTTTCTCCCTGCTCGTCACGAGAGGCCGAGGCGGTTGCGCTTCCCAAGGTATGGGAGTCGGGACGCGAATAGAGATCCCAGCAAGGCATCTTTGGCTCGGCAATTCAAGTCTTATGTAACGTACAGTAGAGACAATACTGTCCTCTCTCTCTCTCTCTCTCTCTCTCTCTCTCTCTCTCTCTCTCTCTCTCTCTCTCTCTCTCTCTCTCTCTCTCTCTCTCACACACACACATACAAACACATATGGATGTCTACCTCATCTCACAGCCAGAAAAATAAATCTGTCCCCGTTTAGGAACAAATTAGGCCTGAAAAATTCATTGTGCTCAGGGTACAAGATACCGGGTGGTAAGTCGACTGTAGATGGGTAGCAAAAAGCGTGGAGAGGGCATGAGGATAATCACCTCATCCCAAAAGAATTATCCAGAACGAAATGGTTAACATTCTTTATAGCCAACCCAAATTAGGGGAAAGGTGTACCCTATACATTACTTATAAACGGTTCAGCATGTGCTGTGAGGTATAATACATCAAATAACATTTCTTTTTACGTCATCGAATACTTACAACATAGTTTTCAAGTACGATTCTGAGTATGCAGACAACTTAAGCAGTCTGAAAACTGCGGCGAGTCTCGAGCATTTTACCTGTCAGATTTTGTTGAGTATACCTTTTCATATTTTCTGTGCGTCAATATGATTTGATCAGGTAGACTGCTGTATTGTTGGTAACATTCCGTTTTACACTGAGAAGGTAAAACATCTGTTTCGTTATTAGAGTAAAAATGTCTTATGCCATCATGGACGAGAGAGAGAGAGAGAGAGAGAGAGAGAGAGAGAGAGAGAGAGAGAGAGAGAGAGAGAGAGAGAGAGAGAGAGATTAAGCTGGTTTTATCTAGTCTGCAGTGACATATATGGATTTTCAAAAACATTTTCAGTGAAATTCCCATTTTGTCAGGGGAAATATGAAACACAGACAAGGTTATCCAGGCTTCGTCTCTGACGTGAAACGTAATGAAGTTAATTGTAGGCAGAAGAAATAGGTCTAGCTAAAAGTGATGCAAAATCGATTGCATATCAAGAGCGAAAGCTACGCGTTGTGTTAATTTTGTCTACACTGTTTTGGCTACCGTTGTTGCTTCAGATCCTCATAATTTAGAGCCCCTATACTAATGACCAGCCTGAGTGGTGGGGCTGGGGATGGGAGATATTGGGAGATAATAACTACTTTGAATAGAATGAGATAAAAACATTTACTTTAAGACATTATGGAGCTCAAGTTCTACGTGGTTTGTGGTGGGGCACCAGTCTAACGGTACCTTCCTAACCAGTTCCACATTTCTCAAGTTTGACAATACATACTTTTTGGCCTCACTTTATGTTTGATATTCTGACAGGATTAGCTAACCTAATCATATACAGAAGTTCATTAACGGAACAGACAAACTAGCTTTGATCTATGCCATGAGCAGTCCTTAGGGTAAAAAAAAAAACTGATCAGTAATGATTTTGATATATTTCCCTTTAGGAAGCCTAATGGACTGTCAACCAAATGAATTTACGTAACATAAGATACACAAAAAAGATGGTGGGATGAGTGAGGCCAGCCCCTCAGTTGCATAGATTTAGATTACCTAATCTTCATTTATTGATTACTATGTGTTTTGCCTTACATCTGTCTATGTTGTGGTTTTTCTTTTGCAATATATTCCTATTCAGTTTGACTTGCATTCATCAGAATTCTAAACTATTTTTCTGAAGTAGGAACACCAGCGAAATGCGTTTGGTAAATTTAACTTCTCGGGTGACTCAGGATGAAGATGATGTGAAAGAGAGGTAAAAACTGTGACCCCTAGAGAAAGGTCACGTGTCCCAGAAAAAAATATATATCCTAAAATAATTCAGTTAGAAATGAACTAGACTTGCTTAGCTTTCTAAATATATTTTATTTATATAATAATAGCTGGAGAGGAAAATAAGTCACCACTATAACTAAAGTCTTAGAATAAGGCATGTTATATGACCTACATTTAAAGTCCATATCAAGATACCTACCAAAAAAAAAAAAATATTCTACCATTCTGCTCCCAACAAACTACTAGTCATAAGAAAAGTAAAACTAGCATACGTTCACTGAGATACATGACTTTGACATTCAAATACTAGGGCACAAGCCCACTTCGCTGCATAGTCTGGGCTTTCCTAGGGTGTTGACCCTAAAGCAAGGTGAGAGAGAGAGATGAGCCCAGAATTCCAACACATTGTTGGGGAAGAAGAAGAAGAGTCGGCTTCGCTGTGTCGTGTCACCTCAGAGTTGCTGATCTGGAGGCGGAAGGGCGGCGCGTTCGGCCGTTCGTACGAAAGTGGACCGAGACGGGGAGGGCGTGTTAAACCTGTCATTGGCCCCAGATAAGACCTGCCTTCTCCCAAAAGCAGACGCCGGAATCAGACAGATTTGGTTGACGGGGAGACCTCGACTGGGCTTCGTTCGTGGCTTTTACAGACGACCTCTTTCAGAGAAAGTTTGACGGGTGAGAACCGTTAAATTCTTCTAGTTTTGTTTTCTGTTGGGCTCAGAAAGAGATCCTGTAGGATGGTTCGTTTTTTAGGTCCTTGATCGAGTCCAGAAGTGGCCGGTGCTACAAGATGTCCACCTCTTTGGCTAGGGAAGGAGAAAGTTCCCTTCTAACAAAGTCACGTAATGTAGGCTGTCATAAAAATTGATTTATTGTGCTTGCTTGATCTGCCCGGGTTTTGCCGTGTCAAATAATTTGTTGTGCGAGTTGACAGAACGAAAGTGAGCTGGCAGGTTGGATTCGACAGCTCATTTCTGTAATCTAACAGGTGTTTTCATTATGGCCAGCCAAAAACTAGCCTACCTTGAGAATTTGAGAGATTAAATTACGGTAGACCCAGCAGTAGAGTCTCGTCCCAGCCTATGCTGTTTTCTGGTGTTATATAACAAGTTACCTGTAATATCGACATCATTTTTGTGGATTTGGTGTATTTTCTTTTAGCCATGTCAGTTGCAACACTTAACATGTGCATATCACCTGTGCTCTCCTTTCCATTTGCATAGGCTACCACCGGTGCTTTCCTTTCCAAATGTAGGCTATAGCATAGACTAAGTACCAAGATATATAGCCCAGTATAGTGTTATAACTTGTTTGCTGGCATAGCTTATGTCACTGTAGTCTTTATATAACCGATTATTTTCACTTGGTAAGGTAACAAGTCAGTATTCTGCCATCTGTCTTATCATTTTTGTAATTGACATCACCATTTAGCTGGTAGCATTGGCCACTCTAGGTTGACTAAGCTAGGCTATATCTATGTATATACTGTTGTTGATTTTGATGTACACATATAGACTTTTCCTATCAATCTTCTAATGCCCAATGTGAAGCCATTTGTTTCAGTTGAACCCAAATTATTGTTGGGTGTGGTATGGGGTTTTTACTCTTTAAGTTGCTTATTTCTGACATAGTTTGATCAAACTGTGTGACTCATTGTAATCTGAAACATTGATGTATTGGTGAGAATGAATTCTGGTCAAATATTTGTAATTATGGAAAAGATAGACAGGTGGCAGTAGAGTATACTAAATATAGTAAAAGTCTTGTCATCTTGTATTAATGGGAGCGAATGGGTGCAAAATATTAAAAATGTTTACCAGCAAGCATTGTAGAATATTAAAATCAGAACAAATATAAATTATCAGACTAACCGTACTAATGTTATCAAAATCATTTCCCAAATTAGCCTAATTTTATTTGTAAGTTTAAGTATTTATTTAAATACATTATAGGGAATGATTGAAGAAGTGTTTTTAACACAGTTCATACAAGCCTACTGTTTTCAGTTAGGCTGACTTACATTAGAAGTTTTATAATTTAATCAGTTACTAAAACATATGAAACTAGAAGCAAGGTAAAAGGACAGAATTTGATAGTTTAAAGGAAAAAAAAAAGACTGAGGGAACATATGAAAATTAAAAGGCAGAAAACATTGCAGTTGATCGAGTGATCACGCATAGAACATTTGGCTCGAAACCTTCTGTAGTGTGCTACACATGGCACTTGGTAACCAGCTATCTTTGTTGATGGGTGAATGCACTATATATTATAGTCCCTGGATCTTGAAAAAGGACAACAAATTTTGTGGGGGAGTAGTGACATCAGTGTACCTCACTCTGTGTAGCAGCATCCCTTCAACTCCTAGCTGCAGCCCATTTCATTCCTTTAACTATGCCTCGGTTCATATTCTCTTTCTTCCATCTTACTTTCCACACTCCTAAAAATTGCTTCATCATTATTTTCAGCTCTGAGTGACACACAGGTCTCAGCAGTTCTGGCCATTGGCCGAAATTTTATATTTCAGTTCCAATTGAAAAAATTGTTATATCACCCGTAAAGGAATGCATTTAATCCAAGGCATTTTTATATCCATGAACATTTTTAAATGTGAAATTATTTTGCCATCACAAAGATTGGGTGGATAAAGAAAATCAGGAGACATGGAATTGTGACCATATGTTGATAGGTTCAGTAATAGTATTGTACATTCTTACAATGAATACATGAAGGTTTCAATGCTATATCATAATAAATTAGGGACATAGGTTGTATTAGGTAACCAGTTACCCCAAAATAGTAAAATTGCGGACTACTAATTCTGCCCCCTTGCAAATTGGTCATTGTGTTTAGTAGTAGTCTAGCTGAGTGTAAAAGCATACTAAAGATGGTAAATAGCATAAACATAAACAAAAGATGTGAGTGTAAACAAAACATAAACTAAAGATGGTAAATATCCTGGTCAGCAACTGATGGGAATCAGGCTGCAGTAGTAGTCACCAATTTTACACCCAAAATCATGGCAAACTATAGAGTTTGCTGCATTATTAGATTTGTCTTTAGGGATACTTAGCATAAGGCACATGTTCAAACTTTTGTCAATTTGTGGACTGTGTAAGACAGGTATCAGTATTTCTTGAAGTTTCAGCTCTTGGAATTGGTAGTAATGATGTACGTGTCAAGTTTCTTTGGGTGTCGTACACACGACTTACATTTGTGTTCACATGCAAAACTGTAAATGCATATTTAAATTGCACAGCTATTGGTTTTTGTTTCATTTAGTGATAATATTTCAGCAAGAATAATTATTGTCTATTTTTTCAGATTTTACTATAGGAAACATGGCCAGATATAGGAAGGTACCAGAAAACTACTTCAAATTTGTCAATCCAATAATTGTCTCACTAATTGGTGTTGGAATGTATCTTTTGTTGGTAAGTATGTACAAAGAATTATTTGAAATGGTTAGTATGAATGTGGACAAAATGAGATACCCATATTTTCAAATGTGGGATAAAGACAAAACTTGACCTGCAAGTAATATTTCAGTCAGCTGCATTATTTTAGTATAGGTTTTACATTTAAAAGTACTTTGGAAATACTAGAATATGAATATTAAATCATTTTACTAGCTGTTGAATTGATGATATAACATACTGTTGCCAACAGTCACTAATTGATACACAGTATGGTACTTATAAGGTATCCAGTTGTCTGAATCTGGTAACTTTTTTTTTTTTATATCTTGTTTGCTTTTTAGATTATGTTCTGGTATTAATTATATCTGTGCATTATAGAAGCAGTAAAGTTTTTGTTTTTCATGTTTGGTCTTAAGTATTGTTCATTAGTTTTCTGTGGTACTCATATGTAGCCTCTTTTTAATTGATTGTCAAAGACACTTCAGTAATTTACAATGACCAGATTTACTACCGTCATTTTGTGTTATCCTAATACTGTACTTGCCATTTCGTGATTGGCTCTTCACAAGAAAGTCCCTTTTATTTTGCAGCTTAATGATAATCATGTGTGGGTAATTTTGACATTAAAAATATGAGATTATTAGCATGCAGTCTCCCTTATATTAGTACCATTCCATGGTTGCCACAGTGATAGAATGTATACTTCATACATCTGGTGCAGTGTTGGTGTTATGGATTGGTAGTACAGTATAGGTACAGTTCGCTCATTAAAAGTAATTACTTCAGAAAGAAAAAATGTAGTTCTTAGGGTGGCGCTTGCAGTAGTATGGTAGTCTGGTCATTGTTTGGCTTGAATATTTTCTAGGGGTTTCAACATGTAGAGAAGTTTCTGCACAGTATACCAATAGTACTTTGAAGATCTCAAGTTGTATTATGGCATTTGCCGGATTTTGTCAGGGTTTTGTTTGCAGATATTCTTGATAAATTATTGCTAGTGTTATTTTCATTGAGGCAAATTTTTCTCATTCATTGGCATTCCCTTTTACTCATGTGTGCTTGATGTTTATGTGGGACAGATGTATTGAAAGTTGACCGTTGTGCAGAATTACTGATTGTGACAGATGGAATTTTGAGTTATTATAATTTGTGTAGTGGGACCTGTCATGTGTGTTGTTTTGTGTGGTGGTTATGAACTTCTTGGGGTATATGTTGTAGTATTTGATAAACAGTACAAGAATTAGATGTTTTATTTACATTGACTTGAAAAGCCTGTTGACTCATGATTGCGAATGATGTTGAATGATGGTTATTAAATATGTCTGTCTTCTTGAAAATAATGTATTTGGCTAGTCACTTAAATGGTAATTTTATAATTTGAGTAATGATAGGAGGTTTTTATTTCAGTACTGTATTTCATATCATATTCCCCCTTGTTGTGTATAAAACATGACTTTTTTTTTTTTTTTTTTTTTTTGATGAAAAATGTAAACTCACTGACTGGGCCCAGACATTTACTTTTATTTGGGCAGCATTAGAATGAACCACACAAGTTATAGGTATGAGATAGTATAAAGTATTGCACTGACATCAATACCCAAGAGATTTAATTTGGAGAAGGGGTAATGGGTTGACTTACGATATACATTTTGGGACAACATTTTCCAGTTTGTGTCTAAATATGTTTTTTCTTTGCGCATAGAATGTGCAGTCTGTGAGGAAGTTTATGGTCAAAGGCTGGTGGCCTCAAATAGCATTTTTTTTTTTTTCAAATTCGTCTCCTTGTCTTTTGGTTGTCAAAAAATAACGCAAAAGTTAATAGTTTGTGTTTAAGTCCTATATGGATATGATCTTTTAAATGCCAAAATGGATCAGGCGTAAGCGTGTTTTTCTGTACTGCATGCTGGATTGATTAAAATATATTGCTTTTATGCGCCATGTTAGTCTTCATTCAGTGTAGTATGGTAGGTTGATATTGCTTACTGTTTCCGTGAGGTTATGTTTCCTTTATTACTTTTGAATTTTGGTGATGGGTGATTGAGTTGCATTGGTTTAATGGTCGATGCAGACTAATAAATTTATGATTTCTGCGATTTTGTTGACAAATTCAAATTCAAGAGATTTGTAAGTCTTCCTTATAGATAGCTAATTAATGGTCAGTTACTGGTATGGCTTGATTGGGAATTATGTAGATAACCTTAAGTAACAGACTTGTTCATGGGAGGTACTAAATACATGATAAGATTTTATTACGTAATCTGAGATGATTATTCTAACTAAAACAATGAAGACCTAAGCACAGTATACTGTACTCACAAATTATAGCCATTATGATTTTTTTTCCAAAAATTCCTCTCATCTGATGGTTGAGGTGGAGGCTTATGGTGCATTTTTTAAGGAATGTGTATGGTTACATTAAAGTAATGTGGATGAAGCAGAAAGAAACAAAATAATAATTAAGTATATTACATTTATTAAACAGTTTACAAAAATACAACAAACTCCAGATAATAAAAGCTGACAGTATAGGTATAGGAGTTCTACGGTAATAACTTGTCATTTTGTCATTCAGTTACCTAAAATGCTTGTGTTTCTTGTCCTTCAGATGGCATGGTTGGATCCCAGGAACATATCGACCACATATTTTGGTCGTGTGGCAGAATTTGCAACCTGGTTAGGGACTGAGAACAACCACCTTATGAAGCAGATGTGAGTATAAAATAATCGTACTTGGAAAATATATTTTCCTAAGTATCCATGCTGTATTGTCTCATTTTGGGGTTTGTCCTGTCTGTAAGGGAGATATTTTATAGGGTGCTTAAAAAATTTCCTCTTGTTCTCCATTCCTTTTAGCATAGCTTGACTTATGACAGTATCTCATCATTTACAATGCACTATAGTTTACAGAAAAAAGCAGTGAGTACACTACAGAATTTGTAAGACAGATGCTAATTGAATTTTGACATCTCTTAATAAGTGATTGATGCCAGTAACATCCATAGGTGTTTAAAATTCACTTTTTTAGCATTTTATGACCTTTAATGACATCAGTTCATAAGTGAGCCCATGGGAGAAGGGGTGAAATTAGGTTCTTCCCCAACATGCTAGTGTGAAATCATTTTTCAAGGTACTTACATAATGCTTTGTTACATTGTTCTTTCATTTTATTTCACAAGTACAATACACCATTCCGGTGTTAATTATAATCAGTAGTGGTTAGGTGCTTCTTATTGGCTGTGCTTCTTAGCAGTAATAAAAATGTGAAGACTGCTAACGTGTATGGTGCAGTTTGTTGATATTTTTACATTACTGTGTTACATTACTAAACGGCTAACTTACTCAAGTGGTTTATATCCCTTGTAGAATAGTAAATTGCCATCATATTTAACACCCCACCATAAAATACTCTTCTTTACAAAATACAGTTGCCATGACATTTTGCACACCTTAGAACAAAATTCAGTAAGACTCATAACTCTAAAAGCACAAAGTTCTTGTGATCTTTCTCTTAATGCAGAATGGGCTTATCAGATGTAGTGATTGCTGCATTTGCACAGGAAAAAGCTAGAATAGTACTGTTAATTGCCTTTAGATGTACAGGTATTTTGAGCACTTATGTGAAACACTGCCTAGAATTTAGTGCACATGTGAAACAGTGGTTCAAATATGCACTTGTATTATGAAAAGATGAATGTTCTGGTATGTTGAAAAGTATTTTTTCATTTTATTTAAATAGACCATACAATGTGGAAAAGGCACATAATTTTGAAAGCTCAGGTATTTCTATAGTAGTCCTGTTAGAAGGAATTGAATCAAGTATTTTTTAAGGTTAATTACCAATAGCATTTCTAATTATCAATGCAGTTAGAGAGATTTCAATCATAAGACCTTTGTAAAAATTATCAGGAGTATCAGAATGGAGCCTAGGTATAAGAGATCACTAGAGTAACATGAGTGGAATCATAGAGAAAAAGTAAGTGATATCAGAGAACTATCCACATAAATAAAGCCTAGTATGTTTTACCCTGCTAAACGTTCTGTTTTAGTTTTAAAGGTAGCAGAGTTATGGTTTGTTGTGTCCCCATGCTTTGGCTTTATGTGGGATTAATGTGTGCTTTGGTCTACTCTATTTTCAGACTGTTGTGTTTACTGGCCATCCACATAATTCAGGCTCTGATTGGGGTGTATTTATGTCAGAAACACAGGCTTGGCTCTTTGGTCACCATTGCCTGGACCTTACAGAACCTCATTCTGGGTTTCCCATCCCTTTACTATCTCATTTGGCCCCAAAAGCCAAGGAGGAGCTCCAATAGTGGTAAGAAAGAAGAATCCAACAAGAATTCAAACAAGTCCAAGGAAGGCAAGAATGCCAACAAAGGAAAGGAGACAAAAAATTCCAAGTCCAAAGAAAAGAATCATGCAAAGTCCCGAAAAGACAAATAAATTCTTTATAAGTAAAATCATAAACTGCTCCCTCAGTAGACATCTGCGTCGGAGATGGCTGTTGGAACAAAAATATATAAAAAAAATTTTATATGGAGTTGTGGTTCTACATTGTAACTTGATAGAATAAATCCCTTTTTAAAAATATCTTTATTTCATTCCTGCTCGAATGTTACATTTCAGATGGTAGTTTTAAACCTACTATTTGCGAAGTTGGATGTAAAATTAGGTTTGTTTTTACTGCATGTAAAACTATGGTGATTTAAGAACACTTAAACATCTATTTCGTTAAATATTCTTTTTAGATAACTGAAGCCTCCTTAGTAACTATTAAGTATGACAGTAATGTGGGAAAATGTCCTATTGTATTGTATAGATAAACATTTGAAAAGAATATGAATTAGCCAGAAAAGTGTCTTAATATTTTTGCAAATGTCTTTATTCCCTTCGAAATTACTTTGCCACCTTTTGTGACTGTTCTTTATACTGTACTCTCATTTTATTGCTCAGAAAAAGCCTCCTACTTAACTGAAAAAACATTGTATGTGTGTGGAACCCATTACATGAATTTGGGTAATTGTGATGTTATGCTTAAAACCATTTGTATATAATTTTTATATGGTTAAGGTTTGTGCCTTGAGCAACAGACTAGTACACTTTTTAAATTAATTTCATGTCCTTAAAGTTTTGACACCAGACCATCTTCATAAAGTATGAACTTGCACAAAGTTCATGCTACTTCTTTACAATTAGTCTTACTATTACTATTCATCTGTGTAGTGGGTAATGGTATCAGTGTGCAATGGGTACCTCACTATAATTTTAGTAATAAAACACGTCAGCAGAGAATGTTTAATTCCTTACAGTGTGGTCAGTACTGTACTGAGTAAGGATCTCGTAACTTTTTTTTCTTTACATCATCTAAAAATGAAGTATTGACCACTTTTGTTCAGTTTATTTAGAAATAGCTGTAGCCATCTCAATGTATGGCAAGTGAATGCTGAGGGTATATTGCAACCTACTTTTAGTAATTTAAGGCAAAGCTGCAGTAGTGTACAGTACTACTATTTTAATTTTTCATTGATGATCATGCTTGTGCCTTTTGTCAGTTTTCGTGAACTGGCCCGTGTGTGTTCTTTGAAGGAAACCAGCTGCATAACATGCACAATATATCTTTTCAGTAATATTGTCTTCACAACACTTCATGAATCAGTCAAACTTAAATTTTTCTTTAAATTTAAATTAATGGCTATACAGTTATAGTGATCTGGTTATTTTTATTGACAAAGATTAGAGAGAGAACTTCATCCACTTCTGGTGACTTGTACAAGTTATTTTTAAATTTTTCCACTTGTGTAACATTCACAACTTTGTAATGAAGTCTACATATGCTGTGCCCATGCCCAAGCATGCATTAGACACCAGTATCATGTTTGTTATCATATGTACTTAAATATGTGAAGCTGCTTTTATTTCCAGTCTTAAGGACTTGACTGGTTCTTGTGAACATGTACTCTTGGGGCTCACAACTTTGCTTAGATTGTGTTACAGATAGTTCAGCACTCGTGTTTCTTTGATGACATGGTAACTACCCAATGGTAACATGGTTACTTTAGGTAATGAGAATGAGACTAACAAATATTGTAAACATTTTCATGCAGTTGAAGGCAATTGCTTTGTAATCTTATGAAACTGGCTAGGAGGTTCATTCAGCTCTTGTTATTGGGAGGATGTTGATTTCGTGAAAGGTGAGTACGGCATTGTGTCTTGTTAAATCTAAGTATTATCCTAACATTGCCAGTCACGTGGAAGCAAAACTAGATGTTAGATAGTGGGTCTGTTTGCAGTGAACAAACAGTTATTTCTCTACCATGCAATAAAAAAATAAAAGTTTATTTTTACAATGATTACTAAAATGGTTATGGTATTTTTGTCAGTTCTTAGGCTGAAAATAATTAAAATATTGAGACTAGGAAAGTATCGTTATACCACACTCATCTAAACACTGACCAACTTCATCTGTTTCAGATTTCTGGTCACTCTTGCTGTCCACATCAGTGAAACCATGCTTGCAGTTTATCTGTGCTACAAGAGGAAAATTGGCGATTGGGCAACAATTGCCTGGACTATACAAACCTTAGTGTGCGGAATCTTCTCCTTGTATCTCCTCATGTGGCCAAGCAAATCAGCGAAGCCAGCCAAAAAGAACGAACAGCCAAGTAAATCTAACAAGAAATCAAAGGAACAAAAGAATTCAAAGCAGGCCAATGCACAAAAAAGTAAAAAGAAGTCTACAGCTAAAAAAGAGAAGTAAAATGACAATATAGTCTCAAGAAGTGAAATAATGTATCTCCTCTTAAGTTTGTCATTAGTCTTTAAACAAATACCAATTAGTCATAAGATATTCTGTAAGGCATTAAGGTCTGCTAGAAAGTAAATATTAAACAAAGCAATCGTACAATATACAAGCAAAGATGTATGGAAGTTCTCATAAAGACCTCTAAAATACTACTCTTCATTTTTATTGCATATAATCAGAGTACACATAGATCTTTGGATGGGATAGACCACTATTCGGCACTAAAATACTAGACTGCTGGTAAAAATCATACCAGTAACTCTGCCTATATGGTAAAATAACAGTATCCCTCCATTAATTTAAGGGTTCACCTTATGACTATTGGTTGACGCATGCAATTGGTTGAAGCATGCAATTTCAAAGTTAAAAAATTATCATATGACTAAGCTCTGCCACTATGCTGCTAGAGAACAGTTTAATTTCTGCTTCATTCTTTGGTTCACTTGAGTCAGGAGTACTGCACGTAATTATTTTTAAATAGTTAGTTATGAACAATTGAGCTTCAGTTTTTGCTTGCACTTAAATTTAGGGCTTGAGAGAAGGGATAATTCATTGAGTGGCAACATATTCATGAAAAATTTGTTAAATTGCAACTTGAATTAGGTTCCTTGGCAAAGCCATAGAAGGGTGGGATACTTAAACAAATGACGATTTTCCAAGGGTTCATCAGTTAAATTCTTGGCTATACAGTACGAAGATACAGTAATTCACAACCTTTACTAATACCATGGAATAGAGTCCTGATTCTTGGTTATAACTTAAGTTCAAGTGAAAACCTGCCATTTACCAGATAAGATGATGGAACCGAGATCAGCAGCCTCAGAAACCTATTACTATCCAAATCTGACTGAATAGGAGCACACCTGTCCCCTAGATCTAAAAAATTCAAAGAAAAGAGATTTCAGAACTGCAAAACATAAAACACAAATAGACTAGTCTGTCCACTGAAAGATAGAAATTACTTTCAGAAGCATCGCAACTGACACAGAACACTCCACACTATTTTTAGCCTTTTACACTGAAAAAATAACCACAGGAACCAAAAAAAATTTTGGCTGGAGACATTCAAGGACTGAATGCTCCTTTGAATTCTTTTCTTACACCCAAATGCAATCAAAACGTACTTAAAAAGCTGCTAACTTGGGCTGTATTTATTTGTACTTTTGGGTTAATGAAACACCTCAGAAATAAAAATGCAAGGCAGACCATTATTATTCACAAATTCCAGATATAGTACTAACATCAACCACTACTGTGTACAATGCAAGCTACAAGTTTATCAATTAAAAATTATACTCCTTTATACATAAATTATATACATTAATTGTAAAAACACATGACTTGATGTTAAATTAACCAATAAACTTTGTGTGGCTACCCTTGGCAATAAGTTTACCTGATTCCTTAGTTGTGATATCAACAGTGAGAAATGCAAGAGTTCTTCCAACTTTGAGTGTGTCAGCATTTATGACAATAGTTTCTCCTTCTTTAGCTGCACTAATATAACTGAAAGAGAGTAGAAATAAAAATACATATCAGAAATTATTTCTCATTGTCAGCATCTTTATGAAAGATTTTTCTGTGGTCACAGATGAAATGGATTATTTCCGCTGATAAATGAACTCTACCTGAATTCCCATTTAGTCCACATCTTTATTTATGCCTTTTCCCTTGATTTTCTTGAGCATTATTTAGCAAAACAATTGCAATATTGCAGCACTCAGAAAGTTAGATCTGTGATCACTTTCTAAACAACTACAGTACAGGCATAGAGAACTATGGAGCTACCACAAAATACTCACGAAACATTCAGATCTACTGAAACACCTGGGACAGCTCTTTCTGTCGTCATTAAGGCCATTGTTGAAATGACATCAACCAATGTTGCTGTTAGGCCCCCATGGAGCGTTCCACCACGATTCTGATGTTCCTCCTCCACAGCCATCTCAGCAACACATTTCCCACCACCGCCTGATATCACTCTAACCTTTAATTAGAATAAAGGAAAGCACTAAAATATTTCTAAGCAAAAGTTTCTGCTAAACAAGGTAAAAGTAAAAAGAAAAATTATGCCGAGAGATCTTCAACTACATGGTGAATGTATTCTAGTGATGACAAATGTAAAACTTATCTCTAATGACTTCTATTGCATTCAGAGTGTATGCTGGGTAGCTTCACCATTATCAATGTTGCACCATACATAATCACTTGATTTTTTATTTCCTCACCCAAACTCTCATTTACACCTTATAATTGCCAACTTTTGCAGTGGAATAGGAGTAAACATTAACTGTTTGGCCCTTCAATGTTGGTGAAAAACATAATTATGAATTAGCCTTATAATTTAATATTAACATTAAAAAGCTAAATTGTAATTGTTTACCTCTCAGGTTTATAACATATGCTAAATGGGGTCCTGTACCAGCAGGGAGGAAACCATGGTCTGGTAGGTTAGGCTATTGTGCGGTGGCTATACGAGGTTAGGTGGTTAGTGAATGGACTAAGAACTCTTGACTTATCAGTATTACAGAAATGGTTGAGTGAAGAATGCAGGGTGCAGATTCCACAGACAAAAACAAACCTAGAATGCCATGTCCCGACCTAACCAGACCTTACCTTTCTAACTTCACTTAGGGCACCATGCCCTGACCTGGCTGGGGGGGGGGGGGTTGCCCCCACTGGACCCTCTAAGTAATACTAAACATCAGAAACATGGGCTAAGCTACCATTCAGAGTTAGTGTTAAAGTTTGATCCTGTTGTTCTGCAAACTACCCTAGATCAGTTATTTTTGTAAACCGTCCACAATCACAATATTAGCTTGTAGGGTCAGGTTAGGTTGGGGGTTCATAAAGGGTGAAGGCATTAAAGCAGGCTACAAAAAAAAAAAAAAAAAATGGTAACATCCATGTATAGCTTTAATGCAGCATATACAAATAGGTTAGCACAAGAAGCCTAAAATAGACTTGACCACTGCTTTAAAAATGGTGAAAAGGTCTAGCCAAACTCATCTATAAAGGTCTATGGCCTGTGAAAATCTAGTATTCTAATATGGTTAACCAGCCCACTGGAGAGGCTGCAGAACAGGGAGACAGGAGTTGGTATGAGAAACCATGAAAGCGGGTCAAACCTAACCTTTCCAAAAATACCGTGTTCTGACCTAACTAGGCCTTACTTTCCTAACTGACCTAGGGGGCCGTGCCTGACCTGGCTTTGGGGGCTTTGCTGCCGCTGGAACTCCCCTCCCTCCCAGGTAAGGTAGAACTATAACTCCGCCCACCTTATTGCCTGGTAAATAAGTTTTTCTACAGTATTTTGGTTGCATATTTTTTGGCAGTTGACTGTAATTAACCTCAGAATTGAATGATATTGTGCATGCGCAGTGTTATAGGGGACCTTTCAATAAAGAGTGGAGTTTCCTTTACTGGGGGGTCTGGCCTGATAAGTAGTGCAGCCTACTAGGTTAGGTTAGGTTAGTATAGTTCCTTTTATAATAGGTTTCCTTAACCAATCCCTTCTTGAACACATGACTCCCATAGGCCTTGAGTATGCACGGAATCATTCCAGGGTGGCCATCATAACATAACATGTCCGTTCTCTATCTCTTTTATCCAACCCAAAACCGCCCCCGTTCCCAACGGGTCCCCGATATAGATGTGAGGTTAATAATAATTGACCGCCAATAAACACCACCTCCTTCATCAGCAACACTAAAAGTTTAATGAAACTCAATTTCCAAGGTAATAAGCCCTGCCGAGTTAATACTTTGTTCTACCCCTAACCAGAACTTACCTTTCTAACCTGACTTTGCCTACGTCGCCGTGCCCTGACCTGGAGGTGGGTAGGGTGGCGGGGGACTTCACCCTCCCTGGACACCCCATGTAATAACTTAACATCGAGCACTGGGTGATTTAGGGCACTTAGAATAACTTTTATTCTATGGATGTTACGTAAGCATAGGCTCAGGCTAAAGCCTCACACTTACTTTAGAAAGGTTCCTATCAAATCCTCGTTCGCTCATAATTTTCATCACTTGCTGAAGGAATTTCTTTCCACCATTTGCCGCTGCCATTGTGTTCGGCTAAAGTTACTTTCGTAAATACGGTTTTAAAACGCTGAATTACAGCCTTGCAAATTTTATGCCGTCGGTTAAGCCGGAGCGTAGCCTAACCAAGATCCATCGAATAACCCTAAGGGATGGGCTTAATTGTCAGACAGACGACATAACACCGAATAATGACGTCACAGTGTAAACAGAGATGGGATAGAATTTTGGCCCTTTTTTGTAGAAAACCTTTTGTGTCAATCTATATATTATGAGCGAGCTTTGTTCCTGATGGTTAGTCGGCTATGGTGGGTTTCAGCAAGCTTTAAAGGACATGGGAGTAACAATCTTATTCGAAAAGGACTTACTAAAGATACGGAAGGTTTATAGCACCCTTGGTGTGTATATGTATATATATATATATATATATATATATATATATATATATATATATATATATATATATATATATATACATACATACATACATATATATATATATATATATATATATATATATATATATATATATATATATATATATATATATATACTTTGTACGTGTGTATTCTAAGGATTAAGTTTTAAAAGTTCTACAAGTTAGCTAAATACTGTACTGTACATCAGTCACAAGTAAACTCCTGTAATTGAGGAGCCGTTACAAGGTGAGGACTTCGAGTCTTCAAATACTCTATAGCAAACGTTACTGCCAGAGAGAGGTTACTAACTTACTACCTAATGAGGAAAGGTAGTACCTATCTACCTATCCTGGTTACTACCTATCGGCGCCCTGCGGTGGAGGAACGTAAGAAGCTTGCTCAAACATGTCTTCCTTTGTGTTGTGTTTGTATTAAGTAAAGCGTGGTTTCAGCAAATAACGCAAGTATTGTAACACTGATTTTCATTTCTGCATATTTAGGACACTAATAGAGAATGGCAGATCAAGAAGTAACCGGTATAGTGTAGGAGGAGTCGATAACCGTAGGAAGCCCAACCAAGCTCCAGTGGGCACGTGTTCACAGTGCAGAAGGGAAGTATGTAGGCCAAGCAATGAAGGGCAGTAGGGTGCTATAGGTGTAATGAGTGGTCACACAAATTGCGTAAACATCACAGATGAACAGTATGTTGGCTGAAACAGTCGTGACCAGCTAGACAGGGAGAATAAGGAACTCAGGGGCGGAGGTGGCCGGGGTGGAAGTAATGAACTTGTTGGGGGGGGGGGGATAGGGGTTTATGGATTAAATGCACCTGCCTCAGTGCACCAACACTAGTCTGAATGCACTATGTATCATGGTCCGAATGCACCACTTCCTAATTAAAGTGCATCTTTCCTTGTGGCCCCAGTGCACTAACTTAATTCACATGACACCAGTCTTTGGGGGAACTATATAGGTATCTATATTCACTTTGCAGGATTATTTTCTTTGATATAGTGAATCATTTACAGAGTTTGAATACAGTAAGAATATTAGAAAACCAACAAATATATCATGCTATGAGAATATGATTAAAACTAACCAGTTAAAATGCATTATTCCTTATGATCTCAATGTACCAACTTAATTCACTTAACACCTGTTCTTTGGGTAACTGTATAGGTAACTATATATATATTCACTTTGCAGGATTATTTTCTTTGATAAAGTAAATAATTTTAAAAAGCCTTAATAAAGGTAGAGTATTACTACGCCAACAAACATTATGCATTGAGGGAGAAGTTTAAAACTTTACTACCTTGCTCTTAATTTAAACTACAAGCCCAACTGTTTCTGAATAAAAATAGAGTATTACAAAACCAACAAGACACTTCAAGGCTTCTGCCAGAAAAATTCATATCCTATAGACTAAGGTGGGGTACATAAAATAAATATTGATATCAAATATGATAAAAAGGATTCTCTATTCTTTAAATTACCCAATAACTACTTAAACAAGCTAAAAACTTTGAGATTTAACCAGTTTCTAGTAAGAATGACAAAATTTGATACCAGAATCAACCAGACAACAAGCGCATTTTTATGCACTGTGGTGCATTCAGACTAATTGGTTTGTATTGAGACCAGGCTGGTGGTGCTTTCGATCTAGGCTAATGGTGCATTTTGTCTAGTTTCCAGAATAGGGAACTCAGGTAGGAGAATCAGAAGCGTAAAAGTAGGCTAGAACAAACAGAAGCTTATCGTAAGGGAGAGAAAAAGACAGCAGTTTAAGATTAGAATATAAAGAATAAGCAGGAAAACAAAGAGGAAGGATGGTGCATTAGTGAGGGAGAGTTGAAGAGAAGGGAAAACTTTCAGACGTCTAGAATGCTCTAACAAGGAAACTTAGAGAACTGTAGATAGAAACAACAGAATCTCTAGTGTGAATTATTTAGGGGTAGGAAATAATAGAATCTGTAGTAATGTAAATAATTTAATGGTAGGAAATAAAGGAATCAATGGTAATTAAATAATTTAGAGGTAGGAAATAACAGAATCTTTAACATAATGAAAATAATTTACAGGTAGAAAATAATAGAATCTGTAGTAATGTAAATAATTTATAGGGAATAATAGAACCTGCAGTAATGTAAATAACTTTAGGTAGGCTGTAGAAGAGTAATTAGTTTAGGGCAGATAAGTGAAGGATGTAGTGTAATAATTGTTTAATAATAATAATGTTGTTATTACTATGTCAATTGTCCCGACTTACATTCGGAGGCTACCATTCATATTAGGACAACTAACTCGGACTAGCCTATACATATAACAATTTAATCCTGGGCTAGGGTAATATAAGGGTGACACGTCGGCCTAGGTTAATAAGCCCAGGCCTATTCTTAGCTTGAACTAGTACGTGACGTCGGAGACGGGCGAATCTTCATTTCGGGAAAGGTTGTCTCCCGCGGTTTGTTTAATGTTTCTTAGTAGGAGGTTACATGGTATAAACAAACTGTTACTAGTGTTCTTTCCATAATTGTTAGACCTGGCTCCCAACAGGTTCTTACACTGGTTTCCCGTAATACGAAAAGTTCATGTAGGACAGCTTAACTGTTACATTACACAGTTATCCTGGCTGTACATGCCTGATAGGTGAAATTTAACTCAAGCTTTGACGTATTCATAAAGTTATGGAAGAATATTGCACATCTTAGCCAATAGTTTGTGGCATTGTAACGATATGCGAGCTCATCATGGTGCAACTTAAGTAACATTACCATAACAACTCTTGGTAATTTGCTGTTACATCAAGGCAAAAAGTACAAAAGAACACTATTAAGTGTTCTGGCAACATGTACAATATAAACTAAGATAAGTGCAAACTCGTCGTACACGTCTTAAACAGTGCGATTTGAGCTTACGCAACTACCACGCACGCACACTCCATCATAGACAATCTCAATTTCGAGCGGGTAATTCATCTTCTAGATAAGATGAAAACCAATTCGTTTTTCCAGTCCGCCAATCATGAAGGGTATTGTCATTAATTCAAAAGAAGGATTTACATCATTACAGTAACTTTAATAAGCATAGGAGAATACAGTAGTTTGCAACTAATAGATAAAAGGTTAGATGGTAGAAGCAATTTTGGAAATAAGGGAAATGGACTGATAATGAACAACGCAGATGCATCAAAGAATTTTGAAGAAAAGCTCATAAATACCCAAGGGCTGACGAAAGCTAAACTAATTGGGCTAACAGATTTAACACAAAAGAATACAATTATGTGCACCACTGAAACGCACCTGAAACAGCAGAAATTGCTATTCCAACAGGTATCAGTGTGGTAGACTCAATGAGAGACAAGGACGACACCAAAGGAGGGGGTCCATTAATAATGTACAGCTCCAAAGGAGATATCCAGTTGAAAAAAGAAAAATCAGAACACGCAAACATTCTGGTAGTAGTGGGTAATTATAGAGCAGCAAGATTTAACCTAATCCTAGTCTACATGTCAACTAGTGGCAGAAAAAAAAATAAGAGAATAATAAGCGCCTTACACAAGGCATTATAGAAGAACAGAGACCTGCCTTCAGTGGGCATTTAGGTTTCATAAGGAAGGAAGACCTTGACCAAAATGGAAGATACGTAGCATTACCATAACTATTTATGGCAATTTGTAATTACGTTACTGTAAGAATAAAAAAGAGCACTGTTAAGTGTTACGGCAACATGTACATATCAACTTTGACAAGCGCATATCTTTAACAAGGGAGAAATATGGCACTTGAAATGCAAAACAAGGGGCTACCCTCCTTTCACTCTCACGTCATCGTGCTCGTCTCGAACATTCTGGCCATGGTCTGATGTGTTTACGCAACTACGCACTTACATCTACGCACACTTAATCATTGATAAACCTCAACTTTGAGTGGCAAACCACGTCCAGTAGATGAAATGAAAACCAATTCGTTTTTCCACTACCCCAGCTACAAGGATATTGCAAATAGTTTTAACGAGGGATTTTCCATGGGATACTATGTATCTCAAGGCAGATGGGTTATGGACCCCTTACTAGAGGAAATGCAGCATAAATTTCAAATGAGCTTTTCACCTTGAGGCCATTGGCAGTCACGATTTTCACTTGTGTGGGATACCAACGAAAGAAAATAATAGCATCCTTGCTTCCCTGTGTGGTTAGAAAATCTAACTGGTTGAGACATTGGTTTGTAACCCTATTCCTTGTCTTGATAAAGAAAAATTGAGGCAAAGTCTTGCGGTTTAAATTTGCAACCCCGTGAGATAATGGGTCATTACGGAAATTGAAGTTAATTGATGTATGGACTATGGAGAGGAATTGACTTTACAAGCATAACCTTGTTAATGGTAAAGTAAATAGTAGGTCTATGTCAAATTTACAGGCCTATTCCATTGGTTACATGTAAAAGACTAGGATGATCGAATAAGCATGAAAATGCATATTACACTTCATAGGGTTTTATAAAGGACATGACATTTGTTAATTATGATGCACTTAAATATCTCGGAAGCCACAGAACTGCTAGAATGACGCCAGCCACGTAGGCTAGACTAATGAGGTTCACCCTTCGTGTGGAAAGCCACTTTTATGATGAACTTTTCTAAAAAAAACTAATATTTTAGATGGGTAATGCTTTAATAACACTCACCTTATAGGTCTTCTCCGACTCGCCGTGTGACACTACATTCTGATAGTAAATCATCAAGAACAGAGTTCATATGAGTTTTTACATCTCTTTATGAACAGCTTTCAGCGTACTAACTGGCAACACTGCATTCAGTCCATACTGTATTATACTTTTATTTTAGTCCATATTCAGACTAGAGGGAATTTATTAATGAATTTGTTGTACCTTTCAAGTCATGACATCATTAAGGATTAACAAGGTAAAAAAGGGCAAGTCTCAATACAAACTGCCAACTGCGACATAACGAATGCATGAGTAATGCATTCGTAATTAAATGCCGCCATGGTGCTTAATTTTTAGGATATTTCAGATTGCCTTAGAAACATCATTAAATTGCACTCCTCTACTTATTCTCGAGGGTTCCAGCTCCGGAAAGTTGAATAAGCCTAGTGTAGAAGAACTCTTGACTAAATATGTTTACCTTTTCACTCGTCGACTTGATATTTGAGAAAATCTGTTTGTTGGGTTATTGATTTACCAAGAAGGCTACGTAATATTTTGAAGCCAATCAGTTAGTGAGGTCTGTACTTCAAGATTACAAATGGTAATACAAACAGTCGTAGTTTATCAACTGAAATATGGGAATTGTCTACAGAAGGATCCTCACTTGACATACAAAGAAGACAACACTATTATCCATTCGCATTGAAAAACCAGAGGAATCTGAAAAATACGGACTGGAGATGTTCAAGGACTTTGAAAAAAATGCTCTTTTGAACTTTCTTAACACCCCAACTCACTTGAAAAAGCTGTTAATCTGGGTTGCACGAGTAGAGGAAATAATTATATTATTGGGCCAATGAAACACCGCATCACACCATTATTATTCACGTTTTCCAGGCAGAGTGCTATCATAAACACTACTACACAAAATATATTAAAAATCCATCAGTTAAAAATTACGCTCCTACTTTACACATTACCATATATATATATATATATATATATATATATATATATATATATATATATATATATATATATATATATATATATATATATATCTATGTATGAAAATAAGAAGGCCCATAAAACACTATTTAAACATTGAAACCATATATTTCGAGCACTTGTTTCTGTGCCCTTGTTCACTGGTAGAATATGGACAGGTGGAAAGTTACAATGGTATATATACAAAAACATGAAGGTGTGGCCTTGGGCCTCCGATGTTAAGGAGGTGGCGTTTCTTAAGGAGGAGGAGAATGACCAAATTCCTAGTGGTTTTTGGCCTCATTAGCTCCCGTTTGGCGATGGATCTGGCGGTCGCGTTTCTTGGGTCATCTTCTTCAAGAGGGTCTGAGGATTAAGGTGTCGATGGCGTCCGATTTCCAATGTCCTCCTGACAGGTTCATATTGTTGGTTTGATTGATGATAGCAGATTCCAGCATCTTTCTTTTGTACGGACAGCTACTCTTGAAAACCAACTCCGCCCCACTCAGTTAATGACATGCCCTGTATTTCTAATATGTAGGAAAATTCCCGAACTCTCGAAGCGTAACGTACTGATCTTTTGTGCTCTGTTATTCTTTGCGAGAAGCGATCTACCTGTCTCGCCTACATAGATGTCATGACAATTACTACACGGTATCTTGTAAACTCCGGCTTCTTCCCTTTTTGTTATTTAAGTATCGTTAACGAAGGGAAGAAGCGGAGATTACAAGATACCGTGTAATGTCATGACATCTATGTAGGCGAGACAGGTAGATCGCTTTCGCAAAGAATAACAGAGCACAAAAGATCAGTACGCTACGCTGGAGAGTTCGGGAATTTTCCTACATATTAGAAATACAGGGCATGTCATTAACTGGAGTGGGGAGTTGGTTTTCAAGAGTAGCTGTCCGTACAAAAGAAAATGCTGAATCTGCTATCATCAATCAAACCAACAATATGAACCTGTCAGGAGGACATTGGAAATCGGACGCCATCGACACCTTAATCCTCAGACCCCTGAAGAAGATGACCCAAGAAACGCGACCGCCAGATCCATCGCCAAACGGGAGCTAATGAGGCCAAAACCACTAGGAATTTGGTCATTCTCCTCCTCCTTAAGAAACGCCACCTCCTTAACATCGGAGGCCCAAGGCCACACCTTCATGTTTTTGTATATATACATTGTAACTCTTCCACCTGTCCATATTCTACCAGTGAACAGGGGTACAGAAACAAGTGCCTGAAATATATGGTTTCAATGTTTAAATAGTGTTTTATGGGCCTTCTTATTTTCATATTACACTAGTATTACAGGAAAAGACATTCATATCTATGTATATATATATGTATATATATATGTAAATATATATATATATATATATATATATATATATATATATATATATATCTATGTAAATTATATATATATATATATATATATATATATATATATATATATATATATATATATATATATATATATATATATATATATATATATATATATATATAATATATATATATATATATATATATATATATATATATATATATATATATATATATATATATATATATATATATATATATTAATTTAACCTACAAACTTTGTCTGCCTACCCTTTGCAATAAGTTTACCAGATTCCTTGTTTGTGATATCAACAGTGAGAAATGCAAGATTTTTTCCAACTTTGAGTGTGTCAGCCTTAATGACAATAGTTTCGCCTTCTTTAGCCGCACTAATATAACTGTAAAAGAGCAGAGAGAGAAAAATACAGTATCAGAAACCGTTTCTCATAACATTCTTATTGTCAACATCTTTTTGAAAGATTTTTCTGGGATCACAGGTGAAACGAATTATCTCCGCTGTCATATGTACTCTGCCTGAATTCCCATCTAGTCCACATCTTTATTTATTGCACCACCAAAAAAGCTAGATTAGTGATGGCTTTCTCAATACTATAAAGGCAATGAGAACTGGATGAAGGCAATGAGAACTGGATGAAGGCAATGAGAACTGGATGAAGGCAATGAGAACTGGATGAAGGCAATGAGAACTGGATGAAGGCAATGAGAACTGGATAAAGGTATTGAGAACTGGACGGGGTTACCACGAAATACTTACGAAACATTCAGATCTACTGAAACTCCTTTGACAGCTCTTTCTGTTGACATTAGGGCCACTGTTGAAACGACGTCAACCAGTGTTGCTGTTAGGCCCCCATGAAGCGTTCCACCGCGATTCCGATGTTCCTTCTCCACAGTCATCTCGGCAACACATTTCCCACCACCACCCGATATCACTCTAACCTTTCATCAAAATAAGTAACTGCATCGGTATATTTCTAAGCACAAATTTCTATTAAACAAGGTGTAAAAGTTAAAAAAAAAAAAAAGTTTCAACAGAATGTATACTGTGAAACTTGAGATTTCTCACAGTACACATTATGTTGAATGTATACCATCGTGATCAGCACTATACTGTACTCTCCTCGATTTTTTTTTATTTTACATCCTCAAAATCTCATTTAAACCTTGTGGTTACCCAAATTGACAGATGGAATAATTGTTTGGGCCTCCAGTGCTCGTGAAAACATAACCACAAAATGGCCTGAAAATTAGCATTAAAAAATTAAATTGTAATTGTTAACCTCACAGGCTTACAGCTAAACCAGAGCGCAGAGCCTGGAGATGGAAAATGAAAATGGCTGGAAGACTTTCAACACAGGTTAGATTAAGTCCTGTCCTGGTAGGGTGAAGACTCCATATTAAGTTAAGTGGCTAGTATACAGGAAGTTAATATTTGACATAAAAGTATTTCAGAATATTTTAGGAACATTTTTTCTAATTTCATTATTTTTGCAAGTCATCCGCAAACGAGATATTCTTGTAAGATGCATTCCTGCACATCTGTAGGATTTAAAGAGCGCAAGGTCTGGTTAGGCTGCGGGTTCAGAAGGGGTGAAGGCTCGAAGGCAGGTTACACAATAAGAAAAAATGGTAGACTATCCATGTACGGCTTAATTACAGCATACAGTACACCATCATGATAGCAGAACAGGGTTAAAATGGACTCGACTGTTGGCTCAGAAAGAGAGAACACTGGTAAAGGCCCTTAGCCTATGATAATCTGATAGTCTAGCAAACACCATATTAGCTAACAAGTCAATGCACCCCGCAGCGGTATGCCTAAGTTAAGTTATGCGTAAGTTAAGGCTAAAGCCTCACACTTACTTTGGAAACGTTCGCGTCAAATCCTCCGCCCTCGCACATAACTTTCAACACTTGCTGGATAAATTTCTTTCCACCGTTTGCTGCTGCCATTGTCTTTGGTTTGAATCGCTTTCTTGATGCGGCCTTAAAGCAGATCAATAGGTAACAGTAAGCCACTTGCCAGTCTTGCAGTTGGTAGGTCACTAATTAAGCCGCAGAGTTGCCTGCTCACGCACAGTAAGCCAGAAAAATATTTTTATGGATAAAATTAATCTTCGCTTTCATCTCTCTCTTAATTCTTGATTATCATTTACCAATGTTTAGAATATTATTGTGCGAAAATATTGACACTGAATTTAGCACATTCATTTTCTGTAATAAATATAGAATGAAACAGACATATAGGAATATTTCTATCAAGTATAATTTCTTACTCATTTAAAGTATTTTACATTCGTTTTATTGAACATCGCAAATAACTTAATCTTACTACTGTACAATAGTGTTATAAAATAACTATAGAAATGACTCATTTCTCATTGAAAGTAAAAGTAATGATGTACAATAGTAATTTAAAACTAAAACGCATGTAGTTGAGTCACTTCGTCAAAGTAAACAGTATGAAAATACAGACATCAAAGGGTATGGATTATTAATACTTAAATACTTTGCTTCACTGGGTAATTCGGACCTTGCAGAGTTGTTTACTTTTCTAAGGGAACTTATGAAGGGACCAGACGAGCAGGACAGTCCCCTCAATAAATCATCATTAGTTTTTATTCGGGCTATTTTCCGTGTGAAAGATTCTCTGAACTTCGACAATCCTTATTTTCGTCCTCCTGTGCCTTCTCCGATAATATGCCAACTGGCAGACTGGCCTATACGGGTCGGGATAAAAAATACCTCTGAATAATATAATAATAATAATAGCATGCAGCACCCTCTGACCGAGCAGACTATGAGGTCGGCGAAATTAAAAAAAAATCACATCAATGGAAAGAGAATGACATTTACATGCACAATGTATAAAGAGAAAATTCTAAAAAATTTTCCGAACTCACCAGAGCAAGTTGACAGGGGACAGTTCTGCTTGCAGTGAGCGGGGGACCCAGTTGACTGAAGTGTTTTGGCTCTGTGAGCGAAGGCTTTGCCGAAATTATCACATAAATCGAGCATTTTTAATATTTTCTAACGAAGACAATATAAGCTATATTTTATCGAGTTATTCTAATATTTTTGTACTTGGCCTAAAATTAGCAACGGTCCGTGAGCACTTTATTGGCAAAATACATACACAAATATGTTTTTGCTTTCGCAAACGATTTTTCTCAGTATCTTTGCTTCTTTAACCACCCACACATTCTTTCCCCCTCGTTGTCAGCATCGAGTATAAAATGAAGTACAGAGACTTAAATTATTACAACTGAGGCATAGACATATAAAAAAAAAATTCTCATTTATTCCTAAATGTAAAATTTCCTGGACAGCTGATGCTTAAGTGACAAAAATATTTCGAGCATTGATATTTAAATTACAAAATTATTTTAGTTTTACCCGTAATTTTAAAATTCCTAGCTAACTGATCTGCAAATGACAAAAACTTTTCCAGCATTAATACGTAAATTACAAAATTATTTTAGTAAAATTAAAATTCTCAATTACTCGTGAGTGTAAAATTCCCCCAACAAATAAATCCAAAAGAGTAAACATGCTTTCGTTCTTGTCCTTTTGTCCCTGGTGCTCCTGCGCGTTCTCCCTGTCTCTTTCCTCTCTTCTCTCTTGCCTCTCACGAGGCGTAAATTCTCTCTCTCTCTCTCTCTCTCTCTCTCTCTCTCTCTCTCTCTCTCTCTCTCTCTCTCGTTGTCAGCATCGAGCATAAAATAAAGTTACGTTTACCCGTGAAGCATTACAACTGAGACACAAGGACATGTAATATAATTCTCATTCACCCGTAATAAAGATATTTACAATATATTTCCCCGGCAAATGGATTGTTGGAAAAATATTTTCGTATTTTGCAGACATAAATTCCTTGAGAACTCTCTCTCTCTCTGTTGACTAGTTGCTTGTAGACAGCTCCAGAGAACAAATAAAAAGGGCCCAAAATAAAGCAATGCAAATGGCAAGCATGGCTATTGCAGTCATTAGTAATAGCTGTAGCTGGGTGAAGGATGGGAAGTTGCTCTTGAAGGGATTAGGATGCCATCCTTAACGTATGTCATGGAAGCCATGAAACTGCAAGAAAGTTATATATGAACTACAAAAAAAAAAAAAAAAAGATAACCAATTGTATAGGACAATCGTGAAGGCACCAAGGTACATAGCAAGTTGCGCTTAAGAGCTGAAATATGGGCCTCTTCCTGCCACTCAAGGGATATGAAGAAAAGCACCTGAGAGTGGTGGAAAAAGGCTCCTATATGAGCTGACTATGGAGCAATATGAAAGTAAGAAAACCCATTGGATTCTGCAAATAAAAGAGTACCTGAAAGAGTCAAGTTTAACTTAAGTAAAATTGAATCAATTAAGGTCAGCAATTAAAAGAAAGGATAAATAACTAGGGGAAGAAAAACATGGCTAAGAGAAGTGAATGACAAGACAATCTTAAAAATCTGTAGAAAATATGAGGAGAACAGGAGAAGCAGCCTGGAATGATAACGTGAAAAAAAAAAACAATGCTGATCAGTACGGCTAGATTAGGTACACTAGAATTAAACGATACGAACAGGTTAAAGGGGGAAGATACAAAATGTTTCTGCTATGAAGAAATAACAACATTTCTTACTCCGCTGCCCAACATACAGTGACAGCAGGAATGGATTCGTGCATCAGTCATATCAAGGAAATCCCCTTCGATGTGGGACCACCTTGACGTGGTGAGGGGACTCTTGAACCCCAGGAATCTGTTCCGGGGTTTGAGTCCAAGAGTCCCATTTACCATTATACGAGTACATTGCCTTGAAATAATTTTTGTGGAATTTTCCGCTTTTGCTAAAATTGATTGGACCTGATAAATAGGAAAAGATATCATAACTGGGATTGGGTTTATATCCGAAGCTAAATAGTGGGAACTGTGGTAGGACCATCAACTGCCCGATAATGTTCGGACCTGAGAGATAACAGGCGGAACTATTCTTTAGGGGTGGACCACAGATTCCAGGAGATTCTGGTTCTGGGGATAGGACTCTCGGCATTCTATCCGGTTTGCCCATAACATAATTAGAGTGGGGACGATAGTATTCTCGTAATACCTTCGACCCTAGAAAGCCGGTTTGGCTTACACTTGGGCCACTATAATCATGTTGCGCCACCCCTGTCGGGTAGGGTAGGGACGTGGACATTTGGGAGTCGGTTCTCACTCGTGCCATTGGTGGAAGAATAAACCCCATGATAATATCTTTTAAGGTTTTCAGGTTTATTATTATTTTTTACCCCTCTCAAATCTTTATGTCTAGCATTTATAAGGATTCGAGTACCCCTGGACCCTCAGGTAGTGCTGTTGTGGCACAGATGACGACCTCTGCATCCACCTTGGAGATTGAAATTTCTCAAAATGTTAATGACTTCTCCAAAAACATATTGACAAAAATCAATAATAACAAATATCCTGATCCCCCTCCCTTGGACCCTCTAGCCATGCTTCATTGATGGCGACTTCAAGCAAGGACACGGACTTCTCTAAGAAATCTTCATCCAAAATTAAATCCTCAACACAGCCAGGTTGTGTGAAAATTTTGAGAATGCTCCGTATCGAAGACTCACGAGTCGGTTGTGATTATGAAATGATCTCGACAGCTCTGAAATCATTTGGAACTGTTGTAGAAATCAGGATGAACTTTATTGATATTGAATCTAAATGGGAAGCGTGGGTTACCTTTATTAGCCATGATGAGGCTGTAAAGGCTAGTAGTATGATAAGTGCCATACAAATAGGTCAAGCTACAGCACGAGGAGCCTTAACAGACCAAGTTCCCAAAGACATGGACATTTATGTGCCGTCTAAATGAGCTCAGGATAAACCAGAGAGAAATCAGGATACAGAAGTAAGGACTCTTAAACCTCCTATGTGGCTAGTAGCTTCAGCCAAGGAGGAAAATTATAACTACTGTAGATTTTGCAGGTTTCTTCAGAAAAAGGTGGGAGGAATAAAGAGCGGTTATATTTCTCGTTTTGGGAAGAACACTGTTCTTATTCATGCCAAATCCACAACCCAAGCATATATGCTGACCTTGTTGGACAAAAAATGATGAAATGATTGCGAAGATCAAGCCTCACTTAAGCTTTAGTTATGGGAGAGGAGTAATATTTGATAAAGACCTTTAAGGCATGACAGAAGAAGAAATTCCAGAAATGAGCCCAACTTCAGTTTGGAGAGTGAAAAAGGCAGCTATTGCCAACATGATCATTTTAACCTTTGTAGACTCTGAAGTACCTTCTTATGTCATATTTGAAAATGAAAGGTATGAGTACGTCCTTTCCAGCAAAGACCAGTGCAGTGCTATCATCGCTTTAAGTTTGGCCACCCATCAAAAAACTGCGAAAATGCTAAAATTTGTATAAATTGCTCTGGTGTCCATCATGATGATGAATGTAATAGAAAAGCAAAATGTATTAATTGTCAACTGGAACAGAAATCCAATAACAAAAATTGTGAAATTTACAAATTTGACTGTGCACTAAATAAAGCCAATGCAGAGCATATAAGTATCGGTTTTGCAAAAAGACAATTAGGACAACAACCTAGGAGCTATGCTCAAGTTCTTAAGCCACCACCCCTATCTACCACTAGGGTTGCAGTGGCAGCACCCTCTAATGTAGCAGGTGCATCAACCCCTGTGGTAGCGGCCCAGCCATCTGGGTCAGGTGCTCGGCCTGTTGAGGCTAGAGCACAAACCTCCAAGAAGGATAAGATGGCACTTAACCCAACCACCTTGGAATTGTCTCAGGCAGAGTCTTTGCCTGATTTAATGGAGACTGAGGAGCAAAAGCTCCAAAAGAGGAGACGTTCCCCCCTCATCCTCTCCTCCCTCAAATCCAATTAAACATGCATCACTTAGTAATAGATACGAAGAACTAAGCTCGATGCAAGAACAACCGGTCTGAATTTAAACAAATTGACAAGAAAGGGAAACAAAATGGCACCAGTAAATCAACAGATAATTAACCAAACCTGTCAAGACCAGTCCTTTCTAAGTCGTCTCTTGATAATACTCATAAACAAAGAGAGTAAATGAGAAGGCTCCATCCAAAGGGCCCTCCACCAAGCCCAAAAAATAGTTTTCACGTCAATACTACACTGGAACTGTAGAGGTCTTAGGGCTCGAAGTGAAGAGCTGAAGGTACTGCTCCATGACCATACCCAAGGTATTGTGTGTCTCCAGGAAACTAAGCTTGGAAGCACACAATACAATTCTGGGTTAAATTACAGCATATACTGTATAATTCTCCACCATCAATTGGAGATGGAGCTAAGGGAGTTGTAGCAATTATTGCGTCTAAGTCGTTGCCCCACTCCTTGCTATCAGTTAATACTCATCTCCAAGCTGTAGCAGTAACTTTCATTTTAGACAAGCAAATTACAGTTTTGCTCCGTATCTCTTCATCCTGATTTGGATTTCACTTATAATGATATTCATTTACTGATCAATCAGCTTCCTACTCCTTTCCTCCTCCTTGGTGATTTTAATGCTCACAACCCCATATGGGGTGGGAACACGACAGATGCCAAGGGTAGGGTGTTGGAGGGTATTATGGATGGTCATAATATCACTATACTCAATAATGGAACCATGACTTGCCATACCATCTACTCCAGTACTTATTCAGCTATCGATCTGAGCTTTTGCTCATCTAGTGTTCACATTGGTTATGAATGGTTAGTAATTGAATATCCAAATGGGAGTGGCCACTTCCCAATTCATATAAAATCAGTTAAGAATCAGCCATCTGAGTCACCTCCCAAATGGGAGGTAGATGAAGCAGACTGGAAGAAATTTAGTGAGTCTGTTCTCATGGACAAGAATGTGAAATCATTTCCATCCATCTCAGAGGCGTATAATTATTTCAATGACACCACCATCAACAGTGAATTGCCTCTATTCCAACAACAAAGGGAAGCCCCATAGACCAGCAGTTCCTTGGTGGAACAAAACCTACAGTAGTATGAGAAAGATCACTAGAAAATGCTGCAAAAAGTATAAGAGGAGTGGAACTGCCCAAGCCAAAAGTTATTTGCCAACGTGCTGTGGCCAAGCAAAATAAATATTTAAAAAAAAGTAAAAAGAGAGTCTTGGATGTACTACTAAACGGCATTGGCTCAAAAACACCATCCAGAATGATTTGGAAGAAAATTAAAAAAACTAAATGGCAAGTTTGTCCCTGAACCTCTGCCTACCCTAAGATAAATGGTGACCTAATCACCCAGCCAGAGAGGGTCGCAGAAAAATTAGGGCAATATCAAGAATATCGAGTAGTGAGAACTATTCTGTAGAATAACAAGCCATTAGAAATGCCCACATTTCTCTTGATTTAAGTGAAAATGATTTTGAACCATATAATGCAAAATTTACAGTGCAGGAATTCGAAGATGCCTTGCAGAATACCAAACCATCAGCCCCTGGTGAAGATAAAATACCTTATGAAATGCTGAAACATCTCCCAAAAAAGTCAAAGAAATTTCTTTTAGGTATAATCAATGAAATCTCGGAAACTGGTATTAATCCTAAGAGCTGGAAATTATCACTAATCCTCCCTATGAAGAAACCATTATCCAGCAGCTACAGACCAATAGCTCTCACCAGTTGTGTTTGTAAGCTGATGGAAAAGATGATTAACACCAGACTTGTATGGCACTTAGAAACAAATACATGTGCTTTCTCCATTCCAGTTTGACTTTAGGAAAACTAGATCTACTTTAGAGCCCTTGCTCAGGCTCTCAAACCAAATACAAGGAGGTTTTGCTAAACAGAGTCAAACGATAGGAGTTTTCTTTGACTTGGAAAAGGCATATGACACCACATGGCGTTATGGTATTATAAAAAAAGTTGTATAAGATGGGATAAAAAAAGTTGTATAAGATGGGCATTAAAGGAAAAATGGTCAGATTTATAAATTCGCTTTTATCAGAAGGAAATGTAAAGGTAAGAATTCGGAATCATGTATCACGACTTTTTTTTACAAGAAGAGGGAGTTCCTCGGGGTAGTGTCCTTAGTGTCACGCGCTGCTATTGCCATTAATGGAGTATTAGAAAAGATATCATCACAAGTAAAAGGCTCTTTATTTGTAGATTATTTGGCTCTGTATTGCACAAAATATAAGCTCTTCGTTGGGTGAGTCGGTAGAGCTGCGGACTGTCACTCGATGGGCCGGAGTTCAATCCCCCGGCCGGCTGATGAAGAGTTAGAGGAATTTATTTCTGGTGATAGAAATTCATCTCTCGCTATAATGTGGTTCGGATTCCACAATAAGCTGTAGGTCCCGTTGCTAAGTAACCAGTTGGTTCTTAACCACGTAAAATAAGTCTAATCCTTCGGGCCAGCCCTAGGAGAGCTGTTAATCAGCTCAGTGGTCTGGTAAAACTAAGGTATACTTAACTTATCTTTGCACAGGATATGATGCAGTATCTACTAGCAGGTTCATGCAAAGAGCCATCGATAAAGTAAGCAAGTGGGCTAATGAACAAGGATTTCGATTTTCCGAATCTAAAACTGTCGCTGTTCGGTTCTGCCGACGCCGAATTAAGGAAACCATTCCAACTCTTACCTTAAATGGAATGATTTTACCTTACTCTACTGAAGTAAAATTTTTACGAATGGTCTTTGATGAAAAGCTCACTTGGAATAATCATACTGACCAGTTAAAAGTGAAAGTGAAGAGATCACTAAATATTTTAAAAGTAATTTTAATTGGGGTGCTGATAGGAAATCGTTGTTAAGGCTTTATAATGCAGTATGTTTATCTGAGTCAGACAAAGACAAAAGCAAGATATTGATATTCAACGACTGGTGTAGTATTGATGATGTAGAAAATATGTAGCACACAGAAGAGATAAAAATAGACACAAAATACCAGGGCGTAACGATCAGCAACATGAAAGACTGCTTCAGAGAACAGATAAAAAAAGGCACAAGTTAAAGCAAAGCAGACGGCAAATATGGCAAATGCAGCCATCAGTAAAAGTTGTAACAGCGTGGAAATAGGAAAACTATATTGGAAAGGATTAGCGATGCCATCCTTCATGTATGCCATGGAAGTCATGCAACTTGACAAGAAAACCATAAATGAACTACAAAAGTAGACACTCAAGTATATAGAACAATCCTGAAAGAACCAAGCTCCACAGCAACTTGTGCGTTAAGATCCGAAATAGGGCCCTCTTCCTGCCGCTCAAGAAATACGAAGAATAAACTACAGTATTCCATCTGAAACATACACTCCAGAGTGGTGGAAATAGGCTCCTATACGGGATAATCATGGATCAATATGAAAACAAGAAAACCCCGTTGATTCTGCAAGTGAAAGGGTATATGAAAGAATTAAACATGAACTTAAGTAAAATTGAATTGCTTAAAGGTAAGCAGCTAAAAGAAATAATAAATAACTGGGACCAAAAAGCATGGGAGAGAAATGAATGACAAGACAACATCAAGAATCTACAGAAGATATAAAGAAAACATAGAAGAAATCTGGTATGATAACAAAAAACAATGCTGATCAGTAGGGCTAGACTAGGCATACTAGAATTAAATGACAAGAATAAGCTAAAATGGGAAGATACAAAATGTTTGTGCTGTGAGGAAAAAAAAAGAAAACTTAGAACATTTCTTACTCTACTGCCCAACATATAATGAGATTAGAAATAGAGTTACGGTTTTGTGCAACAGCCAGATCAGGAAAATAACGGGGAAATAAGGGGGAAATTGGAAATAAGAAAGAATTTATAAAAGAATTATGGCTTTGCAGACAAAAAACTTAAACAAACACAAAGGAGGAATAAAACGAGCAAGGGAGCCGTTTCAGAGAAAGTCTCACCTACTACTACTACTGCTACTTCAGGTAAGAAATGTCATTTTTATGAAAAGAATCGAGTATGTTGGCGTGCCATCGCATCTGCTTTGCCTTAAGAAAACTTGAATAAACGAAGAGGATTAGAAAAATAAGGTAAGGTTACTTTTAGGACAATATTGGCTTACGAATGTAAAGTAGGTTATAGGGTAAGCCAAGCATTATTGAAAGGGTCCTTGTAGCTTTTGATGTGGTTTTAACAACTTGATACCTGGATTAGCCTATTTTTTGGGGGGGCGGGGCGCTTGGGTTAGGGAACCTGTATGAGTTTATGGTTAACCGTGCCCCTTAACCCCCAAACTAGCCAGGCTTAAAACAAGGGCATCGGAAATTATAGGCTAGTAATATCTGAAACCATTATTTGTAAACGAGAATGTACAGTGAAAAAGTGAATGTCTTTTCCAAAGATTATGCATCCTCAGCCTAGTACTGTAAGTTATTTTGCTAAAAAATAAGGTAAAACAGAAGACGCCTACTACTGTGGCCTGCCCCCAGTCGGTGATTGGAATATTTCCTACTGTATGTTTAGGATTTTGTTTATGTTTATATCTTTTGTTTATCTTTATGGTTTTTACCATCTTTGCTTCTGTTTTTATGTTCATCCCCAAGGGGCTGGTACCAAACATGCTGCCCATTTTGCACATGAACTGGTAGGAAGTCTACTCTGAACATTGTAATTTATTTTATTTTCTTGTCTCCTTGTATGTAAAAACAAAATAGACCTAAACAAAACCCCGTTATGTTGAGTGACGTGTTTTTGTTTGTCTTTATTTTTTTTATAGTCTCAACTAAATTATTATACAGGTAGGCTGTTTTGCAGTGGTATGTTCTAATTTCTTATCTCTGTAGTGGTATAAAGCTAAGATCTAGGAAGGACAACCTACCAGCATTGCAATCTACCAGACATGTTAATATATTTAAAAGCATTACTGAAATTGTTAGAAATCATGGAATTAATGAAAAATTAAAACAGGTTCATAGTAAAATATCCACTATTATTTTATAACAAGAATATGTATTTATCGGCCATTATTCACAAGATATGAAAATAAAGTTCATTTAGAGTGCCTCACTTCAAGAAGTCATGACCCCAAAGAAAAATATTTAGGTCAAATCTGAGGAATAGCCCTTTGTCGGATATGTCTGGATACTTTCTCCAAGAACTTCTAGATCAGGCGATTTCAGGCAGGAGGGCAGATGCTAATTACATTTTACCATTGTCCTGCGTTAGACTATCATCCAGAAGACAACCATTTAGTTCTAACAACTGGAGTAGACAGGCCAGATCTTTGAGACAAACTTTTCGGCAGAGATTTCATCAAGGCTCCCATTCCAGGGGTAAACAACGAGAGGAAGGAAGACAACAATACCGGCCCACTGGTCCCCCCTGGTCCGGCAAATGCAGGGCTGTGGGCACAAGAGGATCCAGTGGATGAGAAAGATTTTTTCCCCCATCTGCTTCATCAGACCAGAGTTGGGGGCTGTCTGGGGAACAAGTGGGAAGAGTGGCAGAAAGCCAGTGCAGAGACATGGACAGTACAGACTATCAAGAAAGGGTACATCTTTTCATTCCAGAAGAAACCACTCTTATCACCAATACCTATCAATTTTATATAAGTGACTTACCAATCAATTACATACTTACTAGCTTTCCACACGGCAGTCTTAAGAATTCAAATTTTCGCAGTGGCACTATCATCACTAGTGTAGGTGACAGGGTCCCAACCCACTTTTGGGACTGATAGCAACAACTCAGCAAAGAGCCTCAATTTGTTTTCTGCCAGCTCCTGACTAACATCAGTGGTTTTGTGCGGTCTCATCATCATTTTTTGGATATATTTGTCCAGTTCTTTGGTGAAGTATTGAGGTTTTCCTTGTTTTCAGTACTGTATGCGCCAAATATTTTTCTTAGCTATTTAGCAATTTTGTTAGCCTTGGTTAACTTTATTCTGATTAGCCAGGATGTGTTGTAGAACGATATTAGTTAAGTTTTCTTTTCAATCCCACACTAAATGTGTGAAATGTAGGGGGAGTGGGCAAGACAGTAATATATACACATATCTTTCTTGTTCAGAGTGTCAGGATTGAGACGAGCGAAAGTGACTTTGATATCGCATTCTGGCCCAGGAAAGAATGGTTTCCGGATCTGCTGTGCCTGTTAGTGGACTTCCCAAGACTTCTGCCACAAAAACAGTCGCTGCTCAAACAACCACACTTCCTCAGGTTCCATCAAGGATTGTCTACTCGGGCCCTGACTGGCTTCAGACTGTCGGGAGCATCGTCAGAGTGTAAAGGCTTTTCAAAGCAAACCACAGAGGCTTTTGCTAGGTGCAAAAGATCTTGTGCTAGAAGGCTCTACCAATCCAAGTGGTTGGTTTCAGAGGATAGTACCGACAAATGACATCTAGTCTTCTGAAACCTCTATAAGCAAGTTAGCTGACTTTTTGCCTTTCCTGAGGACGATAGGAAGTCGTCTCCCTCTACCTTAAAGGGATATAGGTCATTGTTCTAAGACCTCAGAGATTTTATCAGATCCTTCGAAACCTCCATTAGAAAGCCTGGATTTTCTCTCCTGAAATTTGGACATTGTTCTGAAGTGGCTCATGAGCTCATCCTTGGAACACCCCAGATCAACCTCTTTTAAGAATCTCACTGGGGAGACACTCTTTCTCGTGGCATTAGCGATCGCAGACTCGTTAGCAAGCAGTAAGCCTTCGACATGAGAGTAGGTTTTGCAAGTGGAAATGCAGTGTATGCTCTCTCTCTTGTTTTCCTCGCCAAGAATGAGGATGTCTCCAAGCCTCAGCCTCGCTCATTCGTTATTAGGAGCTTAAAGGACATCCTCGGGCCAGAGGAGAAAGAGAGACTTCTTTGTTCTGTGGGAACCTTGAAGTTCTATCTTCAGAAGACAGAAAAGATCAGAGGACCCTCCGACAAGCTTTGGTGCTCAGTGAAGATCCCTTCATGCCCTCTGTCAAAGAATGTATCTTCTTTCTTTCTTAGAAGTTTGATTACAGAAGTGCATTCTCAAGTTCAGGAAGATGTTGTATCTTCCCTTACGGTCAAAGCTCATGAGGTTCAGTATAAAGGAGGGGTGAATGAAATGGTACAAATGTAATTTTAAATGTTCACAATGTGGAAAGGATAATTGTATTGGCTGGTTAAGAAAGGATTGTGAGGAAAATGAGGGAATATGTGACTGCTGAGAATATCAAGAAGATGAATGCAATGAGGATGGCTGTGTTGCCAAGAAGGTAACAATGGAGAGCTGCATGCATGAAGTGAAGCAAATTAGTAACGAATGTAGTAGTGAATCAGAGTGAATATTGTAGTTTACAGATACGGGACACAAGTGTCGTTAGTGAGCAGTACAGTAGTTAGTAATTGAAAGGTGCGATTGGGATATAAAAAGAAATCAACGAAAGTGTAAGGATACATGGTTTGGGGACAAGGGAGTGTGTTAGTATGGGAGGAGGCATAATTAAAATTCAGTTAGGAGATTTAAAGCCACATATAATTTTGTAGTCATGGATGAGAATGATATGCCAACATGTTTTTTATTAGGAATTGATTTTATGAGAATGCATGATATAAGTGTGGATGTCGGGAGGAATTTTAGAAAAGGGCGGCAGGAAATAACGGTTAAAGGAGGGGATGTGTCTAAAACTAGTTTTGTAGGTATGGTAGATATTGCAAGGAGTAAAAAAATGATTTTGTTGAGGAAGAGGAAAATTACAGATGCAAAATCAGTGCATGAGAATAAGTATGTTAAGAGAGTGTGTGTTAGGAGGGTGTAAGAGTAGGAAATTGGCCGTCTGAGTTAGGAATTTAGTGCTAAGTGCTAAGAGATTTGCATGTAAAGGTATAGTTTATTTTTGCATCAGGAAGGAATATGGGATGGGAAGTGTATGTGCCAGTGTTTTCGAAGATGCAGCTGTGGTAGTGTGTTTATTAGTGCATGATAGGTTTGGCATCTGGGAAAATAAATTATGGAAAATGCATGAGAGAGAGATTGTATGTGCCTGATTGAATAAAATTTGTGCGGATGTAGCGACATACGCAGCGGACTGTCAGAAGGGTAAGTATCAAAGTGTGCATGATCCACCTGTGTTGCGCATTGCAGATGAAAGAGTTATTTGAGATGGTTGTGATTGATTGTGTGTCGCTGCCTGTGACTGCTAGAGGACATGTGGGAATGGTTGTAATGGTAGATCATTTGAGTAAGTTTGCGTATGCAGTAGTGATTCGGAACAAAAGAGGAGTCTAGAAGCGAGAATGCGGGTCAAGTGATGTTGCCAATGTGTGTGCAAGCCAACGAATGTTGAGGACAATGGGCCTGGAATTTGTGGATGGGAGTTTGAGCAAATGTTGGCGTGATTGGGGCATAGAGCATAGTGCGACGGATTGGCGGAACGAACGTGAGAACGCTGATGAGATATTATATGATGAGTGAATGTGATAATGATTGGGATAAATGTTGGGCTTAGTTGTTGTGGGTACACAACGCCACCGCATAAGGGTATTGGTATGTCTCCGTAAATATGTATTAAATTTTAACAGAGATCAGATTATATTGATGATAGGAGGTAAGACAACAATGAGGTCAAAAACATGTAAGGTGGAAAGCTGGTAAGAATGTCAGTACATAACAGCTACAATAACAGAAAAATTTGAGGGTCCACATGAAGTGTTGGAAGTTGGTCCCAGTGGGCTTAGTTATGTTGTAGGAAGTATGTGTAGATGCAGAAAAGAGGAGAAATACGACATCATAACTCACTATGAGATGGAAGGATGTACCAGAATATGTGAGAGAGAATGGGTGTATAAATGGTTGAAATCAAATGTGGGTGGAACCAAGTATGCATGAGAGCTTGTGTATGGAGGATCAGCAATTTGTTTTGATAGAGTATGGTAGAAAACGAAGAAAGGGAAGAACATATGCAAAGGAATGATCGAAGTTGTGTGTGCCAAAGTGAAAATGAGTGATAAAGCGTGTAATACGGATGAATGGGATGGTATGACATGAACGTATAGCATATGCGGGTTTGATATAACTGAGTTGACTGAACAAGTAGGGTGAGTGAACGGTTGGAGGTGAGCTAAAGTGTAAGAGTAAGAGAGCGTAGCAGTGATAGACGAAAGGGATTGAAAGCATGAATGAATCGCTGCAAGAATTGGTGGTCAATGAGCGAATGGGATGGGTTAATTGAAGAATTGGGGAGGTATTTGGAATGAAGAGGGCAGGCAGATGAGGGATTGTGATGAAATTGAGAGTGGTATTAGTGAAGAAGATAGCATGAATCTGAGAGAGAATGGAGGAGAAAATGTAAATCTGAATGTTGCTGGAAGAGAAAGCGAGTCTGAGAGAATGATTCATGCGCCCGCTGAACGAGTTCTAAAGGACCTGCTAGTGAGCATCCACAGGGTGCTATGTAAGGCAATGAATGTAGTGAAAAGTGTTGGTTGGAAAATGAGCCGATATAGAGGGATGAATAAATTTGTTTGTATTTAGCATTTCCCAACGTTTTGTGAGAGAGAGAGAGAGAGAGAGAGAGAGAGAGAGAGAGAGAGAGAGAGAGAGAGAGAGAGAGAGTGTAATTGTCGTTAGTGTGTGCTTCGGTTGTTGGAAGAGGGATGGGGTCGTTAGATTGTTTACGGTGCTGTCTGTCTGTGCAAATGTCGAGGGAGTTTTTTTTCGGTTTTGAGTGAGTCTTGAGCTGAGTTCTGTGCAAGGCGGACATTGATGGTGGATTATTGTATGTTTCGTGAGTCGTGTGTTTTCCGTTGGATGTCATTGTTGTCTGTGCATGTGTCTCTTTCTTTTTGCTCGTTTTTTTGGGGGGTTGAAAGTCTGTTTTTCGGTTTAGTTTGTGTAATTTTGTCTACTGTGTTGGCGACCATGGACACGTTCATCCATCTCCCAGCAACCGAGGATCAGAGTGAGTATTGTATGTGGTTATATGTTCTGTGTATCTGTGTTGTGTATTGTTTTTGTGTTTTTTAAATTCCGCCACATAATATTTGGCGCCCAATGCGGGGCAACTGGTGTTGCAGCTGCAATTGCGATTAGTGGCTAGTAGTGTGACTGGAGGGAATGGAAGAGGAACTGGTGAGGTTGAGAGAGGAGTTGCGGCTGGCAAGAGAGGAGAATGGGAGGCTGAGGGGTGAGAATGAGGAGTTGAGGAGTCAGGTGGAGGAGATGGGGGGAATGCTAAGGAGTGCAAAAGAAGAAATGAAAGGGGAGATGAAAGAGTCAGAAGAGAGAATGGAAGACAGGATGGTAGAGAGGATGGATAAAAAGTTGGAGGGAATGATGAAAGGTGTGGAAGAAATGGTGAAAGGTATGTTCAAGGGTGTTTTTGGAGAAGGGGCTGTTGAGGCAGGTCCTCTGGAATGCGTGAAGGGGCAGAGAGAAAGAAAAGGAGGAAGAAGTGAATGGAAGTGTGGGTGATGAAAGTGATGTGGAAATAGGAAGTAAGAAACGAGAGAATGAGAGGCAGGGTAAGGAAAAGGGGAATGAAAAGCAAGGGAAGGAACAGAGGGAAAGTAAGGATAAGTCAGGGGAAGAAAAAGGGAAGAAGGGAAAAGGAAAGGAAACTGGTAAGAAGGGCAAGGAAGTGGGAAAGGCAGGAAAGAAGGGAGAGGGTGAAGATACTAGTGATAGTGAGATGGATGGAGGTGAATGGATAAAAGTGGATAAAAAGAGGAAGAAGAAGAGTGTAATGAGTAAGATGAATGTAAGTGCGGAAGTGGACTCTTTGTATTCGGAAGAGGGTATGAAGGGACAGAGTGAAAGTAGCGAAAGTGAGAGTGAAAGTGAGAAAGAAGTGAGAAAGGCTATGTATGTGAGGGAGGTACCCCGGTGTGAAAGGTATAATGAGTATGGAAGTAGGGATGTGCATGATTTCTTTAGGGAGTATGAAAGGTTTTGCTCCTAGGCAAATGCCTGCTTCCGGCAATCGTCTGCTGTCAGGCAAACACCTGCTGTCAGGCGAACACCTCCTGTCAAGCGAGTGAAAACTGAATCATCTTGCAAGGGAAGACTACAGGACTGGATAGGGATTGCTATGAGTACGCAGCCTCCAGCAAGGCCTACCAGATACAAAATTGGATATTGATTGAGTGCACCTAACCTTACCTAGCATACCTACCTCCTGCCTGGTTCCTGGTTCCTAAATGCTCACTCCACAAACACAGTTGCACGCACACTACACTGTTCACATTACATGCAGTTGTATAACTTGAAACACTTTTACTTTATAGCTTTCTCTTTCATACTGTTATTACATTATGGAAACTGATATTGAATTCCCTTATACTATTTATACTGTAATTTAACCGTCTTTAGAATTACTTTATTTAACATTTCAACAGTCTGTTCATTTTAATCCTTGAACATTACCCTTTCTGCAACAAGAATGTCACTAAACTAATTTTTAGCGAAATTTCCTTGAGCTTGTCATGCTTATCTTTTGGTGACTGAGTGCCAACATGTACGTGACACGCACAGGTTGGTCAGAGGAAGAAGAGAACAGGAACAAACCGCTTCCATTCCCAGACATACCCCAATTCCCTGTACCTCCAACAGTAGAAGGAGCATCACAGGGAGTGGCTAGGGTATGGCTAACAGGAAGGGAGGGCGTTGGTACTTCCTCTGCCACAATTAGCCGGATAAAAACAGAGGATACACAGAACTCAAGAACAGACCAGACATACTGATCTGTGAAATTTGAATTTAGCCACTAGCTGTGCTGTGCATTACAGTCTCCACATATGTTGAATGAAGCTTTTGGATTCTGAGACTGAGCCATATTAATCCTTCCCAAGAGACAGTCATGTATAGAATCATCGATACTTGGACTGCTGTAAACAGGAAATACAAACACATTGTGGAACTTATTGGAAATTTTAAAACAAAGAACTTCATGGCAACTACGCTCCAAATTTTTCAGATGATAAATACGTCAGCCGGACTTACTGTTTACTGCCATACTTTGTGCACGTGGGATGTTGCGACGATAAGTAAAATCAGGGCCATGAAACTCCGGGATTAAAAACTCAATCTTTGACTTGTTACTACTTACAAGAATCTCAGATAACATCAACTCATAGAAGCGAGTACAACTCTGGAGATCAAGAAAATCTGACCTTAAGCCTCGAATAGGTCTATTTGAGAAAGTACTTTGCAATTTTTCTTACTGTAATGAGTAACAGGCCCAGGGTTCAGCTCAGTGTCTCCCAAAAGAATCAAAAGAAACAACATAAAATCAGTAGCAAAACTAATAAACAGATTCATAACAACAGTAACATTGTAAAAATCAACAGAATAATAAACAAGAATACCATCAACAGCAGCAGCATTTACAGTATATTATTTACAAAATTTCTGCTGGAATTATATATAAACGTGACCTTATGCCATTGAAAAAAGCACCAGAAGCAACTGGTCGACAAGGTGGAGCCACACGCCTTGTAAAGCAAATAAGAAATCCACCGGGTTTATAACAACAACTGGGGGAAGACAGTCAGTATGGATTTAGAAATTATAAAATGCTCGGGAGGAAAAGATTTGGTAAAGGCAAAGACACTTCCCTGATAATCCACCAAACAACTTTTGTTTTCTTATCAGCCTGTCCTACACACTTTTCAAAAAAACAGGAAAGTGGACAAAAAAAAAAAAAGATGATAAATGGCTGATTGTACCCTCAGGCAATGTTTGATTTTGGAGTGTCCTCCTCCTAGCAGAGTTGCCTGCCAAGGCTAAACATCTTTTCTACCCTAACTCGTGCAGGCAGACACTTCACACCCTGAAGTGAAATAACGCATTACCCATTTCTCCAACGTCAGAATTCAACTGTATTCATTAACTGAGAGTATTTACGACAAAACAGTTATCAGACTCTTCGCCATTCACTACCATTTAAAAATAAATGGAATTAGGCTGGCCACTTACGACTAAATGATGCAGTGCTCATCCCTGAGATCCAGCTTGACATGTTCATTACAATACTCTATATACATTAATTCAAAACAGTTTCATCTTTGCATAGGATTAACCTAACATGCACATGGAAATTTTCAGATAATTATATAGTAGACCAAAGAGTATTATAAATTCATGTGATTTCTCAATATTTTTTTTAATACCACTTGAAAAAAAGGGTGTTTCCATAACTAATGTCCTCCAGTAACTAAAAACTATGACATTTAAAACACATCAGTACAAAATCAGTGCCAAATCTTCAAAAAACACTTATTACTCATCAATTGTGGACCGGCTCAACCTTCGTCTCATTCCCGTAGTCCTGAAGACTTCAAATTCAAAATGTCTTCTTGTTTCTCCAACAAAGTGCGCAACTGTGCATAAATGTCTCAGCTAATGGGGAGTTGAAGGACAACCACACACATATATACACACACACACACACACACACACACACAAAAATGATAAGCTTCATTTATTTGCTATAACACGTGCGGTTACTGAGAAATTACAAATAATCAGTATCGCTAGTAGGCACAAAATTTATTTACTTAAACCTTGTACATTGTAATTAGAAAACGTTAAAGAACAACTTTAAATAACCTAATAATTACCAACTTCAAACACTAGGCTATGTGCACTTCAGTTTAAAATGCAAATTTTCCTCATTGAAATAAGCCAATAACACTTTGTAAATTCTACACTACATAAACAATGATATTAACGTATTAAACTTACCACGCTATAGCTTCCCCACTGAAATACCAGCATAAGACATAAACCTTCACAGTGTAGCCTCGGGCACTTAAAACCTGAAGCCTGGATCCCACAATAGCCTACTGTTCTCACACAGCCTAATAGGAAAACACACCTTTTTACATATACTGTAACAAAGTTGATGGCTGCGTCTTACCAATTCCTATGCAAAGGACACGACTATCTCCCCATGAGGCTATTAGTGTACCGCTCAACAGTAAGACCCGTGCGCCACATCCAGACAGACATCAACGAAGCTCACTTAATACCTCCACGATAAATCCCATTCCAAGCTAAGAGTTCAATGGCAAACCTTCCAACAAATAAGTATCACCTACAGCATCAAGAACAACTTAGCAACAGTTCCAAGTAGGATCCATGCCCAATTTGAAAACTTCCTCACCCATGACTCTTCCCAGATATTCCTACCACAAAATTAGTCCCTAATGAACAAGTGCACATCGCTTACTTTCTAAATACGGAAAAAATAAACAAGCTGTGCTAGTATTGTACTCCTGGTAATAGGAAATAAAGTTAAAAAGAACCAAAATTAATTGACTAAAGAAAATATGATTGCAAGGGGCAAAATTTGGAAAACTACTTCTGCATCAACAAACACACACACACACACACACACACACACACACACACACACACACACATATATATATATATATATATATATATATATATATATATATATATATATATATATATATATATATATGTGTATATATATGTATATATATATATATTAGAGAGAGAGATATAGGAGTAGAGAGAGAGTATATATATATATATATGTATATATATGTATATATATTAGTTAGATATATATATATATATATATATATATATATATGTGTGTGTGTGTGTATATATATATATATATATATATATATATATATTATATACATTATAATTTCATACAGTTGCAGCTGCACCCCTCCACCTAATCTACCTTTATTATTGATAATGTGCCTGCTGCTCGCATGGCTGATCGCATTTGACCTAGAAATCAGAGGAAGGTTATCAACATTTCGTTCTGTCCTTCTCTCTTCTACCTGGAACAGATATTGAGATGACACGGATAAAAAAGGGCAAGGAGAAGAGACTTAATGCCACTCCCTTGAGCAGCTTAGCTCAACTAAGCTGCTTAAAACAACCTTTCTAAAGGCAGATTAAGCTGCTGAATTGGTTTACCTTCGCAGGACCGGGGAAGAGGCAACTGAATCACTGACCACCTGGCGAATGACACATCACGGGCACGACGGGGCTGGAGCCCTTAAAAGGAAGAGACAGCAGTAGCAGGGGCAGTTAGTCGTGTGAGCAGGAGCCATGCAGTGACAGAGGAGGGGACAGCCATATACGCGGGCGAGCGGTACATTTGCTGAGACCTTCGTTCTCTCCCTGCCCGACTCTAGTCATCCTCTAGGGACTTGGCAGCATGCGTCGGTGATCGCCTCGTCATTCTTCGCCAGAGAGACCGCACCCTGGGTAAAGTGCGAAGAAGACTTTTCAGTCACGACAGTCGCCCTTTAGAAAGTTTGGAGTACCAGCACTTCACTTCTGTACTTGTGCCAGTTTATCCAGTGCCATTTCCAATGTCCTGGTTCGAGTGTAAAGTGGTCATTCATTCCTCAAGTCTTTGGCACCCTCAGTGCAAACTCAAGTCATATTCGGCATTATATTGTTCCTTTACTGGCATGTAATGTGTAAATCTCTCTTGCAGAGGGACCTATTCACAGTGGACTCATTTTGGACTGTGCCTTGCCCTTAGACAAGACTCCAGTAGAAGGATCTTCAGGCGTTGCAAGCCCTTTATCAATTTACTTAACCATTTTCCCCTCAATTGCTTTCTTTTGTAAATATAATTCTTTGATTTATCCCAAGTGTTTACATAACACCCCTTTTTCTTATTTTTTCTACGATTTCCCTTTACGCAAGTCAGAACTCCAAGGCCAATTAAATAAAGTTTCCGTTGCCGGCCTGTAAAAATACCATAAACCCAGGGAAATATGTAAAAATGGCGACCTGGCCTTAGATCTCGTTTAGCAGTTGCATTTTCCCCTCTATCGTTACTTCATTGCATTTGCAACTTGCCAAATCAGCAATCAGCAAAGCTAAGCTGGGTGCGAGACAAATTCCGAACCTGTTACCAAGAGCACAGACCAAGATAGTTCCACGTAAGTAATGTGTTTATCTTAGCAAGATTTTTTTTACAATCGTGACTGTTCCTAAGAATTAGGAATAGGGACGCATGTATTCACTGAGAGAAGAGAACCGTCATATTAGATTGATTAATGCATACCCTTCAGGATAGGTAGCTAGGAAATAACCAGTGGTAACCATTCTTTGTTTAGAGGAATAGTGGAAATTCCTGTGTTAAAATCTTTGCCATATTTTTTGCTTGAGGAATAGTCGCTAAATTCCTGTTAAAATCTTGCCATATTCTTTGTTTGAGGAATAGTGCAAAATTCATCTGTGTTAAAATCTTTGCCATATTTTTTTTGCTTCGAGGAATAGTGCGAGAGAAATTCCCGTGTTAAATTTTACTTTGCATTTTGGGTTAGCGAATTATTTAGGCGCGAATAAATTGCCACGTGGGACAAGACGAATTCATCTCGCATTGCTCTCTATCAGTTCAGTTAAAACTCGAATTAGGTGTTAGGAAAGCGAAACTTTGAACTCCGCTTCTAGGGAAAATTACGAAGTCATTTTTACTGTTATCCTCTCATCCCAGACGGTCTACTGTATAAATAGACGGGTCCATTCACACAGAATCTAAAAATAACTCCGGTGAATGTCAGGCGACCTTCACCGCCCCCACTCACACCCCACCCCCCCACGCCCCATGTGTACCCTCTTTTTCATTCATTCCCGAGTAGTTGTTGTCCCTACTCGGGCCACTCTCAGCAAAATTTTTTTTTTAGGGTTTTTATCCCGTTAGTAATTTCTAAGTCCTAAGGGACAAATCGTATTTCCAAGTCCTACGGGCAAACCAAACAAAATTCTACGTCGCACGAGGCGAGAATTTCTCAACCAAATTCCAAGTCCTAAGAGACTCCTAAAAAAATTCTACGTCACAAGAGCGAAAATTTCTAATTCTTACGGGAAAACCAAATTCCAAGTCCTAAGCGACTCCTAAAACTTCTACATCGCAAGAGGCGAGAATTTCTAATTCCTGCGGGAAACCCAAAATCAAGTCATTTTGGGACCTTATATTAGTGTATTTCACACACATTTAAGCCCTTACAAGACTGATCATTCCACTTCGTTAGAACACCACCTTGAGTTCACGCTACAGCCGGCCAAGTCCGAGCATGACATAAAATCCAGTTACGTCTTCCATACACATATTAAAATTCGTTTGCTACGAACAACCACGTCTTACTCAGACATATTAAACTTTAACAAAGTCTCCTCAGACTTACTGATCAACTGTCTTATTCACACAGATCCATTCTCCTGCATTCTGAACATATTTGATTCGTTAGAGGGTCCAGTCCATATGACCATTATTTCAAGATGGCTAATACCAGAGCCCAACAAAATGAGGACTTCAAATTCTACATGTCCGCTGGAAAGGACATGGGACTATCAGGGCAAGCTCTGAGAGACTGGGTTCAAGAGAGTGTGGACGATGCCAAGGTGGAGAGAGAGAAAGAAAGAATTGCCGAGGAGAAAGAAAGAAAGAATTGCCCAAGAGGCAGAAAGGGAGAAAGAACAGGAAGAGAGAGAGAATTGCCCAAGAGAGAAGAGGAGAGAGAATGGGAAGAACGAGAAAGAACGAATCGCCCAAGAGAAACGCGGAGGAGAAGGATAGAGAGGAGCCCGAGAGCGACAGCGCCCATGACCTCAGATGTTAGAACAGAATCGCCACTTTCGCCCTCCTGCGGCGGGGAATGGTGCCCTCGGCCAAACTCCTTCGTTCATGCCAAATGGACAGAGTCCGAACCGAAGTATGGCTTGAAAGGGCCGAACAAGTCCTGGAGTGGTGCAACCTCTCCCCCACGGAACTCTCCCTTGTTCTCACTAAATTCCTGGGGGGTAAGGCACTCGTTGCCTACCACACCCTTTTGGCAGAGGATAGGGGAAACTGGGAAGCCGTACGCCAAGCAGTTACGAAGGCGTACAAGATTACCCCCGAGCGGTGGAGACGTTGGAGAGAGCAGCCAAGAGAAGCAGGCCAGACTTGGTCCAATTGGGCGTACCATTCCAAGCGGGCATTAGCCAAATGGCTCGAGTCCGAAGGAGCCACTAGACCACTGAGGTACTCGAGAGATTTAAATTTGAGCATTTCCTGCGCTACGCCCCTCCTGCCCTCGCCACTCATGTAGTGGAAAAAGCCCCAGCAACACTCACCGAGTGTTGCCGGATAGCAGACATGTGGGAGACTCACCACCCCAGGAAGGATCCATGGATGGAAGATAAATCCCCGCCCTCCTGAGGATCAAATTCCATAAGAATGGGAACTCAGGCAAGCCCCTTACTTGCCATTATACAAGAAACGGGGCATTCCTCTGAGCAGTGCCAAAGCAAGAAAACAGCGCCTCTTTCTCCCCGAAACACCCAATAACTCGCCTGCGCCCTCCACAGGGGCAGTCGAAAGATTTTTAGCCAAAACCTTCTGCAATAGTGTGCAAGGTTTATAATATTCTTCTCCCTCATGGGCAAAATGCCTAACAATAAATCAAATACCCCGCCGTCGCCTTGGGCCGTCACAAATTCCCGCCAAGGCCCCATATATGGCCCCCTCCCAGAGGCAGCTACCCCGCTTTGCCAGTCAAGGCATTCGATGACTCGCGCTCAAATCTCCTCATAATGGCGGGACAGAGTTCTATGGGAGCTATTGTCAATAGACGAAATTCGTCACGATCGAGGAGTCAACCAATTTCCAAAATGATACTCCCTACGGTCCACCATTGAGAGTCACAATTCATTAATCAAAATTTGCAATCTTGCAATAGCAAGCCATCTCCCCCAGAGGCTAAGACGTCATCCTGGGACAGGACTTTCAGTCCCCACAGAAATCCCGACAATCCAGGGGTCACATTCCCCAATTCATTCCTCGGCGCGAGTAATCCTCCCCGCTTCTCCCCTCAGTCAAGCCTGGCGCCCCCGGAGCACCAGGAGGACGGTACAGTCCCTACCAGTGCCACCGAGTATGACACAGTGGCCCTCGATCGGTTCCCGATCCACCTCCAGCTGCCAGCCCTGCCTCGGTGCCAGGGCCCCAATCAGGTCCCTCCTGGAGATGCCAAATTCCTACCAGTGCCACTTGCATGTACCGAGCAGTGCCAAGCTCCATCCGTCCTGACCGACGAGCACAAGAAACCTCTGATAGTACCTGACTCTGACTTAGTGCCAGCGCCAGAGCACAACCCCGATCTCCATTCAGGGATCCAACTCTGGACCCCCTCTCTTCTCCCGGCCTGGCACCGCTACCAGCGTCAGTAAGAGAGACAGTTCCTCTCGACCACAGTGTAAGTTCACCTAAAGGTGCGGCCTCGCAACCTGTGCCTGAGCTGGTCATTGATACCTGCAAGCCTCTCACGCCGCCCCCGACCACCTCCTCTCTGCCTCAATCCATCGCCGACGCAATCGCAAGTCAGGATTCTGCCATCTCTCACTTGGCCAATGAACTACAAGAGCTGTGACTGATCATGGTAGAACTAGCACCAAAAACTCCTGCGTCAGCTATCGCAGCAGCTGGCCCAGGTGGCACTCCATGCCCCCCTCTGGTCTCGGGCCCTCTGCTTCCCCAGCCGAGGACAACTGTCCAAGTAGGAGAAGTTCGCGGCAGAATTACCACGGGCGTGGGAATTTCCAGGTAGTTTACAAAGAGCTCTAGAGCTCCCCTGGCACCTGTGCCACCATTTCATCTTTCAAAAGTCTTGGCACCTCTAATCCAGAAGAGGATGTCCAGGCCCTCCACTATCTTCTTCCGTTCCTCTGAAACTTCTATCCCTTATCCTTCTCTATTAATCTTTTCTTACATTATCACCACAAGAGGCAATTAAATAAGGGATATCATTCCCCTCAAGACGCATAAATCATTGAGAATAGCAGAGTGGGAAGTGGCACGTCCTTGTGCCCCTACCTTGGCACAGGGCATGGGTGTCAGCTCTTCTTGAAGGAGTCACGCCCTTCGGGTTCCCTTTTCCAGCCCTGGGGCTGAGAGATAGTCCAGGCCATAATTTGTAGGCGAAGGACGATAAATTCCCGCATAACACAATAAATACCTCACTCTATTACCCTTGGCTTTTCTGCCAACATCATTTACTCGTTTATTTATTTTTCTGTTTTAATGAATCGTGAGTCATAAACTCCTGCCCTTGTGATTTTTAATGGCCCCTTCATAAAATCCGAGAGACGTGTTCCGCCTTTCGTATGTGGTCACGTTTTCATTCGTAACATCCTGTTCATTTTCCTTTTGTTATTTTTTTCTCTTTCCTTCTAAGAACTCCGTTTTGTCCCAGGCCCCTCGTCTTTTGTCTGCTCATCCCGTCGTAACATTGAGCAAGTATCTGTTTATAGCCTGTACTCGAGTTATGTAAACGAGCCTGCCATATTCTATTCCAGCTTTGTAAACATAGAAGATAATACACGCTAACAAGCTCGTCAGTGATAAGTTTCACTTAACCCAAAATTCCAACGAAAATGGGATCAATTACGACAGATATAATTGGGACTGATACAACAATACAGGATACAATGTATAACATCAAATAACAGGATTATATCACTTCCTTCCAGGTAAGAGTTACTTGTATAGCCCAGGATAGGAGACGGTCGACATAGGCTAAGCCAACCCACGCATGCCATTGTTAGACATTGACCACAAGGCCATCCGTCATTTGCGACTGAGGTTATCGACGTGTCATCATCAACTGAGGTCACAGAAGCTACACAAAATCATCATCACCCATTCATCATGCCGTTAGACGCCTCCCAACCTGCAGCTTTCAACATAACGGCAGACCCCGCTAACATCGCACAGTGATGGAAACGGAGGAAGGCATTTGATTGCTACATCACTGCAACAAGTGTGACCAATGCTGTTCAATGTAAAGCTCTACTCCTCCATGTAGGGGGCATGGACATCCAGGAGGTGATAGAAACTCTTCCACCGCCGATGGACACCCTAGAAGATGCCTTGAGGGCGCTAGACAATTATTTTTCACCAAAGGAGAATAAACGGTATACTAGTTTTAAGTTCGAACAGGTAAGCCAAGAGGTAAATGAAAGTACTGACGTGTTTGTCACAAAATTAAGAAAGGTGGCTATAACCTGTGAATTCACTGACACAGAGGATGTTATTATTGATCAGGTAATCGAAAAATGTGTATCTCCTAAATTGAAAAGGAAGTTGTTGGAAACAGAGAATTTAACATTAGATAAATCACTCATCATAGCTAGGTCCATGGAAATTGCTAATTCACAAGCTAGTGTTATTGAGAACAGGCCAAACCAAAATGGCAATGTTGTAAAAGAGGTAGCAGCAGTAAGTCATTACAAGGGTAAGAGTACATTTCAGAAAGACAGGCCTAGGGAGCAAACTGGCTCTAGCTCAAATATTGTTCAACAAAGATTTTCCCATAATTATAATCGAAATGGGTACAGTAACATTTCACGGTATGCTAAGCAAAATAGGAGTAACAAAAGTTTTCCAGTTCAAGGTGGTGGTAGTCTGAGGACCCACAATGGTTCCAGCAGTGTTCTCATAAATAAGCAAAAACCCAGTGAATTATGTCAAAGGTGTGGAGGTATAGGCCATACTAAAAGGGAGTATTATAAATGTCCTGCCACTGGCAAGGTATGTAAGAAGTGTTCTAAACATGGTCATTTTTCAAAAATGTGCAAGTCCAACATTACCCATAAATCAATAAAATGTATACCCAATGTTTCACAGCCTCAGGGAGAGCCATTTGATGATTTTGTCTTCAAGATTAATTCTCTTCACAAAGGAAGTAGTCATATTTTAGTTAATTTATCGTTGAATGGAACTAATGTTTCCATGCAAGTTGACACTGCAGCAGATATTTCAGTTATTTTAGAGGAACTTCTCCCACAAATACCTAACCTGACCTTGTTCCCCAGTAGGAATATTTTGAGAGATTACAACAATACAAATATAGTTTTAAAGGGGTCAACCACAGTTAACATACAGTATAACAGGAAGTTGTATGACAATCTTCCTTTAACAGTAGTCACTGGGAAAAAAACAAGCTCTGCTAGGTTTAGAATGGTTGAAAATTATAAAGTTTGACTGGCCAGAGTTATTTAAGTTGAATCAAGTTAGAGAGGCCAGTAATAAATCTCAAACATTAGAGCATTTGTTAGATAAATACAAAGAAGTGTTTGAAGAGGAATTAGGCAAAGTTAGGAATGTTACAGCATCATTAATTTTGAAGCCTGATGCTACAAAAATTTCTTGCACCCAGACAGATTTTATGCTCTGAAACCTTTAGCTGAGCAGGAAATAAGAAGGTTAGAAGCAAGTAACACTTGGGAAAAAAGTACTTATTCAGACTGGGCTACTCCTTTAGTACCTGTAGTCAAGAGAGATAATATTATTAGGATTTGTGGGATTATAATGTCACTGTAAACCCTCAATCGCAAGTTGCACAGCATCCTTTACCAAGGCCCGTTGATATGTTTGGAGCCATGGGTGGTTGTAAAATATTTGCAAAGATTGATTTAAAGCAAGCTTTCAGTCAACTAGAGATGGATGAGACATCCCAACAGATATGTGCATTAAACACACCCTTAGGATTGTATAAGCCTAAGCATCTTCCATGTGGTATAGCAAGTAGTCCTGCTCTATGGCAGCAGACCATGGATAAGATTTTCAATGGAATGGAAAATGTATTTGTTTTTGTTGATGATATTCTTGTAGCAGGAAAAGATGTAGATGATCTGTTAGATAAGTTAGAAGCTGTACTGAAAAGAATCCAGGAAAATGGGTTGAGGATTAGGAGACAAATGTAGTATCCTAGTCGAGTCCATGGAATACTTAGACGAAACTGATGACATGGTATCACAAACTGATGACAAGCTAAAAGCTGTACAGAATGTTAAAGGTTCCAGTAACGTGGGTGAATTACAGTCATATTTAGGTTTTGTTACCTTTACAGCAAATTTGTTCTAATCTAGCAACCCAGTAGCATCTCCCTTTGTTTGAATTACTCAAGAAAATGTCGAATGGAGATGGTCAGAAGAATGCCAGCAGGCATATGAGAATATCCAGACAGAGCTACTGTCTCCAAGATTCCTCACACATTTTAGCCAAATTACCTGTCAAATTATTTCGTGTTTCTCATCAGTTGGAATCGGCGCAGTATTAGCCTGTGTTATGCCTGATGGGTTTGAAAAGACTGTATAGCATTTGCATCACGTGCCTTAAATAAAATGAAGAAACTTCAGTCAGATTGAAAAAGAGGACTAGCTCTCATCTTTGGAGTAAAAGTTTCCATATCTGCTTGTATGGTAGACAAAAATTCACTTTGGTCACAGAATCATAATGGCTATATTAGGTTCCAAGAGGATTTCACAGTAGTAGCTACTGTGTTACATAGGTAAGCAGTGATATTACAGTAAGTATATTCTTATGATCTACAGTATACTTCTGCCAGATACATAAAGCTGATGCCTTTGTCTCGACTTCCGGCTGAAGAAGCTCCGAGAAACTATGAATCTAATATTTTGATGATTAATAATTTGTCATTTTCAACTGCAAGAAATCGCTCAAAAGATTATAAGAACCAAATGCTTATCACGTGTCTTGCAGGGTTTAGTTATGAAGTCACAACACAATTGCCAATCAGAATGAACTTAAGGATTTTCATCAAAATGGTCAAATTCTTCACTGAGAATGGATGTATTATGAGAGGTGCTCAGTAAATTCCTAAATCACTTCACCAACAGTTACAAGAAATTCATGCAGAAACACTTAGGAATAGTTAAGAGTAAATCAATTGCTGGGGATCATTTGTCTGGTGGCCAAACACTGATAAGGACATAGGAATCATATGTAAAAAATTGTCAGATTGCAGTGCATTTTCAGAACAGAATAACCCAAACCTGTTAGACTGCATCCATGGAATACCCTCAGAGCCTGGCAACGTCTTCATTTGGACTTTGCAGGACCATTCTAGGTCATACTATTTTAATATTAGCAGATGCATATAGCAAATATCCAGAAATAATCCCACTGACAACCACAACTGCACAAGCTACTGTCAAATTGATGATGACTATATTTGCTACACATGGTGTACCTGAAAATTTTTTCACAGACAATGGTAGTACATGTCGTTCTGAAGAGTTTTCCAATTTCTTGAAATCCAATGGCATTTCACACACAACTTCTTCGCCTTACCACCCTTCATGTAATGGTGAGGCTGAAAGGTTTGTGCAGACTTTTAAGCACAACATGAAATGCAGAAATACTACTCAATATAATGTAGTTAGTAATATTAGTAAGTTTTTATTACAGTATAGGGCAACAGAACATGCTTCAACAGGACAAGCTCCATCCTTTTTATTAATGGGAAGGAGAGTCAGAACAAAGATGGATTTAATGGTTCCCAATTTCCAAGCAGAGCAAAGTATCAAGGGATATAAACAAATGGAAAACATAGGAAAGGTAAGACATTTCCAAGAGAATGATACAGTAATTGTACGTATGTATAATAACCAGGGAAAATGGCAACCTGGAGTGGTGAAAAAGAAATTGGGAGATCTGCATTATGAGATTGAAGTGCAAGGTACAGTACATAAGTCACGGCTCGGGCTATGAGGCCAATAGTGAGGAGCCAAAACGGCAAGAATCCATAGTTGAGAGTGCAGAATCGAGAGGTACACAGAATAGGGACAAGTTGGATAGGAACAAAAAAGGTGTTCCTCCAGTCCGCTTGGATTTGTGATGTGTTGGTGTGTGGTGCTGTTGTACCTTTTCCTTCATAAGGGGAAAGGGGTATTACTGTAGATATGTAAGCAGAAGTGTGATTGTTTTTCTGTAGTTTTGGTGAAGCTTATGTAAATTGTAATTCATCATGTAACATTCTGATCTTTTGTACATAGGTAAGTGTTTTGTTTGTTGCTGGCATCTAAGGATGTATTTTCCAGATTTTGTTATTGTTGTGAGTATGTAAACGAGCCCACCATATTCTATTCCAGCTTTGTAAAAGTAGAAGATAATACACAACCAAGCTCGTCACCGATGAGTTTCACAACCCAAAATTCCGACGAAAATGGGATCAGTTATGACATATAATTGGGACTGATATAACAATACAGGATACAATGTATAACATCAAATAACAGGATTATATCACTTCCTACCAGGTAAGAGTTACTTGTATAGCCCAGGATAGGTTGACGTAGGCTAAGCCAACCCACGTGTGCCATTGTTAGACACTGACCTCAAGGCCATCCGTCATCTACCGCTCCCCCCAACCCCACATCCCAGGCTACTGCGACTGCCACTTCCCGTCAGGGTCATGAATACTTTGGCTAAAGTGAAGCAAATACTAAAAAGTCTTGAATTTCAGGTAACAGTATTCAATTTATCCTATTACTATTTATATACACTATATATATATATATATATATATATATATATATATATATATATATATATATATATATATATATATATATATATATATATATATAGTTATTATATATATATATATATATATATATATATATATATATATATATATATATATATATGTATATATATATATATATATATATATATATATATATATATATATATACTCTATATATATATATATTTGCATACACATTTATAACATAATACAAAATATCTATTTATCATATCTATATATATATTGTATGCAGACACATTTATATAATAAAGCACATGCACATTTTAGTGTTGATCCTGGCTATATGGTAGACGTTTCTTTTTAAAAGTGAAGTAAATTTCTCTTTTTCAAAACTGAAGAAAATTTTTTTCAAAACTAAATCTTTATTGCCTTTAAACAACTTAAATTGTTCCTTTTCAAGACTAAAGTACATTTCATCCTTTCAAAAATCAATAACTTTGTCTTGAAAAATTAGGACACTTTTCTTTTTCGCAACTGAAGTAAACTTCTTCCTTGTAAAAAAAAATTAAAGCACATGATCTTCTCTTCCAAATTTGACTAGAGTACCAAGTCGTTCAGTAGGCTTTCTGCATTATCATCATCTTTCTCATTTTATAGATTGAAGAGTCATATTTCAGTTTGGATCTTTTGGGTTCAAATGTTGAACAGCATTTGCCATTCAATTCCAGGTTGGTCTTTATTCTCAACTTGGTTTCAACGCATATCACTCTAGAGAAAAGCCTTTCAACTTCCTGGAAGGCTGTAGACTTTTAATGCAAATCTGATATATCCTTTAAAACTAATTCACCTCCTGCGTTGGTTACATCAGTTGCCTTTGTCCAAAACTCAGGTCCTGATGTTGAAAATATACTCCAGTCTAGGTTCAACAAATTTTGCCACTGACTCGCAATATCTGCCATCTTAGAGTGATCATCAGCTAATTCTCGAAGAGGTAATTCACAAAATGGGGGTCGTGTGTGGCTTAAAGAAACAGTCGGTGAAAGGTTCTTTATTTTTTTCAAGGTCTCAACATTTTCTGGAATGCGAGAAAGTACAGTAGTTCTTTGCATGCTCTTAATAGGAATGTGTAGCATCTTGACTCTATATTGTGCAAT
>NC_089756.1:19043725-19048725 GCF_040412425.1 Macrobrachium rosenbergii
CAAACACTGTTGAGAAACTTATCATAAAATAGACTGGGAAAATATGAGTTTTCTGTACAGAAACACCAACAAAACGGCTAGACTGGTTATAGAGAACGCCTTCATAACTTGCGCCAACAACACAATGGCAGGGAACACTGGAAACTGCTTTGAAGACAGCATATCTAGGAAAATTGTATACTCCACAGTAGCAAGGAAACAAAGGAAAAATGCAAGAGAACGCACGGAAAACGGACGCCTGGAAGAAGGGAACAGAGAAAGACCAAGATCACGAGGGGGTGGGGGTCACACAGGATGAGCTAGGCGATTACAGGATTAAAAGTACCCAGCACACAGATATAAATACAGCTGGACTGCGCATCTGCTCATTATACAGATACTTGATAATGTGGACTGTTTGTCCAAGAAAGCTTGTAACTTTTTCTGAATAAATACTCCATTAGATACCATCCAGTTTGAATGAGGTCCTTTTAGTAATATATATATATACATATATATATATATATATATATATATATATATATATATATATATATATATATATATATATATATATATATATATATATATATATATAATGATTAGAGTGTATGAACAACACTTGTAATTTTAGCATATAACTTATTTAAATATGAAAACATATGATTTATTCAAATATGAAAGTATATAATTTCTCTAACTATGAAAGTATAAAAATCCGATCACATCTATTTTTGTTATGGCTCATTCCATGGCTGCACTTTGTCCGTCCCAAACATCAAATATGCCGACCCTCCGATGAAGTAGGCCACCGCCGAGATTCCAAAAACAATCCTCCAGGCGCTCAGTGTTTGCTGAGGAAGAAACGCAGGTTACATTAAATGTATTAGTTCCATGGGATGGTTAAAAAGCGGTCGACAATAACAGGAATGTTTCGAGAGTTGCTCAGATTTAGAGTTAGCTTGATAAAATGCCAATGCTTCTTGAATGCATTAATTAATAATTGTTTACTTACATCAAGTGAGCTATTTACCTTAAAAAACAAATAAACAAAAATCTAGCAGAATCATAGTACTCGTTCATTTATGAATAATGCAAAGAACCCTTACTCCAATGTTATGTTATTGAGTAAGTTACCTATTTGTACCTGTGTGACTAGCCTTAGATTTGCGTATCGTACAATCAAGTGTTATTTTGAAATGGAATATACAGTACATTTCAGGCCAAAGGCCAAGCGCTGGGACCTATGTCATTCAGCGATGAAAGGGAAGTTAAGAATAAAAGGTGTAATAGGAGGAAAACCTCGAAGTTGCCCTATAAAACGGGTGTTAGGAGAGGATGGAAAATAAGATGGAAGAAAGAAAATATGAACGTAGGTACAGTAAAAAGAAAGGAAAGCTGTTGCTGCTATGGGCTGAAGGGACGTTCCAAAAAACCCTAATTAATGCTTAAAGTGCACCGCAAGAGGTGCACTGACAGCTCTACCCCGCTGCGGGACGGTTGTCAGTTTGAAAATCCATTTGCTAATGTCAGACTCACATTGCCAGTAGTAACTGCTCCTATAATTAATGGAGTAATAATTCCAGTGATGGCAGCCACAGAGTTTATTATTCCATTCAACACTCCAGCGAAGTTAGGGGCGATGTCTTGTTCACTTACAAAAGCCCCGCTAAACTGGGCGCTGTTGAGACTCTCTGCTACACACAGGAACACAACAGCTAACGTTGCGTTACAGTCCACGAAGCACATGGCTATCAGGCATATGCAAGATGAGTAAAGACCTGTGGACATACACGAAATTAGTTGGGACCTGCATTGAAGGATCTCATCCTTCGCTGTTCGTTATGATGGTGTCTGAAATTGAAAAGTGACTCTGCAGGCTGAGTCTACACCCATAACAAGTTTGGAGTCAGTTGGTAACCGAAATCAGCGGTTTCCCCCAATAGACTGGCATCTCTGCTGATATCTGGAATCGAATTGTGAGATTATACAGGGCTGATCCAGATCTCTAAAACGTAGTGTATAACTTATACTTCTGCTGGTATTTTACTCTTATTTATTGCTGGCCTACTGATGCCTAATGAAAGGCACACGCGTATAATAACTAATAGATTGATAATTAAAAGACATATCAAACTATATTTTATTATAGAATGAGAAACTATAAAAGTTTTTTTATAAAGCTGAACATATTATAAATAAAATAACATAAATGAACATTCACGAATGGTCGGTACAGAAATCCACAAGTTCATGGTGTAACTACCTTGCAATCTTAGAGTGAATGTCAGTGCAATGTAAACAGCAACATAATTTCAAACGTCTAAAGTTGAAGACAGACTTACCTAATCTATCTCAGCCTAAATTCCTTATTACAAAGAAGAGTAAAAGACAAAGATCCTTGTTGAAAATAAAGTTAACAATTTTCTTTATCTAAAAACCTAACACACACACTATATATATATATATATATATATATATATATATATATATATATATATATATATATATATATATATATATATATATATATATATTATATATATATATATATATATATATATATATATATATATATATATATATATATATATATATATATATATATATGTATATATGTATATATATTTATATATATATTCATGAATATGCTTCATTCATAAAATGTAATCAGGGTCATTCGTGTCATAAAATAAAGCCAGCATCAAATCCAAGGAGTCAAAAGACCACGATGCGAATCATTACCGAAAGCAGGATGAAATTGATAAAAAAAATCTACCATTGCCATTAATGTAATAATTGTAGAGAAAGTAAAAAAAGAACAGGAAAATGAGGACATTTTCCCGACAAAGCACTGAATATACAATGACCAATACGTGCACCTAATAACAGGGCAGTAACAAAATATAATACCTTTTATTTGTAAACGGTGCAGGAAACTTACCTACTCCCGTAGCCAATTTTCTTGTCATTTTGATACTGAGCCATTTCTTTTCGGATATCTTATCTGCGATGGCTCCAAACAAAGGGCTGGCTATAAGCGTAGCCACGTGAGGTAAAGCAGAAAGTATACCGTTCTGAAAGTATTAAGAAAAATCAGGTAAGAATAAGCATAAGTAATTTTATTACAGCAGACAAAGTACAGTTTTGTGGTTGTCGTTAATAAACACTCTGGCATGCCATAAGAAAATGATATAACTAAAAATACAGTCCACGCCTTTTAATAGATGAGTTATAGAATGACTCTCTGATAAAAAAGAATCACAATCAACCAGTCTACATTCTCTACAAGAGACATGTAGCGAGAGAGGTAACAGAAAACAGTGTTTCCTGATCAACTTACACTTGCCAAGTCGAAGTGTTGTATATTGTTGAGGTAAGTAGGGATCTCAGTCAGGATGGTGGTGAATCCTATGCCATCCCCAAACGCATAGACAATTAGACACAAGAAGGGCATCGACGTGGCGATATCCTTCCACGGAACCTTCAGAGCCTAAATCGATTCAAAAGGGTAAAAAAAAAAAAAAAAAGGAATAAATGCACGATCTTCGTTTCAACAGAAAGACAATTGGAACACGGGAGCTGTAAAGAATATATATATATATATATATATATATATATATATATATATATATATATATATATATATATATATATATATATATATATATATATATATATTATATAATATATATATATATATATATATATATATATATATATATATATATATATATATATATATATATATATATATATATATATATATATATATATTATATAATATATATATATATATATATATATATATATATATATATATATATATATATATATATATATATATATATATATATATTATATAATATATATATATATTATATATATATATATATATATATATATATATATATATATATATATATATATATATATATATATATATATATATATATATATATATATATTATATATATATATATATATATATATATATATATATATATATATATATATATTATATAATATATATATATATATATACATATATATATATATGTATATATATATATATATATATATATATATATATATATATATTTCTTCATGATTCATATTTATGTTCTTTTTATTTTATAATCTACTGCTCTACGTAGTGTCGCACGTTTTCTTTTTTGCGCATGCTAATTATCTTGTCTATGAAAAGGATGAGTTTTTTGTACGTTAAAATTCGATCAAAAATGCATCGAGGGGACCTCAAACACGTTACCTTTGATGACTTAACATTGGGTGAATTAGACCTGATATAACTTAGTTCCTTGGAGGATATCCAAGGGTGCTTCTCAGGCTGGTCGCGAATAAGGACGAACCAGGCTACGCTCCAGAGTACACCTACGACTCCGAACACGTAGAAAACGGACGGCCATCCGCCCAGGAAATCGGAGCCTGACATCACGCCCCCCAAGGCCATTGAAATAACCGTGCCCAGGTTGGCTCCTGCAGACGAAGGTAGGATAGGGAATAAAGAAAAAAAAATCCTTTTGTTTAAGATAAATGGCATTATCTGGAGAATGAAAATAACGCCTAAGGATAATAAATTAGCATAAAATTTAGTCATTACACTCGTCCCTTGAGAGCAAAACGTTCGATTCTTGTACCCGTTTAAATAATGACACAAGAAAGGACATTAACAAAGAAAATGAGGCATTAAAATTCGACAAACAAATAAAAAAAACGAAAATAACGAATCGTTGGAGGACCACTAACAATGAACTCAGACTTATTTATGCAGTGCATAAAAATGAATAGATTTTTATTTGCATTAGCGAACATTCATACACATTAGCAAACATTTATGAATAGATTTTTATTTGCATTAGCGAACATTCATACACATTAGCAAACATTTATGGATAGATTTTTATTTGCATTAGCGAACATTCATACACATTAGCAAATCATCAGTAGTTTCATTGACATCACTGAATATCACTTGATTACTCCTCCAATCAATATTCACG
>NC_089756.1:19053725-19061225 GCF_040412425.1 Macrobrachium rosenbergii
AATATAATAGTTGGGGGACAGTAATCTGGCTTTGCACCGTTTTCTTTGGTACAGGAAAGTAAGATCGTTTTCTATGATATAGCCGCGTCGGCGACCTGGGTCAGGAGATCGCCCCCCCCCCACCCCTACCCCTGTCCAGAAGCAATAAAAGGTCAGGGCCAGGACAGCTCTTTCTCACACGCCTGTCGCTAGTTTAAGCCGAGCAGTCACGCCTCTGCAGGCCTTGCCCCTGCCCTCCCCTTTTCCGCTCGCCGCCACATGGGGAGCCCATCGCCGCCCCTTGTGCCCGTGTTCCATTCCACGTGGCCTTAGAAGACTGCAAGGGGATTGCAAGTCTCTCCAAACGCGAGCTGACATTAAACGGCGCCTTTTCATCATCCCAAGGGCGCCCTTTTCCGCCCCAATCTACGACTTGAAGCAGTACCTTGGTGAGGGAGGCCTTTTTGTCCACGCAACCACGTGTACCTCTGGCAGAAGACGAAGCTGGAAGCCGACGGCAGCCCGACGCGCCCTACAAATGTGGTAATGTACCCAAAACGAGTTGCTAGTCACGATTACTTAGCCCTTTGCATTTATTAATTTCTGGGCCTATAACTTTGTGTTCCTGATATTTCTTGGTTCAAGCCAGGCCCACGTGTTCACAGCTCCTTTCCTCTGAGTCTAAGAAGTAACGCCTCGGGAGTCATTTGGCATTAGATGTGTAACGGGGTCCTAATATCGTTTCAGGAAGACGCCTGTAGCAGAATTATCCTTGGTCCGTGTTCTGGCATTCCCAAACTCCCCGCTTCAGGGAGGACTTCTACGGCAGTAATTTACCGTGTTTTCAGTTAATTTTCCCTTTGACCTTGTGTGCTATCAAATATAACTATTTTTATATCCACGTGTTTCACGCACTTCCCTAGTGAAGGAGCCCTCCGCTCCGTGTACTTCTTTTTTTGTTTGTGTTTTATATGTCCTGGGTATCTTACAAGGCCATTTTCGAGTAAAGTAATAATTGTGGAGTCATAAGATCCACCTGCACCAGGAAACATATAAAAATGGCGACCTGACCAGTGATTCTCGTAATGATTGCATCCCCTTTCCCTTTTGTTGTTTGTGTTGCTATTTGTGAAATCAGCAATTAGCTCAGCTAAGCTGGATACGAGACAGATTACGAACCTTTGAAAAGCCAGCGCAACAGGCCAAGGAAATTCTGCGTAAGTAAACTGTTTTTATTTAGCGTAGGACGCTTTAGAAAACGTGACTAGTCCTAGGAATTTTTTTTTAGTAGGGCGCATGTCCGAGGGGAAAACGAGAGAGAGATCGCTGAAACTTAGCTTTGGAAGCCTTTTGCACGCGGCTTGCATGCCATTCAATTAGGTTATATAGGTGATAAATCATTAAAGAATAGTGCGCATATTCCTCCTGTAGAAACGAGTGATTTCGAAACCGAATCATTAGATAGGCGCGAGACCTCGACAGAAACCACGTGTTCGAAAGTCAGATTAGCATTGCTGACTCGTTCCCTCTCTCTCTCGTTTTAGAAATAGGAGCGAAAGCGTTATTATACGCTCGACGAAAAGGGTCAACAACCGTTGTCTCTCAGTTCGGGAAGTCCCCGGGTGTTTACGTCGTTCATTCATTTGGCGCAGACGGCCTTGACCGTCCATTCCGTGGCCCAGTTAGGAAAACATTTGTTTGTTTGATTTGCTTCGCTCTACCAAAGTGTGTTGCATTATTGGGGGTCTGACATTATATGTTCTGTATTATTCTGTTTTTTTTTTTGTGTTTGTTTTGTGCTGTTACTACGGCTGCGTGTGTTGCCTATCTGTTGTGATTGTGGGATGGCCCCCCCACCTAATTGCCCTTGAGAATAACACTTCTCCCATAAGTCATTAAAACTAGCGCCCTCGCTGATCAGACGTCGTCTGTGCGGAAATTCCCGGGCGCCTATATATTCTATTCTTGTCCCCAATAAACCCGTGTCGTCGGTCCGTTGGTGAGACCAATTCATTTTCCATTCAGTCCCCAATCAGCCCGTTTCGTCGGTAATTCGGGAGACCTAAATATATATCCCAATCTAGTCCCCAAGTAAGCCCGTTTTGTCGGTAATTAGGGAGACCTATACATTCCTGTCTTGTTCCCAAGTCAGCCCATTTGTCGTTACCTTGGGAGACCAATCATTGCTAATCCATCGTCCCCAATCAGCCCACTTCGTCGGTAAATCGGGAGACCAATCATTGCTAATCCATCGTCCCCAATCAGCCCGCTTCGTCGGTAAAACGGGAGACCAATCATTGCTACTCATTGTCCCCAATCAGCCCGCTCCGTCGGTAAATTGGGAGACTAATCATTGCTAATCCATCGTCCCCAATCAGCCCACTTCGTCGGTAAAACGGGAGACCAATCATTGCTACTCATTGTCCCCAATCAGCCCGCTCCGTCGGTAAATCGGGAGACCAATCATTGCTAATCCATCGTCCCCAATCAGCCCACTTCGTCGGTAAATCGGGAGACCAATCATTGCTAATTTATCGTCCCCAATCAGCCCGTTTTGTCGGTAAATCGGGAGACCAATCATTGCTAATTTATCGTCCCCAATCAGCCTGTTTTGTCGGTAAATCGGGAGACCAATCATTGCTAAATTCATCGTCCCCAATCAGCCCGCTTCGTCAGTAAATCGGGAGACCAATCATTGCTAATCCTCGTCCCCAATCAGCCCGCTTCATCGGTAAATCGGGAGACCAATCATTGCTAAATTCATCGTCCCCAATCAGCCCACTTCGTCGGTAAATCGGGAGACCAATCATTGCTAAATTCATTGTCCCCAATCAGCCCGCTTCGTCAGTAAATCGGGAGACCAATCATTGCTAACTCATTGTCCCCAATCAGCCCGCTTCGTCGGTAAATCGGGAGACCAATCATTGCTAAATTCATCGTCCCCAATCAGCCCGCTTCGCCGGTAAATTGGGAGACCAATCATTGCTAACTCATTGTCCCCAATCAGCCCGCTTTGTCGGTAAATCGGGAGACCAATCATTGCTAACTCATTTGTCCCCAATCAGCCCGCTTCGTCGGTAAATCAGGAGACCAATCATTGCTAATCCTCGTCCCCAATCAGCCTGCTTTGTCGGTAAATCGGGAGACCAATCATTGCTAATCCTCATCCCCAATCAGCCCGCTTCGTCGGTAAATCAGGAGACCAATCATTGCTAATTCATCGTCCCCAATCAGCCCGCTTCGTCGGTAAATCGGGAGACCATTCATACGTCCTTTGGAAAAGGGTCCACGATTCCCACAGCTCTGGGAAATTAATTTCTGTGTTACTAGCATCCTCTCCCTGCCTGCAAAATGTCGACACGGTCTCAGGCAGAGCGAGGATTTCAAGTTCTTCATGTCCTCAGGAAGGAACTCGGCCTTCTGGGAGAGAACTAGAGACTGGGTACAGGAGAGGATGGATGCCATACAGGCAGAAAGACAGGCTCAGGAGAGACAAGCAGAAGCAGAGAAGGAACAGGCAGAGAGACTGGCTCAGGAGAGACGGGAAGCAGCAGAGAGACAGGAACGGGAGGCAGAAAGACTGGCCCAGGAGAAAAATGAGAAGCAGCAGAGAGACTGGCTCAGGAGAGACGAGTAGAAGCAGATAGACAGGACCAGGAGGCCGAAAAGACAGGCCCAGGAGAGACGAGACGCAGCAGAAAGACTGGCCCAGGAGAAACGAGAAGAAGCCGAGAGGAAGAAAGGGACAAGCAGCGTGCCCATGAACTTCGCAATGCTGCAACAGAGTGGCCCTTCGCTCCACCTGCCCCCAGGAATGAGTGCCTTCAGCCAGGCTATCGCCTGCATGCCAAAGTGGGCGGAGGCCGAGCCAGGTGTGGCTCGACAGCGCCGAGACAGTGTTAAGGCCTGCCCCTGAGTGCCGCCGAACTCTCCTGGTGTTGGGAAAGTTCCTTGGAGGAAGGCCCTGATTGCCTACAGGGCCCTCCTGCCGGAGGAGCAGGAAAATTGGGAGGTCGTACGCCAGACTATTGCCAAGGCGTGCGAGATAACCCCTGAACACTGGAGGAGGCGCTGGCGCGGGGCTAGTGAAGGAGGCCAATCAAACCTGGGCAGACTGGGCCTACAAGTCCGAGCGTGCCCGTGCCAAATGGTTCGAGTCCGTGGGGTTACGACCCTCAACGATGCCATCGAACAAATACAGATAGAGAACTTCCTACTCTACACCCCGCCGGCCTCGCCACGCAACATCGCCGAGAAGGAGCCCCACCTTAGCTGATTGCTGCGAATAGCGGATCTATGGGACACCCATCACCCCAGGAGCTCGCTGCAGCAAAGGTGCCACCCGCACTGCCTATCCAGGCCTCCTGCATCGAAGAATGGGCAATCACAAGCCAGTTGTGTGCCGGGTCCTGCTGTAAAATCGGGCATGCCAAGGGCAATGCCGCAGTAAACCACCAGTCTCTCTCCCGGACAGCCCCTAATAAGTCGCCTGCGCCCTCTGCCGGGGCAGTGCAGAAGATTTCAGCAAACCTTTTGCACGGCGTGCAAGGTTTATAGCCACTCTCTTCCTCATGGGCAAAAATGCCTAGAAATAATAAGGCAGGAACTCCATATTAAGCCTGGCAATGTGAATCCGAGTCCTTAGGCCCTCCTGCCGGGGGTCCCATCTATGTGGCACCTCCTCGAGGTAAATACTCATCACGCCAGGTCAAGCGTTTGACGACTCACAGCGCGCAAATTTCCCTCATAAGGAGGACAAAGTTCCCTATGGAACTATAATAGACCAGCAAGCTGCGTCACCATTGAGGGCATTAACAATTTTTAAAATGATCCTCCCTACGGTCCAACTGAGGTCACCGACCCCACAGAGCCAGGACCCTTCGATCTGCGCCCGTGGCAAACACATTCAGGAGACTATGACGTCCTCCTGGGCCAAGTTTGCGTCCTTTGTAATACAACCCATTACGGGTCCCCATTCCCAATAAATCATCCAAATCAGGTCCAGTGCCGACGCGGCATCGGTGCAGTGCCGAAGGGCCTCAACCAGATCTCCCTTCAGGAGAATCTCGGCCTTCAACTCCTCTGCCAGTGCCCCTTGGCGCACTGAGGCGGTACCAGTCTCCGTCCGTCCAGACAGACGAGACCACCACCACATCATACCAGCGCCAGTGCCAATGTCAGTGCCTGAGCTGGTCACCCCCTGCAAACGGTGACCCGCCCCCTCGGCCGTCCTCTCTCTCGCCGCCCGCCGCAGATTCCTCCGCGGAGTCATGATTCTGCCCCGCCTTCCTGGGCCGATGAACTCTGCGATCTGCGCCGGTTAATACGAGATGGCGAACAAAATTCCTGGGTCGGTTGTCGCGGCAGCTGACCCAGATGGCACCCCTTGCCCAACTTGGCCTCGGGCCTCGATTCCCCGGCCAAGGACAGCGGTCCAAGGAGGAGAGGTTCGCGGCGGGTTACCCCGCGGGTGTGGGCGTCATGGAGTAGTCCACAAGGAGCCCCAGCTCTTCTGGCCCCTGTGCAAACCTGGCATAGGGCCCCTTCTTCATCTTTGAACGTCTTGGCACCTTTCATCAGGAGGATGTCAAGGCCTTCCCGCTATCTTCTTCCTTTCTTTGGAATTTCTGTCCCTCATCCTTCTCTATCGATCTTTCCTTACACTTTCCCTTACTTATCATAGCGGCAGTTAATATATGGGATATCAGCCCTTTTAAAATGCATAAATCATTTTATTTTTGAAGAAGTAAGAGAGACAGAGTGGAGTAATGCGCCCTTACGCCCGTCCTTTGGGCACAAGGCAGTGTCAGCTCTTCCTGAAGGGGTGGCGCCTTTGGGTTTCTTTCCCCTTCCTTGGGCTGAGTTAGCTCTGACCGTCGTCTGTTGGCGACGGAGATTAGATAAAGAAGTAAATCATAAATACCTCACTCTGTTATCCTTTATTTTCTACGTATATTATTTACTTTGCATTTACTCTTTTCTTTTTTTACGAATCTTGAGTCCTACAGACTCACTGCCCTTACAATTTTAACGTTGCCTTTTTAATCACCGCGGTTGCATATTGCCCTTTAGTATGAAGTAATATCCTTCGTTGTTGTTCTGTGTAGTTTCAGCATTTTTATTTACATTTCTTTTTAATTATCCATGTGGAGAATGTTATCATATCCATTTTCCCCTTCATTTATTTATCCTCCCATTCATAAGTCGAGTAGTCTATTTTAGCTTACACCCGAGTTGGCAAGCTGCAGACGTAAAAATTTAGCGGCATCATTTAAGTTGGCGAGAGTTAAAACCGCAGATAATCTCTTTGCCTCCCCAGCTGTCAAGTTCTTGCCCCTTCAGATTAGCGTTCGTGGAAATAGTAGTTATGCTCGTCAGGCTTGTGAACAGTGGAGGTCGATTGAAAGAAAGAATTGAATTCTATTATTACAATTTTGGTAAAGGATATTATTTAATACCTACAGTGTATTGTCACGAATGCCGCCTCTTCAAGGCACAAGTAATAACATGCCTGTAATTCCAGGATAGCATTGAGAATCAGTGGAATCTACATTTGTTTCCTTTTAAATTCTGCCTTGTATGTTTATTTTGTTGTTGTTATTATAAGTTACTAAGTGTTCTTTACTGTTTATTTTCTTTTGAGCTTATTACTATTAGTAAATCGAATAAAGAATGGGTAGAAACAGTACTTAGGAAGTATTTGAGCAATAATTAATTTGCAAACAAGTTTACCCTTTTATTGTATATTCTAAATTGCTCTCCTAAAGTAAATCTTCAGTTTGTTATTGATTAGTGTGGCATCAGAGTTTACAAATAAAGTGATAAAGGTTGTAGCAAAGTAAAAGATAGAATAAGTCGAACGTTTTCTTCGCTCATTTTTGCTTTTGTCAAGATTCGCACCCGTTTATAGGTGTGAATATTATCTTGCCAGGGAGCTGTAAAGAGTAGCGCCAGGCCCCAAAATGGCAGAATAATCATAATTTGAAGGTTTTTTTGATGTAAAACTCAATAATGCAGTTTACATCGTTTTCAATGCACCCAGAGCATTAAAAGTAAGGTTTTCTTATGATTTTTGACGATTTTCGACGATGTTCGCTTCGGCGATTTTTCGGTTACGACGCTGACGAAGAACGGAACCCCGTCGTAAACTGGGCCCGCCCTGTATATATATATATATATATATATATATATATATATATATATATATATACATACATACATACATGTACATACACACATACACATACATACACACACACATATACATATATATATTTATTTACGCTCGATCTCGAATTACGTTAATTCAATTAAATGGGATGACTTCACGCAAATGCCAATGCCAATTAAGGCAGAACATGCATTAAAACATAAATTAAGAATTGAAGGTCGCCAGGTTAACATCAAAATATAAATTTATTTTACACAAAGTAAATTACTTAAAATTACTCAATCGTTCTTAACAATATGTAAATTCCCTCATGGAGTGAACAGCAACTCAAATACTAGTTCTGATTATAC
>NC_089756.1:19063725-19071225 GCF_040412425.1 Macrobrachium rosenbergii
TCTGTCAGCCATTCAGGTGGTCACCAGCGTTGACTTGTGGCATGGGGCACATTGTCCTGGTGGAACCACGACTGACCACTCCTTCACTCCTCTTCGGTCAGAACTGTCTCTACTGTGCCAATACTAATACCAACAGCTTCAGATGGCATCCTCACAGATGTTCAATGGTCTTGCATCACTAACCTTTGCACTTCTTAAATGTTTCCTCCTTGCGTGCACTTTTCGGTGCTCCAGATCTGGGTTCATCCTCAACCTGTTCATTTCATCAGAAAATCTGTTAAACCACCGATAGAAACTTGCTTGGCTCATCTGTTCATCCCCATAGGCCTCCTTTAACATTCCATAAGTTCTTGTTTGGTTTTCTAAGTTTAACACAAAATTTGATGGCGTAATGTTGCTCCATGTTTCCCTGCATTTTGCGAAGTGTTCTGAGATTGGCAAACCGGATCAGACTGGTTCCACCACATTCACCGCTGCACTCAGACCTACAAAATATAGAAAGTTGCCAGTTTGTCATTTTATAGAATATATGTATGTACTTCACCATGAAGTAGTATTTTGATCAAATCATATTTAGTGTCTCGCCTGACATTTTTCATTACTTATTGAACATACCTTTATCTATGTAATTCGGTACGTAAGTTCTTAATACTTACGTTTATTACAACTGATATTTACATACCATTACATAATTTAGCTCTTAACTCGTTCTGTGACCATATAATCACAATTCTAAAACAGTGTGAAAACAAAACTGAGAATCGGGCAACAGGACATTCATCCAATCAGTGGCAAGCAGCCAAGTACAAGTTTGCCAGGTTTAAAAAAATAGACTATAAGGGTGATCAAAGGCAACTCTGTAACCTTTATTCACCTAACCTTGCCAATGCCACATAACTGCAAACACTGGCATGCCTATAAACAACAACCATCACACTTTAAATTGAAACTTTATGCAAAAGGCAACATCTATCTTTTTCTACCCATATTGGGAACAAAACCACCTCTTTCTCTCTCCCTAGTAAATGGCGCAGTTCAGTAGGCAGGTAGCATTCTGTTTACCCACAGCCTACCATATTTTTTTATATAGCAACTTCCTTATCAGCTGTTACCCTATTGTATTACCATACATGAGATAAAAATGTGCAGGCTATGTGTGAACTATATACCTTTGGCTAGACCATGTGTTACACTCACAGGATGCATTTGCAAAAGTCAAATAGTCCATTACAGCAGCATTTAAGATAAAGGTAATGAAACTGTCATTTTACTTAACAGAATCCATTTATACTGTATTATTATATTGGTAAATTATCATTGTAATATGTGTTAAAAAAACGATCGTTTCACCATTTGTAACATTTACATTCTAAGCATCAGCTGGTTGAGCCTAATACTTAAAAGAATTAGGAATATATTTTTTACTTGCTAAAAGAAATTGACTATATTAATGGAATTATAATTTTCATATTTGTACATAAATGTAAAAACGGTTATACAAAGGTTAATTAACAATTTATGTTAAAGTAAAATCCCTCAAAATCATAAAACAGCTTTTTCTTGATTTATTTGTATACGGGTAAACATACCTCAGTTTCCAACCCTCTTTCTCTCTCTCTCTCTCTCTCTCTCTCTCTCTCTCTCTCTCTCTCTCAGTATGGTACATATCCTTTAATGAAATATGCATTACTGTATCATAAAACAAAAAACACGACACTAAAACTCCAGGAAGTTCACGACACCACCGAATGAGTGCGTGCTTATGTACATACTTGTTGCTTTTTTTTTTTTTTTTTTGCTTTGCTTGATTTACTGTACCGTTTTATTATGAGTTTAGCTGACTCTAAGTATGAGTATCAAACATATCATAACAGTACACAATAGAATATTTTATAACTGATGATATTTCATCTCTAATCACCGTAAAAATATTTAAAATGCAAATTTCATAGGTAGGCAAGACGAAACCAAACAGGCTGTACAATGAAATTCACTGGGATGGCATGGACTGAGTGCATGAGCATACATACATACCCTATGCATGGTTGAAATACAGCATAAATATAAACAAGAAAACTGTAGCATGAAATACACACAAAATAGTGTAAGAGTACTTTAGGCTTTTAATGTAAACACACCCCAGTTCTCTCTCTCTCTCTCTCTCTCTCTCTCTCTCTCTCTCTCTCTCTCTCTCTCTCATATCAGTACTTTAAATATCCTTTTTTTAATGAAGTATGAATTACTGTAATATAAACATAAAAAAATTGAAACTAAACAAAACTCTAAGAAGTTCACGATGCTATCAAATGAGTCCGTGCACACGCAGTAGGTATGTGTTGTCATATTTTTTGCTTTGCCTGATTTACTGAACCGCATTTCATTACAAGTTTAGTTGACTTAAGTATGATTATCACACATATTATAAAAGTACACAAGAGAATACTTTATGACTGTTGATATTTCATCCCTATTCACCGTTAAAATATTTAAAATTTGAATTTCTTATAAGCAATACAAAACCAAACAGGCTGTAGCAAAATTTGTGAGAGAGGTATTAAATAATGAGCAGGAAGACAAGTACTGCTAGTTTATTGATTGTTGTTGTTTTTTTAGCTGGCCTTTGTGCCAGCACGGGCTCTGCTCTAGAGCAGCCCGTAATAGTTTATTGATGAAGCTACCCGCGTATAGCGTGGCGTGCGGACGTCTTCGTATACGCAGAGACCGCGGGTACAAAATTTACAGGTGACCTGAGGTCAAACTATTTCTCTACACAAAACAGGACAGGTACATACAGAAACATAATGATTAACAATGACTGGTTAGACATAAAGATACTCTGTCGCATATACGTGGTGCAAGGTCAACTGAACAGATAATAAATATACAATTCATAATAATGATAATTGTTGTGTTCGTCCGACCTTAGGTCGCACGTGAAGGCACCGCAGAAAACGGGACGTTCATTACAGAGAACCCATTGAGTAGGGACTTTACTTGAGTTTACCCAAGCCACAGAATTAAAGTGTATGTACATGTTGCAGGTTTTTTTTCTTTGTTAGACTTAAGGTACTGTATTTTAGCTTACTTGACTCCTAAGTATGATTACCACACTCATATTATAACAGTCCACAGGAGAATATTTTATCACTGTTGATATTTCACCTCCTCTCTCTCTCTCTCTCTCTCTCTCTCTCTCTCTCTCTCTCTCTCTCTCTCTCTCTGTGTGTGTGTGTGTGTGTGTAATGTACATATCCTTTAATAAAATGTGAATTACTATATCATAAACATAAAAACACAAACCAAACGAACTCTGTCAAGTCACGTCTACCTAGCCCTCTTCATCCATTGAACTCTACATCTTCATCCCCTCCCAGCCACAGATGTTACCCCAGCTTCACCACGTTCCAAAACAACCTTTCTCTGAGCCTTCCTCTACCCAGCGTTACAACCCTCCGCTCCGATGGCGCCAAGCCATCCAACCCCTGCACCATGGACACTTCTCAAGGAATCTCCCACCCCCAACCCTTTCTCAGTCAGTCTGAGTGAAGGCAGTGTTACCAACAATTTCTTGAGGACACGCAGCATTGCCAACAATCGGAGGTCGATTTTTTCGAGTTTTAAAATTTTTATATATCATATATATATCTTGTGGGCTTTTGATCCTAGTCCGTGTGCTGTATAATGTTGAGTTTCGGATAATGGCAACCCAGATATTTGAGGGATTATTGTATATAATTTATATAATCTCATGGTATTCTCTTGTAAGATTTATAAAACATGATTTTTCCAGAATAACATGATATGCTTTGTAATTGTCGTATGAATTTTTTTTTTGTACAAGAGATATATGTAGTGTATTCTGTGTACTAGTAATAGTTATGTATAAATGTGAGTGACTTAGATAACTCAAGAGCATAATTTAAAATTAATAATGTGTTTCATAATAATCACATAATAGAGAGCAATTTTTAGTCTGTTAGACCAAATGTTCAAATTGTCACTAAGAGTGATAAGTGCGTTGACAGTTAAGTTAAAGGAAGACTCCCATTCTTCGCTTTGTTTTATAAACATGCCAGTCATAATTAGCCACATGCATGTTGTATCGATCACATGAGAGCTTGTCCAAAGCGACTTCCCTTAAAGTCACGTATTTTTTGAGAAATACGAACAAGTTATTGAGTAAAAGCACATGGCGATTACGTCATTTTTTGTAAGATTGTATCGGCCAATTCTGATCACGTCTTGTGACCCAAAGTCTAAATTATTCCATGGATTTCGTTCCCAAAATGTTGTAGAATATTCTATGGATCTCGGCCCCAGAACATTTTGCCTTAATAATGACGTCATCTAGTTGTTTTGCTGCTAGCGGGAAACCTAGAAATTTGTTCATTCTGATTTTAGAGACCAGTTGCACTGGTTCTCTCTCTCTCTCTCTCTCTCTCTCTCTCTCTCTCTCTCTCTCTCTCTCTCTCTCTCTCTCTCTCCTTTTCAAGAAAGAGAAGTTTGTAACGTAGAGTAAATTTATTGTGGTCACTGATGTTAATCTTAGCTTTGAGGTCTGGTAACTGTAGTAATAAGTGTATATAGTGGTAATGGTGCCTATCAGAAAGTGAATTTCAAGCTGCAGTATATGGGGTATTCTTGTGAAAGTTTTCACAAGTTTGTGTGTATGGTAATTGAATTTTTGCAACTTTTGACCATAGTTAAAAGCATAATTTGAAATGTGAAAAGATTGAAAAGGTGTTATTCAAACTGAATTGATTTTTGTGAGTGTATTGATTTGTGTTTATAAGACCAGTCAGTTAAGTGAAGTTATTTTTGATGAATTTATTCCATTTTTACACATTTCATTTTTGTGTATTTTTGTATGTTCTTGTATTTGCAAATTAATTGATTAGCATCTTTAGTGTTTCTAATAGTTTAACATTGCATTCTTGATTTTATTTTCATTTACTTAGATTTTCTTTTCAAATCTTGAGTATTTCTTAATAGTTTAAATTTTGATTGATTAATTCAATTTCTTGAAAAATTAACATTTGTGATTTAATTCAAGAGTTAATTGAATTTTGTGTTGTTTTCAAGTAATAGTAAATTTTCTTTAGATTTAGAGTTTTGATTGATTAATTTTGAATTAAAAAATGAATTTTTGTATTTTAAAATTTTTATAACAGTGTTGCATTCATTGAACATCAGTGATAGGATTAATTGTGTGCATAAGGCATAGTGATAAACATGTTTTGTTCCTTTAGTTTTGCAGAAGTGAATCGATACCAGGAGACAGTTACAGTTGTTTGATGTAGTGATGCCCTTTGATTAACTTTAGCATATATAAAAACCTCACAATTGTTTTGATATACTTTAGTGTATTTAAATGTTGATACCTCATTTGGTTAATAAGCTTTTAAGGGGATCTCTGTTGCCTTTAGAGTACAAAGTCGTATTTTTATTGTTATGAGAGTTCAGGTATCTGGTTGTAAGTGAGGTAAGATTTGAATTCTATGATTAGTAGTGTAATAATCAGGCACTTGGAATGCTTTGTGACAATAAAGTTTGATGCCCAAACCCAGGAAAAAACAAATGATCACTCTAGTTTATTATTTATACTTGTGGTGTTAGGGATTTTGTTTTATAGGAGAATGAAACATAGTTGTTTTTGCATTTTATTAACTTAGAGACAATGGCTCTGTTCAATGTTCAGGAGTTTTTAGCAGCCCCCTTCCATCCAAGATTTATCTGAGTCCAACATGACTAAGGCATAGTGGACTGCTTTAGCAGTGGCCTGTAGGGGTAATGTGTCTAGTGGCATGTATTGCAGTCCAAGCGTTATTGGACTCTGGTAAAATAGATGAAGAGTTAGGAGAGGCACAAGAATTATTGAATGCAGCTGAGGCAGAATTTATAAATAGGCAAGAGCAACTGATAGCTAATGCTGATCTGAGGTGAAAAAGAAAGAGAAAAGTGATGCAGTAGAGCTTCAAAGCATAGCTGCAGAAGAAAACTTGATTAAATTGAAATGCAAGCAGAAAAAGAAAGAGAAGAAAACTTGATTAGGCTAAGAATGCTGGCAGAAAGAGAAAGAAGACTGACAGATAAAGAAAGAGAGGACAGAGAGAAAAAAGAAAGAAAAGAAAGAGAAGAAGAAAGAGCAGCAGAGGAAGAAAGAGAAAGGACAAGAGATGCAAGAGAGGAAAGAGAGAGAGCAAGGAAGAAGGAAGATTATGAAAGAGAGATGAAATTATTAGAAGCTCGCTCCAAGTTACCTGTAACACTGTCTAACCCTACCCAAGGTAATCCAGATCCTATATTTGATGTGGTAAGAGTGCAGAAGTTAATTCCAAAGTTTACGGAAGAAGCTCCAGATGAGTTTTTTTATCACTTTGAAAAAGTGGCTTCAGGTATGCGATGGCCAGAAGATAGATGGTCAGTCTTGTTGCAGTGTGTTCTCATTGGTAAAGGAAGAAGTGCCTATTTAGCCTTATCAGCTGATCAGTGTAAAGAGTACAAGGTACTCAAACACAATGTACTACAAGTTTACCAAATGACCCCTGAGTATTACAATGAAAGATTCAGATCTTTAAGAAAGGATGAGAAGATGACTTTCTTGGATTATGCCTACAAAGTGAGAAGGTGTTTCAAACGATGGTTGGGGGCTGCTAAAGTTAAATCTGTGGATGAACTTGAGGAATTGGTAGTCCTAGAGCAGTATCTTAGAGGAATTCCTGAACACATAAGATCCTATTTGAGAGAGAGAGAGAGAGAGAGAGAGAGATGTTAAGAAACTTGACAAAACTGCTACATTGCATGAAGATTACAATATCATAAGTAGTAGGCATACCAATAATGTCAAGTACCAGAACCAACAGCGCACAAGTTTTAGGTCTCATCCAAATTTCAGGAACAAGTTGTTAAGTGGGAATCCTTCTAGTGGTAATACCAGTACAAAGCCAGGTAATACCCCTCAGCAATCGAATGTTAAACCCTCATCATCCAGTTTCTCAAGAGAGGTACAGAAGACTAATGTTGTCTGCTTCAAGTCTGGAAGAGCAGGACACTATAGTCGAGATTGTTATCAGACACAACAACAGTCACAGCCAGTTGGTCAAGTAGTCAAAGGTGACCAGGTGAAACAGACTAGGAAGAGCATTGTGGGGAAGATTGAGACTTTATGTAAGACTGAAACTAAACAAGGAGATTGCTTAGCAACCAGTGGAAATGTAACTTCAAGCAGTGACTGGCTGAGCAGCTTGGAGGCTTTTAAGCCATGTATCTATGAAGGTATGCTGGCAACTCAAGAAGGGAGTGTGCAGGTACCAGTCAAGGTATTACGTGATACTGGGAGTAACCATAGTGTGGTAGTTTGTGATGCTCACCCATTGTTGGAGAAGAATCTCATAGGAGATTCAGTTATTTTAAAGGGTATAGGAGGAGAAGAGGTAACTTCTATATGCCGCTTGCACCCATCGTGTGAATTAGTGACAGAGAATGTTGATTTTGCTGTAA
>NC_089756.1:19076225-19138725 GCF_040412425.1 Macrobrachium rosenbergii
ACCTAAGGATATATTCTGGGAACTTTAGGTTTAGTGTTCGTCTGCAGCAAATGCTGACAATGAAAGGAAAGGTAAACTTGCAAAGACTGGTGAAAGAGGCTGGAAAAATTTGCGAAGAACATTGATCGTCAACATTATCATCAATTAAGATAATGAGGTGAATGAATGGTTAACTGCAATAGATAATAAAATAAAAAAAACATAAATATGAGTCTTGAAGAAGTAATATATGTATTCTTTGCATCTCCCATGTTCCAATTGTCTTTCTGTTGAAACGAGGATCGTGCATCAATTCATTTTTTTTTACCCTTTTGAATCGATTCAGGCTCTGAAGGTCCCGTGGAAGGATATCGCCACGTCGATGCCCTTCCTGTGTTTAATTGTCTTGGCCTTTGGGGATGGCATAGGATTCTTCGCCATCCTGACTGAGACCCCTACATACCTCAGCAATATACACCATTTCGACTTTGCAAGTGTAAGTTGATGTGACAGCACTTTTCTGTTACCTCTCTGGCCACATGTCTCTTGTAGAGAATGTAGACTGGTTGATTGCGATTCATTTTTATCAGCGAGTCATTCTATAACTTATCTATTAAAAGGCGTGGATTGCAAATTTATTTATATAATTTTCCTACGGTCATGTCAAAATATTTATTAAAGACCACCACAAAACTATAATACTGTACTTTGTCTGTTGTAATAAAAATTACTTATGCTTATTCTTACCGGATTTTTCTTATTACTTTCAGAACGGTATATTTTCTGCTTTACCTCACGTGGCTACGCTTATAGCCAGCCCTTTGTTTGGAGCCATCGCAGATAAGATATCCGAAAAGAAATGGCTCAGTATCAAAATGACAAGAAAATTGGCTACGGGAGTAAGTAAGTTTCCTGCACCAGTTACAAATAAAAGGTAATATTTTGTTACTGTCCTGCTATCAGGTGCACTAATTGGTCACTATATATTCAGTGTTTTGTCCAGAAAATATCCTTCTCACTTTCCTGTCTTTTTACTCTTTCTACAATTATTACATTAATGGGAATGATAGGTTTTTATCAACTTCATCCTGCATTCGGTAATGATTTATATCTTGGTCTTTTGTCTCTTGGGTTTGTCCTTGGCTTCATTTTATGAAACGAATGTTCCACTGGTATTTGGGCTTCTAGATCTGACCCTGAATATATATATATATATATATATATATATATATATATATATATATATATATATATATATATATATATATATATATATATATATTATATATATATATATATATATATATATATATATATATATATATATATATATATATATATATATATATATATATATATATATATATAATATATATATATATATATATATATATATATATATATATATATATATATATATATATATATATATATATATATATATATATATATATATTTATGTGTGTGTATAACTGAATCACGAAAATATGGAACGTGATGAATATATAAATAAAGAAAAAATCCACAAAGGAAAGAGAAACACTGGAGTGCTGCGAGGCCTTTCAACTGGTGTCCTTTACTTAGCAGACTGAAGAAATATAAAAGTAAGTTTATTATAAAAGTAAGTTTACAAAGAAAGATCATATAAATGACAGATGGGGATTACAAAGGAAAAAATATACACCTGGAATCCAGCACAATTGAAGAATTAGTGGCACTGCCAAAACAGGGTTAAATATTTAAGAGGTTCTACAAAGGATTAAGTATACCTTAGTTTTACCAGACCACTGAGCTGATTAACAGCTCTCCTAGGGCTGGCCCGAAGGATTAGACTTATTTTACGTAGCTAAGAACCAATTGGTTACCTAGCACCGGAACCTACAGCTTATTGTGGAATCCGAACCACATTATAGCGAGAAATGGATTTCTCTAATTCTTCATTGGCTGGCCGGAGACTCTACAAAGGATTAGGATCAACCGTTCAGAAGCAGGGATAGGACAATTAAAAGATTATACAAGGGGGTGACTAACCACCAAAAAATGTTAGTAAACAAAATAATTCTGTTTTTGTAAACAATAACAATTTTTGCAAGATGAACATTTTTACAAATAAAAAATTATATTTAACATACGAATACATAAAAATATATATAAAGTAACTAATTTGTAATTAAGTCGGTGATTTTATCTTTTAGGTAATTCTTGAGCATTTTTCTAATACATGGGTCCAAATAATACATGCCAGGGCTAAGGTTAAAATTACACTGGAAGTAAGCTGTATAATAGCAGACTTGAAGAGATTTCTTGAAGAGAAATCTTTTGATCTGGCAATCTCTGAACTTTCAGTCCAATTTATCCCGTGAGAATTTTCACTTGAATGAATATAGCATTGGATGTTTGTCCAGTTTTGACTGAATACTTATGTTGCTTCATACGAACGTCTAAATCTTTACTAGATTGGCCAATATAAAAAGAGGGGCAGTCCAAACATGGAATTTTATATATTATGTTGTTTTCTTTAGGGCTATTTTTTTTATTAACATTCCTTTTAGTGTGTTATTAGAGGAAAAAAACGAGGTTGATATTAAAAGATTTTAACAATGATTTTGTTTTCAAAACCACCATAATAAGGCAAGCTAAGAATGTTCTTAGGGGTTTCTTTCTCCATGTTAGTGTCACTATAAAACTTTTTGTGGGCTTTATTATAACAAATATCTAGTATATGCGAAGGATAACATAAATCTGTCCCTATTTTTCTTATGTATTCAGTTTCTTGATCCAAATACTGGGGACTGACAATGCCCAAAGCTCGCAAAAACATAGAAGAAAAAATTGATGTTTTGATGTTAGGGTGATGCCTGAATAAAAATGAACGTAAGTTAAGTTGTTGGTTGGTTTCCTATAAATGCTGAATTTGCATTGAAATGGTTCTCTATGTATTAAAACATCTAAGAAAGGGGAAAGGGAGACAATTGTCTTTTTCTGATCCTAAAGTAAACTTAATGGATGGTACCTGGTTATTCAAATTACAGAGTAAATCATTTACATCAATACCAGCAGGCAAAACAGCTAAAATATCATCAACATACCTATACCACTTTAAAGGAGTATAAATGATATTAGGTATATATCATTTTTCAAAGAATTCCATGTACAAGTTTGAGAGGAGTGGGGATAAAGGGTTGCCCATTGCCATACCAAATATTTGTTGGTAAAATTCACCAGTGAGTATAAACTTACAATCACAAATGCACAACCTAGTGAGTGAAATAATATGACTTACAGGTAGAGGTAATTCATGATGGCTTAGTTCATTACTAAGATACTCTAAAATAGAATCTATAGGGACTTTAGTAAAAAGAGAACAAACATCAAAACTAACGAACCCATCAGTGAGGCAAAAAGTGATTTTGTTTAATATATCAACTAAATCTAGACAGTTAAATACGTGAGAATCGGAGATAGTTCCAAGTAATGGGGACAAGACCTTTGTACTATATTTCGAAAGTTTATATGACATTGAGCCAACAGTACTGATAATAGGCCGCATAGGATTATTTTCTTTGTGCGTTTTACTAATCCGTACAAGTAAGGTAACGAGGGAAAACCTTAAAGATAAAAAAGAACTAATAGGCCAGTTGTCAATAAAATTTCCCTGTGAACTGCGCACAAGGGCCTCAGACTGGGACTTGACCCTAAAATCAGTGTTCCTGTTGGCTCTGGTGGGCGAAATTCATGACCTCTCATACGACATGACCCACACCCATGGATGGACGTCGATGGGTTTTACCTTCTTCTCATAGTTTGTGGCGTAGACCCAGAACCCCTCCACATATGACCGACAGTTTGATGGTTTTCTTGTTCCCTCACTTGAGGACTTCGCAGGTAACGAACAGTCCCAAATGGTGCTGTGTCTGGTCAGAGCTTTGAGAGCCTACCTTAAATGTACAGCCTCCAACAAACCAGTTTGTCATAGACTGTACTTAAGTATGGGACAAGAGAAGAGTGAGATTTCAAGGAACATTACCTCCTCCTGGCTAAGAGAGGTAATTGGGGGGCATACCATTTGGAAGGTAACAAGGACTCTGCCCCAGCCAGAGTCAGGGCTCACGACATCAGAGGAATAGGTCCGTCGGTGGCGTTTAAGAATGGTGCACCCCAGAACAACTTGTCCCAAAAGAGCTAGTACAATTGAGTTAGTGCGACAAAATGGCTAGTGCCAAAATCGCTGTTGTGACAGAATAGCTAGTAGTACATTTTAGCTGGTACTAAAAGAGCTGTTAACCAAAATGGCTAATTTCAAGAAACTGTAGTTTGTGTTTAAATGTTAAAATGGTTTACAGTGAATACTAGAGCAGTTAGTAGAACAAGCTGTATATTTTTTCTCATTGTTATTAGCCTGTATTCAGTTTTTCATTTTCTTTTATTTTAGCAGAACTACATTAGCAATATTTTACCCATCGCAATGAACGTCATCAAGTCCCAGAAAGGAAGTAATATGGTTAGCTATGAAGGATTTTTGTATCGTAAAAACACAACAAACAAAACAACCCAGAACTGGAGATGTGCAATTATAGACTGTAGGGGTACATTGAAAACTCAGTTGAACTACAAAGAAAATTCTGAAGTACCACATAGACAAGAACATAATCATGCTCTAGATCCTGCATGGCAAAATGTTAGAATTGTAAAATGAAGGAAGAATCCTCTAATTCTAGTGCACCGCCATGAAGGATTATTGCCAGTGCGGTATAAGAGCTGGACGACGAAGCAATGGCGAATGTCCCTAAAATAAGTGCTCCCCAGAAAGGTATTCAACAAAAACGTTGTAAAAATGAAGGTTACCTTCGTGGCCATACATCAATTGATGAATTAACACTCCTGAAGAATTTAATCCATAAATGGAACTACAGAACCCTTTTTGTTATGTGATGCAGTTAGTGATTCAAAGCGAATAATCATATTTGCCAGTGAACTAGTGCTTGATCAACTTGCCAGTTCGAAAGTCTGGATGTGCAATGGTACTTTCAAAGCTGCACCTAAACTGTTTTATCGGTTATATATAATCCATGTTGTTACGGAAGACTTTCTGTTTGCTTGCGTGGATATTTTCATGTCAGATAAAACTCAATTAACATATGAAAGAGGATTTAAGATTCTGAAAGACAAGCATCAAGACTGTAACCATGAAAACGTAACATTAGATTTTGAAAAATCTGCTGTTAATGCTTTTATGAAAGTATTTCCCGATGCAAACATAAACGGATGTTTCTTTCATCTTTCCCAGTCAGCATGGAGAAAGATACAGAGCATTGGATTAACAACTGCTGTCTTCATTCCAAGATGCTTGCAGCATTGCCGTTCCTTAATCCTGATCAAGTGACAGATGCATATGAAGAGCTAAATGAAGACCTCGAATTTTTGCATTTGGGTGAAGAAATGCAAACCTTGTATGACTATTTTAAAGAACATACATTGGCAGATGCCAGAGAAGAGGAAGGAGAACGCCCATATTTCCCATCGAATTGTGGAATGTTCAGCAAAGAACAGAAAATTATATAACAAGGACGAATAAGCTAGAGGATGGCATCGTGCTATTCAGGCAATGTTTGACTCTGTTCATCCAACCGTATGGGGCTTTCTTCAGGGAATTAAAAAGAGGAAGTTTTACAGAGAAGCACTCTAAATGCGTATATCAGCGGACAGCAAGCACCTGTCAAAAAGAGAACTAAAGAAATTAACGATAGACTTACTGTAAGTACTTGATTAACAAGCACTCATATGATGAAATATCTACTAAAGATTGTTTGCGGGCAATAACATATTAAAGCTTTATTTGTTTTTTATCATTATTAAGTGTTTTATACTAAATTTTTCTAATAAATTATTTTAATCAAAACTATTATAGATATATTTTGTTGCCTTTTTATAAATACTGTAAAAAAAACTTCTACTAAAATAGGACAAAAGAAAAGGAAAAACTAATTATAATGGTAAAGACCAAATTTTTTTTGATGTTTCAGTTTTAATTCTATTAAATTAGCTATTTGGGTTAACAGCTCTTTCAGTAGCAGCTAAAATGTACTACTAGCTATTTTGCCTCAATAGCGATTTTGGCACTAGCTATTATGATACTAGCCATTTTGTCGCACTAGGTCAACTGTACTAGCTCTTTTGGGACAAGCTAGAATGTTGCAGACTCGTTTAAGAAGAACCACTCAGTAAGGCAGGTCCTCCGGGCTGGGGTCTAGAAGAGGCAAACGACTTTCACCTCTTTCTGTTTTAAGGATGTAGCACACAAGTCCTCAGATACTTTCACCTTGGGTCTGGTGGTGGCTGCACAACAAGTCAGTTAACAAAGTAGAGCCCTACAGGAGCTCCGTCAGGAGAGAAAGGTGTTGTCAGCTACATTACAAAGAAAAAAGTGGTTACACTGCATCAACTTAACCCTTACAGTCCTCGGGGGCATTAGAGGTAATGTTCCTACACATTTACCTGAGAGATCGCCCTCCTACCTTCAAGTGAGGCTCCATATTTGAAAGGGTAGGTTTGTATGCGTCAGAACGAATGCTAAATTAACAAGAAATTTTAATTTTTCCTAACATGCGAATCTACGCTGTCATATAGGTAAAGTTACCCTCCTCGTACCACCTCATGTAGTCCCGATCTCTCACTCCCTCTAGGAGGTTGAGAGGAGCTGTGTACAGGCTGTCTCATACAATGGGAAGAAGGCTGGGTCAGGTTGACCCACGTGACCCAGGTAGCGTTAGGATTTTGCTTTTAGAGATGAAGCTAGGTAAGCACAGAATACTCCATATATGAAAGTGTAGGTTTGTATGTTAGGAAAAATACAAATTTCTTTTTAATTTGGTACATATATATATATATATATATATATATATATATATATATATATATATATATATATATATATATATATATATATATATATATATATATATATATATATATATATATATATATATATATATATATATATATATATATATATATATATATATATATATATATATATATATATATATATATATATATATATATTGTTACGTGTGAGTCTTGGTTGATCATGTATTATTCAATTTACGTAAATTTTACGGCCCTGCAAACCAAGATTACACGTAACCTGTCACTTGAAGCCAAAAGTTAACCTCAAAGACAGACGTTAATTAGCCAAAGGTCGCCAGTTAAGGGTTATTAACCTTAACAAAGAATATTTGAGATGAATTTGATTTTAAACGCAACGGTTCTCCCAAACATTCGGACGCGAGGCATACAAAAGCATCGAAATTTAACCTGATTTTGCTTACCCTAAATCCTAGGTATTTTACTGGAATAATGGGGTTGAAGCTAACAATAAAATAATTTGACTTAATCTAGACTTCGTGAACACATATACCGTAAGTGGTGGCTGAAGGGGAACAAAGGAAATTTGAAATACAGAAAACAAAGGATAAAAGAATGGGCGAAGTTTTGAACAAAAAGCGACTGTACCTTAGGACGAACGTTGTGCGCATCAACGACCGACGTGGAGTTCTTGCAATTGTTTCTTCACTTCACTAATAGAATAATAGACAAAGAAAGGGGGAAGAGGTCCAACTGGACGTGTTATCTCTCCGAAAGCTTGGTTCTCTCTCAAGTTCTCGGACCGGCCTAGGTCAACAACAGTCACCCCAGGTGTCCACGTTCTTGTTTTCAAAACATTCGCCATGAGACAGGTAGAAAGGAAAAAGGGCCTTAGGACCACCTATTTTTAAGGCTGATATGGGAATTTTCCTATAGGGGAAAAATGGCTAAATGCTACCTATCCTTCTCCAACGGACGGTGAAGGTTTTGAACTGAAGACGCACCTATATAGACAATGTCTTTTCCCGGTCTCAGTCAGGCTGATATTTTTACAATCAAAAGTTACGAGGGCGAACAGCAGTAATATTTGTAAAAGCTCCCCCCCTTAAGAGGGCCTTCACTCCCTTTTCGGGCGTGAAGGTCTATACTAAACAAGCTGTTAAGCCTCTCGTAGGTTACTCTCCTTCCCCTGAGCAGATTAGTCCTGGTTAGCCTACCTAGCTACAGAACTACCTAACCCTAGATAGGATATGAGCTATAATCACTACTTAACCTAATTCTAATAGTACTAGAAGGTGCTCACGGTTATTATAGGCTACCTCCTACAATCATGATGTGTTTTAGACCTAGCCTAGTGGTACGTTCTATGATATTCCCTAGCCTAACCTATCCTAACCCGACCGTAGCACCAACATAAGAGTTAATATTCTAACTAAATTACAACATGGTTTATGTTTAATACAATTAAAATTTACTAGTTAATTCATGAGGTTGCCTCATATGATAAATGGGTGCCTCACTGAGGTCTTAGGCCATGCGTGTCACGAGCATCGTGGCTCGTTTCACAATAGTTGAGATTACTGAAATTAGTTAGGCTACTTACATGATTACTGCGGCTCGGTGGTAAGTGGAAAGAACAAGGTTACTAAATTGATGTACTGTACTTTAAGGTGGCCTAGGCTAGGTACAAATAAAAGGAAGAGATCACACTGGCTACCTTCTCTGGGCAAGGGGCCAGGATCACTCTTAGATGTTAGGGCACTGTGCCGAGAGGGCACTAGTGCCAGGATGAGCGTATAGCTCGGCAACTACTGGGCTCTCTTCCGCCCCTTCTTCTTCTTCTCTTCGGTTTCCTCCAAGGCCTATCAGTAGCTGGCCTAGCAGGTGATGAGAGCACCAACTCCGGGGGCAGGCCAGAAGGGCTAGCGGGCGCGAAGTCAGGGCAACTGCAAAAGCTGCGGGAGGACTCCCTACTCCGGCTGCTGCGACAACCGGAGCGAGAGCGATCTCGACTTCTGCGTCCGAGGATGCCAGTTCCTGGTCTTCCAAGGAAGGGGTACCATTTCGATCCTCCAGGGTTCATCCTGGAATCAAATTTTGAAGAAGAAGCTTCGGGTGCTGGAGGCTCTCCAGTCGCGATGATCAACTGCATGGGGAACCTAAATCTCCCGGAGGAGGATTCGCCTCATGATTTAGACCCGGCATAGAGGCCTTTTCCATTGGTAGCTCAACGTCCGTGGCGGACGGAGTCTGGCACTGCTCAGTGCTCGCAAGTGGCACTGGCAGCAGTTGAGGGTCAGGCATGCCTGACAAGGGGTCCGGAGGTGCAATACCTCTCGGACGACTTGGGTTTGGCTGCGGCAGAGATTCCTGCCCCAGCAGGAGATCGTAGCCCCTCGGTGAGTTTTGTTCGGGGGCGTCCGCTGGGCGTTGCTTGCTTGGGCAGCCCTCCCAATTTGTGGAGTGGTCTGCCCGCTTGCACGTCCTGCAGCGGTACTGCTCCTCCTGAATCTCTCTTCGCGGAGGGGGAGGACCTCTTGGTGGGCCAGCCCTTCGCGATTGGAGAGGGCAAGGCCTGAAATAATTTGGTTTATGCCCCTTCCGCGGACCACTTTGGTGGGCGGAAGGTGGAGGTTTGTCATTTTTGGGAGTTACAACTGGGGCCGCCTTGGAGGAGGTAACGTGGCTGCGGAGTGGCGGTGGTGACGGGCTTCCGCAGAGAAGATCCCGACCCAACAAGAAGGCCACTCCGGGCCGAATTCCACCTACCACGCCGAGGCGGTGGGGTATCGTGCCCCAAGGTGTCATAACCTGGAGTTGGACTGTAGGAACGGTAATGGCGTGGCCCTCTATCCACTTCATTTCCCACCGGGTTTCTTCGTCAACCATGGCACCGGCTGGCACTTGGGCCCTAGTGATCAGGCTAATGTCTGCCGCAGTGTCTACTGTGACCGGAAGGGTCACTGGCAGGCTAGTGCCCTGAAGAGGGGCCACCGAGATGAACTGGGTTTCCAGTCTCTCGGGGTAAAGGATCCGGTGCGGACCAGCAGCAGAAAATGAAGTGCTGATTAGGTTGACAAATTTGGTGGTGGGGACATGATGTGGACAGGCCGGAGATCCAGCATTGTAGTGGCTAGCAGCCCCACAGGATCTGCACGGGCCTTTTGGATGGGCTCGGTGGCCTGCAGTAACTGTTGGAGGAGAGGGCTGAGCGGATGAATCGGGAGCGGAGTCCTGGCTGGTAGGGTTAGGCTGCTTATTAGTGCCGAGTTTGTATCGGCACTCAGCTTCAGCGTGGCCCCCCTTCTTGCAATAGTTGCACAGGGTCTTGCTAGGCAGTCCATTCTTCGGGCGAGTGGAGTTCGAGAGGTAGGCCGGAGGGATGATTCGCTTCTGAGAGGTGCTATGTGACTGATTGAAGGTTTCCCACGAATCAGCCATGCGACAAGCTTCCATAAGTGTGGAGGGCTGCTTATCGTTAAGATATACCGCAAGGGGCCCTGGCACACATTGGAAAAGGTCTTCTAGCATGGTCCGATTGAAGAGATCCTCAAACGTCGTGCAGGCCAAGGAGTCGAACCAGCGCGTACCGGACTGGGTTTTGTGACATGCCCATTCCGTCCAAGACCAGCCGACTTCCTTGGCAAGACCTCGGAACCGTTGTCTCCATTTTTCTGGGGTTATCTCGTAGGCCTTTGTAATGACTCTACGAACTTCCGCCATGTTGCCTCTCTGGCTCTTCTCCAGTGAGCGAAGCGCTGCCTTGGCTTTTCCCCTCCATATGCTTGGCTAGTATTAAGGCTCTCTCGTCTCCGTGGTGCTGTAGTTATCGAAAAGAGCCTCGATCTCCTCCAGCCATGCTTCTGGCTCGTCCTCAGTCCACTTGGGGACTAGGGAATTGATGCTCGAAATTGGAGCGTTTGATGCAGCAGGTGTAGGACTGGAGGCTTGATGGCTAGCCATAGCTTCGGCATTCTCCATTTTCGCTCTCTCAAGCTCGAGCTCCTTCTCCTTTAGGGCTAACTCAGTTTCCTTGCAGGCTAACTCATGCTGTCTCCTTCTTTCTTCTCTTTCCTCTTCATACTGCCTTTGCTCGGCTTCATACTTCCTCTGCTCGAGTCTTTCTTCCTTCTCCCGCTTGGCCAAGTCGTCCACTTGCTCCTTAACCCAGGTAGTAAGTTCCGAGCCGGTGAGACCTGCCGCCGTCCCCAGCCCCAGGAAAGTTTTATAATGCTCTGCTGCCATGGTTCTGGTGGGGAAGGCCGTCTAACCGGGTCGAGTGGGCGTACTTGGGCAGCGAGGAAGTGTCTCTTCAATGAAGTGGCACCCTTTCAAAAGGTGGCACTGTAGTTTGGGTGTGCCGTGTACAGGTCACACTGGTGGCACTCAGTATCCCTAGGCACTGGTGCAGGTTAGGTTCCAGAAGAACTTTCTCTTCTGTGTTCCCTTTGGTTTTGTTTTATTTATTTTCTGGATTCTTGCTTGGTGGCACTTATGGTGCCAATGTGTTCCTAGGGACCCTCTACTGGAGTCCAACTAGGCTATATGGGAGGAAAGGCACTCTACACCCCCTGCAGAGTGCAACAATCGAATGAGAGAGAAAGGGAAGGTAAAAGAGAGAGAGAGAGAGAGAGATAGTAGGCTATTCCAGTGATGAGTGCTGCAAATTATTGGCACTGTGGAATAAAGTGAATCTGGGTTTTTTTTTTTTTTTTTTTTTTCTTAAAGATCCTCGTGAGTGGCTGGTCCCAGTACCGGCCCCAGTGCTGGCCCCTTCTTCTTTCAGAGGGTGAAAACTACTGTTGGCTTCGGTCTGGATAGCAGGCCTCACTCGTGACCGACAGTTTATCACTGTATCGTAATTACTCTTAACTTGTCCTCATCTATTGTGGGACAGAGGTGTTTTCTTTTAATTGGTTAAAGTATTCAATTAATTAGCCTAGTGTCGGCCGTTCTTTTTCTTTGAAGAGGGTCACGTACACTTAGGTTAGGAATGCTTACTTGAATGACGAGAGAGAGAGAGAGAGAGAGAGAGAGAGAGAGAGAGAGAGAGAGAGAGAGAGAGATAGAGAGATTTTCAATCAGCGAATTTCTTGCTGCTTGAGAACATGTAAACAAAGATTTTATACATGCACAATGGCATGGATCTTAATAAAATGATATAGATGCGTCGTCTTGGCTTCCTTAGGGATTACTTTATTATCTTAATTTTCCGGGGCCGACGTCACAAAAAGTTTATCGTAAAAATTTTAAATTTTCTTTATATGATTTTTATAGTAGGTATTCATATAGGAACTTGTTATTACTCCTAACTAAGGCCTATCTTTCCCTGCCTAAATTATCTTTTGTTTTTTCCTAGCTAAGATATTAGGAGGTGGGTTAACTTCTACTAAAAAAGCAAAAAAAAAATGCCCCCAGAGTGTCTCAACAGAGGTCACAATAACAAAGTCGTTGAGATGGCGGCCAAGGTCCCGTTAGGCCTAAATTTCAAAACAACCTCGGCTGGCGAAGGAAACCCCAAAATGGCGTTCTCTCACAAACAGTTCGAACAATTTCAAAACAACCGCATGGCGGGAATCCCAAGATGGCGGGTATTTTCTTTTTAGCACAAATTCAAACAACGAACGAAACAAATGCAGGTATCCAGATTTTACTTTAAATATACCAATCATGCATAGTGTTTTACGTTAAGGATGGAAAACGAAATTACCAAACAACTTTGTGTCTTTTGTTATCGTATTCCTCACCCGGACATTACACAAAAGAATGAAAAGAGAAATGCTCGCTTGCCTGCGTAAATTTACGTTGTTGAACGGTACCTTTATTGTAAAATTACTATTTCAGTTCGTTTGCTACTTCACTGACACGGTTTTTGAATGATTCCCGCTATATGCAAACAATAACGATCGGAATTGCCGACGCGATTTCTAAATTACTTTGTGTACATGAAACAGGCTCCGCTTTTCTCGGCCTTAGGATTCGTTACTTGAACGACTTCTCTCACGGTCCGAACACGGTAAAATGCCCTTTCTTAAACGACACAAATTGTGATTAAGCTCTGCTCTCGAGTTGCACCCTTTCCTACGCTAATTCTCGCTACACTTGTTATAACTATTCTCTTTACTGCTTATTATTATGCCTCGTTCCTTGTTTGGAAGAATGAAATGGAGTTCGATATCTGACTTTTATTTTTTGGAATTAATGTAATTTTAATTTCCTTTTCTCAGATTCTTTCTCTAAAATGTACTTTAGATTCTACGCAAGGTCGCCAATGTTACGTGTGTGAGAGTCTTGGTTGATCATGTATTATTCAATTTACGTAAATTTTACGGCCCTGCAAACCAAGATTACACGTAACCTGTCACTTGAAGCCAAAAGTTAACCTCAAAGACAGACGTTAATTAGCCAAAGGTCGCCAGTTAAGGGTTATTAACCTTAACAAAGAATATTTGAGATGAATTTGATTTTAAACGCAACGGTTCTCCCAAACATTCGGACGCGAGGCATACAAAAGCATCGAGATTTAACCTGATTTTGCTTACCTAAATCCTAGGTATTTTACTGGAATAATGGGGTTGAAGCTAACAATAAAATAATTTGACTTAATCTAGACTTCGTGAACACATATACCGTAAGTGGTGGCTGAAGGGGAACAAAGGAAATTTGAAATACAGAAAACAAAGGATAAAAGAATGGGCGAAGTTTTGAACAAAAAGCGACTGTACCTTAGGACGAACGTTGTGCGCATCAACGACCGGCGTGGAGTTCTTGCAATTGTTTCTTCACTTCACTAATAGAATAATAGACAAAGAAAGGGGGAAGAGATCCAACTGGACGTGTTATCTCTCCGAAAGCTTGGTTCTCTCTCAAGTTCTCGGACCGGCCTAGGTCAACAACAGTCACCCCAGGTGTCCACGTTCTTGTTTTCAAAACATTCGCCATGAGACAGGTAGGAAGGAAAAAGGGACCTTAGGACCACCTATTCTTAAGGCTGATATGGGAATTTTCCTATAGGGGAAAAATGGCTAAATGCTACCTATCCTTCTCCAACGGACGGTAAGGTTTTGAACTGAAGACGCACCTATATAGACAATGTCTTTTCCCGGTCTCAGTCAGGCTGATATTTTTACAATCAAAAGTTACGAGGGCGAACAGCAGTAATATTTGTAAAAATATATATATATATATATATATATGTATATATATATATATATATATATATATATATATATATATATATATATATATATATATATATATATATATATATATTAGCTGACCAACCAGGTGCTGCCTGGGATAACTCTGAATGACAACTAGTAAACTCTCTCTCTCTCTCTCTCTCTCTCTCTCTCTCTCTCTCTCTCTCTCTCTCTCTCTCTCTCTCTCTCTCTCTCTCAGAAAATAGAGTGGTCGAAAAGATGGCAAATGCCATTTAACGTGAATAAGTGTAAAGTGTTACAAGTAGGAACAAACAACCCTCATACCAACTACATGCTGCTTGGGAATGACATAGCCCTTCTTTGGCTGAGTCGGCTGAGCTTCAGACTGTCATTCGATGGGCCGGAGTTCAATTCCAGCGGCCGGCTGATGAAGAGTTAGAGGAATTTATTTCTGGTGATAGAAATTCATTTCTCGCTATACTGTGGTTCGGATTCCACAATAAGCTGTAGGTCCCATTGCTAAATAACCAATTGGTTCTTAGCCACGTGAAATAAGTCTAATCCTTCGGGCCAGCCCTAGGAGAGCTGTTAATCAGCTCAGTGGTCTGGTAAAACTAAGGTATACTTACTTACTTTGGGAATGACATAAATAGTGTAGAAGAAGAAGAAGACCTTGGATTCATTGTTACCAAGGACTTAAAATCCACAAAACAGTGCATAAAAGCTGAAAAGAAGGCACAGAAACTACTGGAATACATGAAGAGGCAGTAGAAACAAGGAAATGGTGCTGCAGCCCTACACATCAATAGTTAAACCTCATCTTGAATATGCAGTACAGTTTTGTTCGCCAACACTAAGAAAGGACAGTAGATTAGAAGGAGTAGAAGCAAGAGCCACAAAGTTAGTTCCACCCAAATAGGTTTTCAAAGACGACTAGAGAACCTGAACATGTATGGCTTAGAAACATGACAATTGCGAGGACAACTAATAGAAACATTCAAAATACTGAAAGGCATAACAAAATTAGACAGCAACCTCTTCACATTAAACGAAAACAAGACAAGAAACAATGTATGAAAACTAGAACTGAAGAGTTACAACACATCTCATTGTGGGAACTTCTTTACATACAAGATATGTGACACATGGAATAAACTGCCACCTGAAGTTGTAAACAGTGTGGAAGAGTTTAGAAGAAAGCTGGACAAAATCATCAGAACACTGTGAACGAATATTAAAGCCTGCGCCTACAGATAAGTGAGCACATGATGTCTCTTCGGATGGACTAATAAGTCTTTGGGACATCCTAATCCTTGTAACTCTCTCTCACTTTTTCCCCCTCTTTCTTCTCCCTAACTCCTCCTCTACTCTCTCTCTCTCTCTCTCTCTCTCTCTCTCTCTCTCTCTCTCTCTCTCTCTCTCTCTCTCTCTCTCTCTCTCTCCAACCCCCCCTGTCTCTTTTCCTCTTTATTCTCCCTAACACCACCTCTACTCTCTCTCTCTCTCTCTCTCCAACCCTCCCTGTATCTTCCCTCTTCCTTCACCCTAACTCCTCCTGTGCTCTCTCTCTCTCTCTCTCTCTCTCTCTCTCTCTCTCTCTCTCTCTCTCTCTCTCTCTCTCTCTCCTTCTATTCTCTCTCTCTCTCCCCTTCTATTCTCTCTCTCCCCTTCTACTCTCTCTCCCTCACTTCCTCTCCCTCTCACTCTGTCTCTGTCACCCCCTTCCCAACCCCAACCCTCCTTGGTGCCATTGATGTCTTTCCCCCACAGTATTCTTTTCCAGATAGTAAGTCATATGTATATCAAAATTAGGTATGATAAATTGGCAAAGTTACTAAGTCCACGGGCATAACCAGCCCAATTTCAGAGAAGCCGTTCCCACCCCGACCCCTTTGGTGCCTTCTTGGTGCTAGTGATATCTTACCCGCCACATTGCTGATTTCTAGATAGTAAGTCACATGTATACCAAGTTTGGTTGAAATTGCTCAGTGTTTCAGAGTTATGCTGGTACATACACACACACACATACATCCATCGATTTTTATATATATATTTCTATATTACGTTTTTAGATAAAGAAAGTTGTTAACTTTATTTTCAACAAGGATCTTTGTCTTTTACTCTTCTCTGTAATAAAAACATGAAGACTTTTTACTAACACGAGGCATCCACTGAAGCTTTCTGAAGGAATTAGGCTGAGATAGATTAGCTAAGTCTGTCTTCAACAGTTAGATGTTTGAAAAATATTTGACTGTTTCCATTGCACTGACATTCACTCCAAGATTGCAAGGTAGTCACGCTTCCTCATATTTCTCAGTACACCATGAACTTGTGGATTTCTGTACCGACCATTCTTGAAAATTCATCTATGGTGTTTTTTTTATAATATATTCAGCTTTTTAAGAACTTTTATAGTTTCTCATTCTGTAAGAAAATTGCTTTTGATATATCTTCTAATTATCAATGTCTCCTAGTTATTCTATACATGCACCTTTCATTAGGTGTCAGTAGGCCAGCAAAAGAGTAAAAGACTAATCAGTTCAATTACCAGCTATTTTCACATATTTTTCTTATGGATCTGTGCTCATCTTGTACAAGTGTTTTTTTTTCAGTATTAGGAATAAGTAGATTTACATAAGTGTGAGAAAACCATTACTTGTTTCGAGTTTATTTCATGTAGGTTCACAGGTCTGTAGAAATTTTGCATAATCTCTTAACAATTTTAGCGGCGAACAGAAGTATAAGATGTTAACTACGTTTGAGAGGTCTGGACCAGTCCTGCATGATCTTACAATTCAATTCCAGACATCAGCAGAGATGCCAGTCTATTGCGGGAAACCACTGATTTCAATTAACAACTGGCTCCAAACTTGTTATGGGTGTGCACTCAACCTTAAGAGGCACTTTTCAGTTTCAGATGTCACCATAACTAATAGCTAAGAATGAGATCCTTCAATGCAGGTCCCAACTAATTTCGTGTATGTCCACAGGTCTTTACTCATCTTGCATATGCCTAATAGCCATGTGCTTCGTGGACTGTAACGCAACGTTAGCTGTTGTGTTTCTGTGTATAGCAGTGAGTCTCAACAGCGCCAAGTACATCGGGGGTTATTTAAGTGAACAAGACATCGCCCCTAACTTCGCTGGAACGTTGAAAGGAATAGTAAACTCTGTATTCGCCATCACTGGAGTTATTGCTTCATTTGGTGTAGGGGAGATTACTACTGGCAATGTGAGTCTGATGTTAGGAAATGAATCTTCAAACTGACAACTGGCCCGTAAACAGATATTGCTGTCAGTGCACCCTATGCGGTGCACTGTAGGCTTTACTTAAGGTTCTTTGAAACGCCCCTTCGGCCCCTAGCTGCAACGCCTTTCCTACCTTTTTACTGTACCTACGTCCATATTCTCTTCCTTCCATCTTATTTTCCATCCTCTCCTAATATCTGTTTCTTAGTGCACCTTCAAGGTTTTCTTCCTATTACACCTTTAAAACCTTTTTATTCTTAATTTCCCTTTCATCGCTAAATGACCTTAGGTCCCAGCACTTGGCCCTTGGCCTAAATTTTATATTGCATTCTAAACTGACAACAAATTGTGCCATATGCAAATCTAAGGCTAGTCACACAGGTACAAGTAGGTAACTTATTCAGTATCATAACATTGGAGTAAGGATTCTTTGCATCATTTTATAAACGGCAGCTGTTGAAATTGGTACATAAATAAACAAGTAATGTTTCCTGCCAGGCTTTTGTGTATTTTTTAAAAGTAAATAGCTCAATTGATGTAAGTAAACCATTATAGATAATTTTAGGTAATGCATTCAAGAAACATGTGCATTTTAGCACATTATGATGCAAGCTGTTACAATTGATCACTTTTTAACCATCCCATGGAGCTAATACATTTAATGTAATCTAATACCTGCATTTCTTTCTCAGCAAACACTGAGCGCCTGGAGGACTGTTTTTGGAATCTTGGCAGTGAGCTACTTCATTGGAGGGTTGGCATATACGATTTTTGGAACGGACAAAGTGCAGCCATGGAATGAGCCCAAAAAGAAATAGATATGATCAGATTTTTTTTTACTGGCTCTGGAAACAAAAATACTTTCATATTTAGATAGTCATATACTTTCATATTTGAATAAATCATATGCTTTTGCATTTGGATAAATTATATGCCAAAGTTTCAAGTGTTGTTCATACACCTCACCTGAGACACTACCCTACTTACGAACTTTCAGAATTACGGACAGACAGGGTCACACGTTTTAAAATCGTGTTCAGAGCACTCCCTTTTGCCACCCTTATTTCAGTGGTTTTGAAAACATAAAATCATTGTTAAAACCTTTTAATGTAAACCTCGTTTTTTCTTATAATAACACACTCAAAAGAATGTTAATAAAAAATAGCCCTAAAGAAAACAACAACATAATATATAAAATTCCATGTTTGGATTGCCCCTCATTTTATATTGGCCAATCTAGCAAAGATTTAGATGTACGTATTAAGCAACATAAGTATTCAGTCAAAACTGGACAAGCATCCAATGCTATATTCATTCATTTAAGTGAAAACTCTCACAGGATAAATTGGACTGAAAGTTCAGTGATTGCCAGATCGAAAGATTTCTCTTCAAGAAATCTATTGGAGTCCGCTATTATCCAGCTTACTTCCAGTTGTAATTTTAATCTTAGCCCTGGCATGTATTATTTGGACCCCTGTATTAGAAAAATGTTCAAGAATGACCTAAAAGATAAAAGCACTGACTTAATTACAAGGTAGCTACTTGATATATATTTTCTGTATATCCGTATGTTTAATATAATTTTTTTTGTAAAAATGTTCATCTTGCAAAAAGTTTTTATTGTTAAAAAAAAAAAAAAAAAAATTATTGTGTTGTACTAAAAATTTTTAGGTGGTCAGTCACGAACCTGTATAATCTTTTAATTGTCCTGTCCCTGCTCCTGAACGGTTGATCTTAATCCTTTGTAAAAACCTCTTAAGTATTTAATCCTGTTTTGGCAGTTGTACTAATTCTTCAATTGTGTTGGATTCCAGGTACATATGTTTCCTTTATAATCCCCTTCTGTCATTTATATGAGCTTTCTTTGTAAACATACTTTTATATTCCTTCAGTCTGCTAAGTAAAGGACTAGTGTCGAAAGGCCTCGCAGCACTCCAATGTTTCCGTTTCCTTCGTGGATTTTATCTTTATTTATATATTCATCACATTCCATATTTTCGTGATTCAGTTATACATACATATATATATATTATATATATATATATATATATATATATATATATATATATATATATATATATATATTTTCAGAAAATACGGCGCTTTAATATTACTGTGTTATATAGATGTGATGAAAGAGAGTTAGCTGTGAGATGGAACTGGGGCAAGCCGTCACTTGCAGAATCATTGTATTCAGCAAATAGTTGGTCATCTCAGCAGTTAACCTGATGAACACGCGATATTGGCTCTGTCATATGACCAAGTTGGTATGTGTGTACATGAGTTCAGACGTTAGAAATCTAGATTTTGTGTCTAATTCTGCCCAAAAATTAGTTCAATCGTTCATTAGCGGAGCAAGAGCGAGATCGTGAAGACATTATCATTGAGTGTTGCAATCTCTTAGAATTGGCAGAATAAGGTACAGTTCAGACTCTTCGTTTTTCTGTGTGAAGCGTGAACTTATGTTTTTTACCATGTTTCAAGATATTTTTGAACTTGTGTGGGAAGTGGATGTAGCCTTTTACCATTTCAATATTCTATTTTATTGTGTTCTGTTTTTCCAGTATATACTCATGCATTTTAGACTTTTCATTATTATGTTTTGCACTTGCATATTTTTGGGAGAGTATTATTTGTGCTTAATTCTTTCGACAGATGTCGGTGGTGGTGGTGTGGAGAGAACATAGTGAGAGAACATGATGTTATCATGTTGGTGTGATCATAGAGAATACATTTGCAAAACCTTTGCAATGCCTATTTTTTATGTGGTAGACTTTTCGAGACTAGACCTTACAATGTCTAAGATAGAGTATGTGAGAGTTTTTGAATTTGCAGGCTATTAGCCACAATCAGATTTTTAGTTGGACTGAGACTAAATCTTGAGTTAGACGTTTCTTACTTGACAATTTCATTTATGATGCATTTTAACCTTTGCTTTGTTTATTCATTACTTGTTGGGTTGCTTTAAATAATAAATCTATTTTTGTAGGAAAGATTGCGTTTCCTTAGATGACCCATTTCATTTCTTTAATGTGGAATGCGTGAGGCAGAAAAATGAGTGCCGAGAGAGAGAGAGAGAGAGAGAGAGAGAGAGAGAGATCTTCGTGACATTCGAGAGAGAGAGAGATCTTTGTGACATCCGAGAGAGAGAGAGAGAGAGAGAGAGAGGTCTGTGTGGGTTGAGTGTTCAAGGGGAGAACAGGGTCGAAACCCCATTGCCTTCGGGAGTTAGATCGCAAAATCGGTAACGTTACATATATTCCTACAAGGAATATTATATCTGTTTCCAAGGGGGGTTACATATATATAAACTTGATGTCCTGAACCAAGTCAACATAGGCAGCAATCACAGGATGGTAAGATGCAAAATCCAAGTCAACACCAAACAAGAAAGACAAAAACTATTCTTCTCAAGACCAGAACATATCAAAAATACCTGAAGCTCTCAAATCTACATTTCACACAGAGTTAGAAAAACGCTACGTGATTCTTGAAAATTTAGAAGACCAAAACAGTAATGAAAATTATCCTGAAAACTTGAATAATAACATCATTACCCCATTGAAAGAAGCAGCAAAGAAGTTCAGGACAAAGCCTTCCGACAACAAGAAGTTCTCAGAATTGACAAAGAATCTCACGAAAAACATAGAAATCTCAAGCCCCAATCAACAGTGCGGGAGAAAACTGAAGCAGCAGAACTAAACAAAACTATACAGAAAAAGCAACGAGAAGACCTTCGCAATAGAACAACAGAAATAATTGAAGATGTCATTAAACAGGACAGAGGGTTTGAAACAGCAAAAAGAAAACTCGGCCGAGGGAAGCTGCAATTGACTGGGGTGCTGCTAGAAGTAGTGTAAGCAAATTAGGGTTGAACCTGGAAGTAATTAGCATAAAGATACTGTATATTTTGTACCATTAGAATCGCATTTTTTTTTTTTTTAGATTATCCCACTAAAAGCCCCACTTCATAGTTTTTGGTGAAATGTTTTCACAAATATAAACGTAAAGAGTGGTTTTTAGTGTTTTTTCCACCATTTTTCGGCTGTATCATTATTATTGGATCAAATGTACTACTTTTAACAGGGATCTTAATATACTTTTTGTATTATCTTTAAAATAGTTTGTACAGTTTCTAAATACCAATGTATTCAAGAAATTGCAGTTTTTTTTTTATTAAAAGGATTCTGTAATTTAGCTGTTTTTGGTGAGTAAATTAATAAAATTTTAGGAGTGAAACTAGAATCTGTTTTATTCTATGCAAATTTCGATTTTAAGTGTTTTGATAATTTCTATTTTGTTTTATTCTAATTTATTGTAGTTCCATCTTTTGATATCACAGATTGTAAAGTGAACGAGAAAAGATTAGTGATGAATTGAGAAAAGGAAACAGTTCGAAGACACAAGATCATACGACCATGGATGAAGCATTACATGAATATTGCTGTATTAAATGCAAAGATCCCCAGTCACAACATGAAGATCTCACAACTGTGAAGAAAGGAGTGGAAAAGCTTGTTGAATATAGCAAATCAATAGGTGATTATCAAATGACTGATATGCTTTTGACAAGGAAAGCAAGTGGAACAATAATTCGTATTCACAGAGACTGCCAGACAAGTGTATATAATGAAATGAAACGAAAGTCACCGGAGCCAACTGAGAGCAAGATGAAAATGCAAAAATTTGCAACAAGACGATCTGATGTACTCAAGCTTAACTGGAAAAAACAGTGCATATTATGTGAGAAAGAGTGTGTTTACGAAAGAAACCACCCTGATCGCATTGATTGGCGGCAAGTTCACGTATTTGCTCTTCTAGAAATGATCAACTCGCAGAAAATGTGAAAAGGAGACTATTGGATTGTATTGATTTGGTAGCAGCTGAAGCATGATATCACTTTCATTGTCGAGATGAATTCAAGAGAAATATACCAGCAAGTTCTACACCTGGAAGACCAAATGATCAAGATAGGATGGCTAATTTCAGTGTAGTTTGCACTTGGTTGGAATCTGATGCTGAAATCCACACAGTGACTGAGATCTACAATAGAATGGTAGAAATAGCTGGCTCTGAGGATAGTGTGTATAGTTAGAAATGGTTGAAAACAAAGTTAAAGCAAAGGCATGGAGACCACATTACTATTTTTGAAGGGGAGGGTAAAAGTAGCAAGGTTTGTTTCCGTAACATGATGGAATACTTAATTAGTGACAAATGGTGCCAGGATCGAAAGTCTAGTACTCAGGATGAAGCTGAAAGAATAATATCAATGGCTGCAAATTTGATATTAGATGATATTCGATCTAGCAATTTCGACTGTGAGTGGTACCCAACAACAGAAAAGATGCAGAGTACTGAACATGTATTGGAATGGATTCCTTGGAAACTGCGATTGTTTATGCAGTATATTTATAAAAATACATTAAAACAATGCGGTATTGGTCAAGCATTAGTTAGCGCCACCCGTCCACGATCATCTGTACCACCCATACTTTTTGGGCTGGGTGTAGATGTTGACCATGTCTTTGGATCAAGGTGGCTTATTGATCAGCTTAACAAATTAGGTTTTTGTGTGAGCATGGATGAAGTAACCAGGTATAAACAACCTACTATGGAAAATGACAGCTATGACAAAGAAGTTAGCAAATTAGCTGAGTCGTTTACCTAGTGGTCAGCTGACAACGTCGATCACAACATCAGAACCTTGGATGGAAAAGGCTCCCTACATGGCATGGGCATAATATTGTCGACCACTGGTAAGCTTGGTTCTTCATATCCAACAAGTCACTCTCCAATCAAACGTAACAAAGTGAAGAAGGTAGATGTGATTAAACACAAGGGCATTCCAATCATAAACTATTCGTCATCATCAACTGGATTGTCGAAATTGGTCTTGAAGGAAAGGTGTACGCTGGATCTTATGCAAGACATTCATTTTCCCGTCCAACTAGATTTACTCTGGAGCAGTGCTATACTCTTGAAAGATAAGGGAATTCGTCCAAACTGGTCTGGCTATATGACTGAAGTCTGTGGAGGAGAATATCCTGGAAAATCTTCAGTGTCCTTCTTCCAATAATTGATCTAAACCCTTCAGATCTCTCATGCATATACTCAACATCATTATTCATCATAAACCAATCCAAATGTCTGAAAGTTCATACACCCGTGGTAACTTTTGATCAGCCACTTTGGTTAAAAGCAATGGAGGTAGTGCAAGCAAAATCACTGAATGTGGTTCTGATCTTGGGTGGTTTTCATCTCATGATGAGTTTCCTTGAAAGTATTGGTGACGTTATGAAAGGGTCTGGAATTTCTGAGGCACTCAGCACTGTGTATTGCAACAATGCGGTGGAACACATGCTGTCTGGAAAAGCAAATTCAAGGGCTCTTAGAGGTCACTTTCTTATCATCTCAGCACTTCATTCAAAGCTTTTGTCTATATTTTTCCCAGCTCATATTGATAGAATTGAAATGAGTACAGAAGAGGAGGGCGAAGAATATAGACAAGATAGTGATGTGAGCAGCTCTGAAATGGACATCTTTATTAAAAGGGACCCTGCATTTAAATTTGTATAACCTTTACCAACAGAACAAGTAGAAAACCTGGAATTGATTGACAGGAAACTTCATGAGGATCAATAAATTCTGAAGTACATCTTCAAACATCAGAGGAGCTGATCCAGCTAGAAGATCAGCTGAAAAGATATAAAGGTTACCTTGCTATACATCTAGAACAGCAAAATTCTGGCTCCAGTATATTCATTATATTGATGTCCTAAAGCTCTTCATACATGCAGGAAGAATAGGAAACTGGGCACTGCATCTAGGTGCTCTGAGCAAGATGGTTGATCTGTTTGCTGCGACAGGTCACTACAGTTATGCCAAGTGTGCAAGACTTCATGTACAACAGATGCTTGATAAAATTTCAAATGATACTTCCTACCGTCAAGTTGAGGATCACGAGACCTCATTGATCTGAAATCTGCGACCTCGCAGTTGCCAGATACATTCCTGGAGGTTATGACCTCCTCCTGGGACAGGACTTCCAGTCCCCATCTAAGTTAGAGCAATCCAGGGGTCCAAATTCCCCAAATCATTTATTAGGCACGATTAAAATTCAAACGCCAGATTTCATTCCACTTCCCGTGCCACCTGAGTGCAATGTGCAGTGGCCCCCTTGACCGAGATCAATTCCCGATCCCATTCCAGTGCCTGGCCCTGCCCCAGTGCCAGTGCCAGGACCCCAAGTAGATCCCCCTCCAGGAGATCCTATTCTTGATTCACAATCTCTGCCAGTGTCACTTGGGTGCACTGAGTAGTGCCAAGCTCTGTCCGTCCTGAACGATGAGCAAATTCCAAATCAGTCGGTGCCTGGCATTGCCTTAGCGCCAGTGCCGGAGCACGCCCCTGATCTCCATTCTAGAGATCCCAATCCACGTCCCCTCTCTTCTCCCAGCTTGGCTCTGCTACCAGTGCTGGTAAGGGAGACGGATCCTCCCGACCATAGTGGAAGCTCACCGGAAGGTGCAGCCTCGCAACCTGTGCCTGAGCTGGTCATTCTTATCTGCAAGCCTCTCACAGCCCCCACAACCTCTTCCTCTCTGTCTTAGTCTGCTGCAGACACAACAGTGAGTAAGGATTCTGCCATATCTCAATTGACCAATGAACTCGAGGAACTGCAACGGATCGTGATAGAGCTTGTGAAAAGGGACCCTGCATCACCCGTCAAAGAAGCCGACACAGGTGGCACTCAAAAACCCTCCCTGGGCTCTGTTCCACTGATTCCCAGACCAAGACAAACCATCACAGTAAGAGAGGTCTGTGGAGGAAATACTACGGACGTGGATAATTTCAGGTAGCTTAAAGAGAGCCCGAGCTCTCCTGGCACCTATGCCAAAGTGGCACAGTGCCATCCCCTTTTTCCTACGAAGACTTTGGCACCTCTATCCAGAAGAGGATATCAGGGTCCTTCACTATTCTATTTTCCTTATAACTCTATCTTTTATTCTTCCTTTCACATATCCCTTCCTTACTTTTGGTTATTACTCACATTTATTTTATGCCTTACCAAGGCCCCCATTTGATGATAATCCCTTCTGCCCATGCAGAATGCCATTGACAGATATGCCAACTGTATAAATCCTACAACTTCCCTTTCATGCCCACCACAGCATGATGCATTTAACATAAGATATGCCATCGCCATTAATTATTATTATATGTGTGCCAACTTGGCACAGTGCCATTATCATAGATGCTGGCAAAAGATCCCTTTGTCATGCCCTCTGGCTAACTTTGCAGCCATCTTGTGCTGAGGAATGATCCTAGCTTTTTCCGTAGGCTAAGGAATGTAATTTTGGCATATGTAATCATCATCTCTATTTTACAATCATTGATTACTCTGAATCTGTCATCTATTCTCCTTGTGAATCTCTGTACTAAATCTCAAGTCTCAGACTTGCGACCTTTTGTTTTATAGTGCCCAAATGGCAATGAGCCATCGCTCAAGTGTTGTGGAAACACCTAACGAAGACCACGCTTACCTTATTGTAATGCCTCTTCAAGGCAGACTAACTGCATGTGTGCAAATTCGTAATTGATTATTATTCAGAGTGCATGAAGTATCTCTAGAATTTGCCTAGTATTAATTCATTGTTTTAACACTATCATTTCGTTTTGAAAAAAATATTCTAATTAACGCTGCCTTAATGTAATAGGAATTTAAAGATAAAAATATGTCATTTCTAGCAGCAAATATTTATTCTGCGGTAACGTAAATGTCACAGTGTTGCTTGCCTCTTGAATTTAATTGCTACGCAGAAGTTTAAGTTAAATTATAAGGCACCAAAGGGAAATGAGAGAGAAGTAGAGTAAAGTATGTGAGTGAGTTTGCTTGCTGGTAATCATTCTCACCCGATCTAAGGTGTGAATGCTAACTTGGTTGGGGAGGTGCAACGACTGGGGCCATTTTCTCGCAACTCACCTGTTTTAACATTTGCAAAGTAATTGAGAAAGAGATAAAAATTAATGTCCCTCATTAATTACTAGAACTGAGGTTTCAACTCGCCCCTTCATAAACTTTCTCTTCCATTCCCCAAAATGGTTAAGCCTAACTTATCTCTCTCTCTGTTCAAAGTGACTGCTTTTTAGGCCTAATTCCAGGTACTCCTGCATCCAGCACGGCAAGGGAGGAGCCAAAAGAGAAAGTTGCCCCGCCCCCCCCACTCTGAACCTTCCACATGGGTTCCTGCTGCCATGTGGTCGACATACAGAAAACGTAATGAAAATTGACGTTTGCGCCATCTATATGGGACGCCACGGCGTAATCCCCGAAGGTTATAAATAGAAACTGCAAGAGAAATCAAGACAGAGAACGCTTAGAACACGACCCAAGGACAGACGTCCTTGCCTTGCCTATCCTTGTGAACCACGTGTTTCGACCCTGGGGCTCAAATCAACCAGTGTATTTTGTAGTGGCATTACAATTCCCTCCTCCATTGTCAGCGCCCTATTGAATGAGGACATCGTCATCTCGACTAAGGTAATGTGCCGGAGTAAGGTCCTTTTTAGCCAGTCATGATTCCTGTTATTTCTCTGTCTAATTTTTTTTTTTATTTTTCCCTTGTGCGAATACCTTCAGTAATTTGTGTTGGAGCATTCAGTGTTAACGTAATTATGCATTAGTGTTGAACTAAGTTATCTGGCACCATCTGTGCATTCCTCAGTTTCCCTTTGTGCATCTTATTATTATTGCAAGTAACCATCTTGCATATGTTTGCAGATAGGCCTCGACTGTGGAATCTCTTGGCCGATCCATGTGCAGTTCCCCTTTCCACTGCGATGTTCCCTGTTATGAAGATATCGTCAGCATAGAATATTTATTCTGTGTAGGATTCATTATTTTAGCAGGCCCTTGTTATTACCTGCCCGGTAGTTCATCATTCTTCTGATCTGTTTTGTAAATGTAATTGGTTAAGAGAACCCTTGAGTTTACGTAATTTTCTTCACATGAAGAAGGCCTTAAGCTATAGATTTCCTTTGTTTTGTCTACGAATTGACCTAATATTGAGTCTGATGTGTAATACATAAAAGGAACTCCCCTGCGTTGTCCGTTGCCACCCAGAGTCAATTAAGTATCCCCAGACATTCGTAGAAATATATATATGTGTGTGTGTGTGTGTGTGTGTGTGTGTGTGTGTGTGTGTGTGTGTGTAAAAATTCCCTCGATGTCCATGTCTTGGGAAAAATGTAGAAACATCATATCTTGCAGGATCCTCCAAAGGGTTGCTAGTAGTTGGTCTTTCACCTTTTTCACCCTACTTGAAATAGAGGCACCATGACCAAAATTGCCGTGGCAACTCGATAACCACCAAGTGATGACAGGTTAGGAAGTATTTCAAACCGTGAGGCCTAACTATACAAGAGATAGTGATTTACACAAAGAAATACCCTGACATTGATTGTAAGAACCTCCGTTAAAAAACCTGCCCCTTACCACTCCGGAAACGATTTTTCTCCAAATCTCAATATGATACTATGACAAAACTCTCCAGAGGAGGTTTCAGGTCACTGTCTTCAAGAAGATCTTTAGGAAACGGGCTACAAAGAGGAAAGCTTCAGTAATCAATTTCAACAAGTCTGGAAATCCTCTTAGAAGTATTACCAGCGTCAATATTTAAAATTGTTCTTGTCAAGGCCTTGTTGTTCACAGAAGCAGTAAGACTATCGACCAATCTATTGCTTCTGATGCACGCTTAAAGAAAGCTAACTGACATGTCCTCGCTGAAGAATATGTCACATTGGAACATATATGACTTATCCTGAATGATAACATCTATCCATATTACCTCCCTTAGTACGTAATCCTTTTCTTTTTGCTGATTATATTCCACTAATCCTTATCCTAATAATCATCTTAGAATCTAGGAAGTTCAGAACAGTTGTTTTCCCTTACATGACTTCTCAGATCAAGGTTGGCATGGAAATCGGCTGAACTGGAAAAATGATGAAGTGACAATGAGTCTGTCATGCATCTTGGTCCTTTGATCACCCAACACGATTTCCCACAATTACCACGACTTAGAGGTAAAAAAGAAGTAACAAGCAGCAAAATGCGTTAAAATAATCATGGTACGACGGGAAAAATGATCTAAAGATGGCAGGCGCAAAGGAAATAGTACAGTAAAAGAAAATTATTAAGAGCTTCAAGTCCATGAAATAAAGTGAAAAATAAATCACATATTGTTCATGCTTTTCTCAGTGTTTGCTGAACTGGTCATAGGAAGCCCCATTGGAGAAGTAAATACTTTTGTTTCTTGGTACATTTTCCAGATCTTGTATTAATTGACAGACGTATAACTAGAGTATTTTCTTGTTTATTTACTAAATGTTATAGGTCGTTGATTAAGGATGCGGAAATTGTAACGTGTCCCGATGGGTGATTCAAAAGTAAATTACGAAAACTTGTAAGAATTTGAAAATATATTGTACTAAGAAAACACACTTCAGTTTTCTAAAGAGCATTTGATGTCTTCGTCTTCTAGAAAAGACAAATATTTAAAATAGCTGCCTGCATTACTTTCATTAGATTATTGGCCTCTTTATATATAAAAAATTGCCACGAATCTTTTTTCAGAGGGTAGGTGTTACTCATACCATTCCTCTAATGCAGCAGTTACTCATGGCTTTTATATCTGCTAGAAATCACGCTGCTTCTTAACCTCATCTCTGTTGGCTGTCTTGATGTCTGTGGCCTCTTCAGTTATTACTGATTTATTATTACAAACCTTTGATCCTACTGCTCCAAACATTCTCCAGTTTGATGCCCCTCCTTACAGTAATATAAGTCTAATAGTACTAATTATTCATGCTCCAGTTGAATTAATTATTCTTATATTATCATACATTGGATACATCATAGGCTTAGCTGTTCATCCCGAGCAAAGATGCCAATATTTGGCCGCAAAATGGCAAACATGGAAATCTTCACTTTTGTCACTACAGTACTACTGACTGCTTAGAGTAAACTGGCATCTGCATGTAAACAGAAGCCAGAAAAATAAATACAAGAAACTTATTAGGAATTGTAATACTAAATGACATGCATACATGCATCTTTTCTAATGAAAATTGTACCCACTTACAGAAATGCCAAATTCGTTCGAATCTAAGCTTATCAAGTCCATTGGGCCAAAAATTGAGTCAAGTTTTTTTATTTCTGAGTGTAGCTGGAATTTTTCTCTTTTCTTTTTGCTTAATAACCCATTATATCCTCCTCTTCTCCCTCCCTCTCTCTCTCATTCCCACCCCATCCTTCTGTCTGTCTGTGTGGTTCTAACTCCGAAATTAGTCGCTATGTCAAAACTGGTTGCCAATTTCGAACTACAGATTTTCTCTGTTTTTGTTCTCTACGTTGCGCAGTATGTAGATCAGTACTCCAAGGACAGAAACGTACCTCTTGAATCTTAATGTAACTCTATTAAGGCCTACAAAGGATTCGTGACCCTTTGAGGATCCTTAAGGGGGTAAATGTTCTCATTTACGTATGTTCTCATCGTTGCATATTGAGTGATCTTCGTAAAAGGACCAAATTTGAGAGATGACACATTGGATTCAATACTGTTCATCAAATGTTAAGGGAATTACGTTTGGGATTTTAATGTGAAAATCATCATGAAATTATACATTGAATATAACTTCACACTCGATATAAAAAGCCATATGCGAGTTTGCTGTTACGTCAGACTTTCCCAGTCATGTGTTGGCAATTATTTTGCCAGTTGCAATAAAAATGGTGCGCCATTTTGTTTAAAACTTTATACAAAAAATGTGGTATCTTATGGGCAAATGTGAGACACATCTACTCGTTTGTATGCACACAGCTGAAAAAGTAAGTTGATAGCTAGAGGAAGTAAATGTAGGGCCATAAATAAACCTTACGAAAATAAGTTCACCATGGTGAGCTGGTGGGGACAACCTGAATGTCAATCATGCAATTAAAATCGGGACGTGAGTCACAGTAAGCCAGTGGGAGGACAAGTCACACGAAGGAGTTACTCATAACTGTAAATCTGGCAACTATATCCCCCACGCATTACGTTTTGTCAACAGATTACTTGGCAGTTATCGCCTTGCCTTCTCCCTGAGAGTTTATTTTCTGTTTTAGGAACTTGATTGCTATAAACACCTGCATTGCACTGAACTGGTTAAATTGGTCTAATATTCCCAAACTCTTACATATGTTGCCGGTGTAAAATGGGATATGCGACCTTAAACTGCATGTAAATGAAGTTACTGGAATCTACAAGATGTTCTTCAAGTTGATAAAAATAGTTTATAATCGTAACGAAATATATAGTCAAAGAACATGATGCAGGTTATTTGAAATAAATATATATTATATATATATATATATATATATATATATATATATATATATATATATATATAATAGTGTGTATATATATGTGTGTGTATATATACACACACACACACACACACACATATATATATATATATATATATATACACATATAAATATATGTTTAGCCAAGGCCACAGGATAAATAAAAGGAGTACCAAGTACTTTTGTGTTCTTTCAACACATTTTCGAGGTATATATATATGCATATATATATATATATATATATATATATATATATATATATATATATATATATATATTTTATATTTATATATTTATATATATTATATATATATATATATATATATATATATATAATATATATATATATATATATATATATATATATATATATATATATATAATATATATATATATGTTTTGTATATATACCCTTGTAAAAATTTCATCTGTCCATATTCTACCAGTGAACAGGGGCACAGAAGCAAGTGCCTGAAATATATGGTTTCAACGTTTAAATAGTGTTTTATGGGCCTTCTTATATTCATATATATATATATATATATATATATATATATATATATATATATATATATATATATTTTTTTTTTTTTTTTTTTTTTTTCCACTTTCTTGTTTTTTTGAAAAGTGTGTAGGACAGGCTGATAAGAAAACAAAAGTTGTTTGGTGGATTATCAGGGAAGTGCCTTTGCCTTTACCAAATCTTTTCCTCCTGAGCATTTTATAATTTCTAAATCCATACTGACTGTCTTCCCCCAGTTGTTGTTATAAACATTGTTGTTATAAACCTGGTGGATTTCCTATTTGCTTTACAAGGCGTGTGGCTCCACCTTGTCGACCAGTTGCTTCTGGTGCTTTTTTCAATGGCATAAGGTCACGTTTATATATAATTCCAGCAGAAATTTTGTAAATAATATACTGTAAATGCTGCTGTTGTTGATGGTATTCTTGTTTATTATTCTGTTGATTTTTACAATGTTACTGTTGTTATGAATGTGTTTATTAGTTTTGCTACTGATTTTATGTTGTTTCTTTTGATTCTTTTGGGAGACACTGAGCTGAACCCTGGGCCTGTTACTCATTACAGTAAGAAAAATTGCAAAGTACTTTCTCAAATAGACCTATTCGAGGCTTAAGGTCAGATTTTCTTGATCTCCAGAGTTGTACTCGCTTCTATGAGTTGATGTTATCTGAGATTCTTGTAAGTAGTAACAAGTCAAAGATTGAGTTTTTAATCCCGGAGTTTCATGGCCCTGATTTTACTTATCGTCGCAACATCCCACGTGCACAAAGTATGGCAGTAAACAGTAAGTCCGGCTGACGTATTTATCATCTGAAAAATTTGGAGCGTAGTTGCCATGAAGTTCTTTGTTTTAAAATTTCCAATAAGTTCCACAATGTGTTTGTATTTCCTGTTTACAGCAGTCCAAGTATCGATGATTCTATACATGACTGTCTCTTGGGAAGGATTAATATGGCTCAGTCTCAGAATCCAAAAGCTTCATTCAACATATGTGGAGACTGTAATGCACAGCACAGCTAGTGGCTAAATTCAAATTTCACAGATCAGTATGTCTGGTCTGTTCTTGAGTTCTGTGTATCCTCTGTTTTTATCCGGCTAATTGTGGCAGAGGAAGTACCAACGCCCTCCCTTCCTGTTAGCCATACCCTAGCCACTCCCTGTGATGCTCCTTCTACTGTTGGAGGTACAGGGAATTGGGGTATGTCTGGGAATGGAAGCGGTTTGTTCCTGTTCTCTTCTTCCTCTGACCAACCTGTGCGTGTCACGTACATGTTGGCACTCAGTCACCAAAAGATAAGCATGACAAGCTCAAGGAAATTTCACTAAAAATTAGTTTAGTGACATTCTTGTTGCAGAAAGGGTAATGTTCAAGGATTAAAATGAACAGACTGTTGAAATGTTAAATAAAGTAATTCTAAAGACGGTTAAATTACAGTATAAATAGTATAAGGGAATTCAATATCAGTTTCCATAATGTAATAACAGTATGAAAGAGAAAGCTATAAAGTAAAAGTGTTTCAAGTTATACAACTGCATGTAATGTGAACAGTGTAGTGTGCATGCAACTGTGTTTGTGGAGTGAGCATTTAGGAACCAGGAACCAGGCAGGAGGTAGGTATGCTAGGTAAGGTTAGGTGCACTCAATCAATATCCAATTTTGTATCTGGTAGGCCTTGCTGGAGGCTGCGTACTCATAGCAATCCCTATCCAGTCCTGTAGTCTTCCCTTGCAAGATGATTCAGTTTTCACTCGCTTGACAGGAGGTGTTCGCCTGACAGCAGGTGTTTGCCTGACAGCAGACGATTGCCGGAAGCAGGCATTTGCCTAGGAGCAGGCACTCACCTGGAAGCAGTCGTAAATGCCTGGGACCAAGCGGTTGCATGAGAGCAGATGTTTGCCTGGGAGCAAGTGGTCGCCTGGGAGCAGGCGTTCACCTGGGAGCAGGCGCTCGACTGACAGCAGATGTTTGCCTGGGAGCAGGCGCTCACGTGACAGCAGGAGCTTTCCTTACATCGGAAGCTCTCTTGCCAGTAGGCACTCACCTGCCATTGGACATGTACTTGACAGCAGGCACTCACCTTATAGAAGGATGAATAAATTTGTTTTTATTTAGCATTTCCCAACGTTTTGTGTGAGAGAGAGAGAGAGAGAGAGAGAGAGTGTGTAATTGTCGTAAGTGAGTGCTTCGGTTGTTGGAAGAGGGATGAGTTCGTTAGTTTGTTTGCGGCGCTGTCTGTCTGTCTGTGGAATATGTGAAGGATTTTTCAGTTTTTCTGGGAGTCTTTAGTCAGAGCTAGTGCCGGTCAGTGGTTCTTGTGTGGGACAGTTTTTGTCGTATGCTTTTCTCGGAGTTATTGGTCTTCTTGTTGGTGTGCTGTTTATTTGTGTGTGTGTTCCGTTTCTTTTTTTTTGTATTTCCTTGTGTTTGTGGTTGTTTGCGGTTGTGGTTGTTACGGCGGCCTTTATCCATCTCCAGCAACCGAAGATCAGGGTGAGTGTTGTTTGTTGTTTTGTTTGTGGGTTTGAATTCCGCCACATAAATTTGGCGCCCAACGTGGGGCTGTTGTAAAATAGCCGTTAAGATTGTTTGTGGTGGGTCGAGTGAGAGTAAGAGGTCAGGATGAGTGAGATAGAGAAACTGAGAGAGGAACTCCGAGTGGCTAGGGAACTCCAGGGCAGGCTGGAGGAGGAGAATGGGAGGCTGAGGAGTGAGAATGAGGAGTTGAGGAGTCAGTTGGAGGAGATGGGAGGAATGCTAAGAAGTGCAAAAGAAGAAATGAAAGGGGAGATGAAAGAGTCCGAAGAGAGAATGGAAGAGAGGATGGATAAAAAGTTGGAGGGAATGATGAAAGGTGTGGAAGAAATGGTGAAAGGTATGTTCGAGGGTGTTTTTGGAACGTGTGAAGGGGCAAGAGAGAAAGAAAAGGAGGAAGAAGTGAATGGAAGCGTAAGTGATGAAAGTGATATGGGAATAGGAAGTAAGAAACGAGGGAATGAAAGTCAGGGTAAGGAAAAGGGGAATGAAAAGCAAGGGAAGGAACAGAGGGAAAGTAAGGATAAGTCAGGGAAGAAAAAGGGAAGAAGGGAAAGGGAAAGGAAACTGGTAAGAAGAGTAAGGAAGTGGGAAAGGCCGGAAAGAAGGGAGAGGGTGAAGGCAGTAGTGATAGTGAGGTGGATGGAGGCGAGTGGATAAAAGTGGATAAAAAGAGGGGGAAGAAGAGTGTAATGAGTAAGATGAATGTAAGTGCGGAGGTGGACTCTTTGTATTCGGAAGAGGGTATGAAAGGACAGAGTGAAAGTAGCGAAAGTGAGAGTGAAAGTGAGAAAGAAGTGAGAAAGGCTATGTATGTGAGGGAGGTACCCCGGTGTGAAAAGTATAATGAGTATGGAAGTAGGGATGTGCATGATTTCTTTAGGGAGTATGAAAGGTTTTGTCAGGATAAGTATGGGGAAAGTAAGAGAGTGTGGGCATGAGAATTAGGAGAGTATTTGACTGGGTTTTTTACTTGATATGTATAGGGTTATTATGAGTGTGGGGGATGTTGAGTATGACAAGGTGAAAGCTAGACTAGTTGAGCAAGCGAGGCGCATTTGAAAGCGAGTGTTAAGTATAAGAGGAAGAATGAATTTGATGAGGCAAGAATGAAAGCTGGGGAAACCTTGTCACTGTATGCTTGTAGGCTGGAGACGTTGGCAAGGAAGAAGTTTGGGGATGATGGGATAGATGAATGTAAGGAGTTAGTACGGAAGTTGTTAGGGACAGTGCCAGATGGAGTTAGAGAATTTGTGAACTTGAAGTGGAAGGAGAAGAAAAGATGGACGAATGAAAGGTTGACTTGGGGAGAAATTTTGGAAATTGTAGAAGATTATGAGCTTGACAGGGTTATAAAGAGAGCAGAAGTGTAAGTGTAAGGGCTGGGGTAGATGAGAGAGTACCAGAGTTCGGAAGCTTTAGGGATGCAGTGTTGAGGGGCCCAATGAGAATGGCCGATAGTGTAATAGATAGGAGTGTAAGAGCAAGTAATGTGGAGGTGCCAGGAGGATGAATGGTGGGTTTGTAAGGGAACAACGGGTTGGACGGGTTAGGGATAGTAGTGTACAAAGGGAAGGTCGATGAGTGGAAGTCGAGCGAAGTGTTTTAGATGTGGAAAGGAAGGACATACCAAGAATGAGTGTAGGTGGGCTTTAGGAGCGTGTTTCGGGTGTGGGCAACCGGGACATTTGGTAAGGGAGTGTACGAAAGATAGGGGGGTTAAATGCTACAGGTGCGGACAGGTGGGTCATATTGCTAATGGTTGTAGGGGTACCCGAGTGAATGTAATATGGGCGACTGTGGTAAGAATGGGCATTATGCGAGAATGTGTTCAGAACCGAGAGCGAAGTGTGTCGAATGTGGAATGGAAGGGCATGTATCAAGTGTATGTAGACGAAAGAGGGTGACTGTGACAGCGAATTCGGGAAACTGAGTGTGAAGGGGGTTCAAATGGGTGGATCCTCCAGGATGCAAGCGGTGCGTGTGATGCATGTACGTGAGGGGTTGTTGCATGGGGATCAGCAATTTGTTTTGATAGAGTATGGTAGGAGACGTAAGAAAGGGAAGAACGTAAGTAAACTGAGTGGTCGTAAGTTGTGTGATAGGGGTGTGAGTGCCAAAGTGGAAATGAATGATAAAGCGTGTAATACGGATGAATGGGATGGTATGAATAGAACGTATAGCATATGCGGGTTTGATATAACTGAGTTGACTGAACGTGTAGGGGTTGGTGAGCGGTTGGAGGTGAGCGAAAGTGTAAGAGTAAGAGAGCGTAGCAGTGATAGACGAGTGATTGAAAGCATGAATGAATCGTTGCAAGAATTGGAAAGGTCAATGAGTGAATGGGATGGGTTAGTTGAAGAATTGGGGGAGGTATTTGGGAACGAGTTAGAGGGTATAGATGAGATTGTGGATGAAATTGAGAGTGGTAATAGTGAAGAAGATAGCGTGAATCTGAGAGAGAATGGAGGAGATGATGTGAGTTTGAATGTTGCTAGGAGAGAATGATTGCGTGCCCGTGAACGCGATCTAGAGGACCTGCTAGTGAGCATCCGTGGGTGTTGCGTAAGGCGATTTGAAAGAGGTGTGAAAGGTGTTGGTTGGGAAATGCTAAAAGGGGGGAGAAATATAGAGGGATGAATAAATTTGTTTTTATTTAGCATTTCCCAACGTTTTGTGTGTGAGAGAGAGAGAGAGAGAGAGAGAGAGTGTAATTGTCGTAAGTGAGTGCTTCGGTTGTTGGAAGAGGGATGAGGTCGTTAGTTTGTTTGCGGCGCTGTCTGTCTGTCTGTGGAATATGTGAAGGATTTTTCAGTTTTTCTGGGAGTCTTTAGTCAGAGCTAGTGCCGGTCAGTGGTTCTTGTGTGGGACAGTTTTTGTCGTATGCTTTTCTCGGAGTTATTGGTCTTCTTGTTGGTGTGCTGTTTATTTGTGTGTGTGTTCCGTTTCTTTTTTTTTGTATTTCCTTGTGTTTGTGGTTGTTTGCGGTTGTGGTTGTTACGGCGGCCTTTATCCATCTCCAGCAACCGAAGATCAGGGTGAGTGTTGTTTGTTGTTTTGTTTGTGGGTTTGAATTCCGCCACAACCTGACACTGAATGCTTCCTTATCGTTAGGCTCTTCTCAGTCTCCCAGGCGGACTGGCCATGCAGGTTCGTCCTCACGTCGTTTTTCCGACGTGAGGGATTTTCATGCGAGTAGCCACAGTCAGGCATGTGAACACATTTGTTCTCCACATTCTCCTTCCTTTCTTAGGCATTCTCATCAACTTTTGACGCCTACATCGTGAGACAGTGCTAGTTTTTCCTGCTTTCTTGGAGTAGCAGGAGCTTCTACTGTTGTTACTACTCTTCTCAGGCATCGTGCTTCCAGTCTTGGTCCCCTTCCTTGTTGACTTGGGCTACTCCTGAGCATGCTAGGTGTTTTCTTCAACCGTCTCTTTTATGCGTTCTCAGCTGCCTTTTTAGCGCCGAGGTTCAGCGTATTCACCAGTCAGTCAAGCAGATCCGTCTTTGGTTGCTACTGCCTCAGTAGCAGAGCAGACTGGAGTATCTTCCCCACAGCCAAGTTTCTTGAGGTCAGTGTGGTAGAATTTAAAAAACACAAAAACAATACACAACACAGATACACAGAACATATAACCACATACAATACTCACTTTGATCCTCGGTTGCTGGGAGATGGATGAACGTGTACACGGTCGCCAACACAGTAGACAAAATTACACAAACTAAACTGAAAAACAGACTTTCAACCCCCCAAAAAAAACGAGCAAAAAGAAAGAGACACATGCACAGACAACAATGACATCCAACGGAAAACACACGACTCACGAAACATACAATAATCCACCATCAATGTCCGCCTTGCACAGAACTCAGCTCAAGACTCACTCAAACCGAAAAAAACTCCCTCGACATTTGCACAGACAGACAGCACCGTAAACAAACTAACGACCCCATCCCTCTTCCAACAACCAAAGCACACACTAACGACAATTACACTCACTCTCTCTCTCTCTCTCTCTCTCTCTCTCTCTCTCTCTCTCTCTCTCTCTCTCTCTCTCTCTCTCTCTCTCTCTCTCTCTCTCTCTCTCTCACAAAACGTTGGGAAATGCTAAATACAAATTTATTCATCCCTCTATAATTCTCCCCCTTTTAGCATTTCCCAACCAACACCTTTCACACTGCATTCAAATCGCCTTACGCAACACCCACGGATGCTCACTAGCAGGTCCTCTAGATCGCGTTCAATGGGCACGCAATCATTCTCTCAGAATCACTCTCTTTCCAGCAACATTCAAATTCACATCTCCTCCATTCTCTCTCAGATTCACGCTATCTTCTTCACTATTACCACTCTCAATTTCATCCACAATCTCATCTATACCCTCTAACTCGTTCCCAAATACCTCCCCAATTCTTCAACTAACCCATCCCATTCGCTCATTGACCTTTCCAATTCTTGCAACGATTCATTCATGCTTTCAATCACTCGTCTATCACCGCTTACGCTCTCTTACTCTTACACTTTCACTCACCTCCAACCGTTCACTCACCCCTACACGTTCAGTCAACTCAGTTATATCAAACCCGCATATGCTATACGTTCTATTCATACCATCCCATTCATCCGTATTACACGCTTTATCACTCATTTTCACTTTGGCACTCACACCCCTATCACACAACTTACGATCATTCCGTTCACTTACGTTCTTCCCTTTCTTACGTTTCCTACCATACTCTAATCAAAACAAATTGCTGATCCTCATGCAACAACCCCTCACGTACATGCATCACACGCACTGCTTGCATCCTGGAGGATCCACCCATTTGAACCCCCTTCACACTCTGTTTCCTGAATTCGCTGTCACAGTCACCCTCTTTCATCTACATACACTTGATACATGCCCTTCCATTCCACATTCGACACACTTCGCTCTCGGTTCTGAACACATTCTCGCATAATGCCCATTCTTACCACAGTTGCCACATATTGCATTCACTTGGGTACCCGTACAACCATTAGCAATATGACCCACCTGTCTGCACCTGTAGCATTTAACCCCCCTATCTTTCATACACTCACTTACCAAATGTCCCGATTGCCCACACCCGAAACACGCTCCTAAAGCCCACCTACACTCATTCTTTGTATGTCCTTCCTTTCCACATCTAAAACACTTCGCTCGACTTCCACTCACCGACCTTCCCCTTTGTACACTGCTATCCCTAACCCGTCCAACCCGTTGTTCCCTTACAAACCCACCATTCATTCTCACTGGCACCTCCACATTACCTGCTCTTACACTCCTATCTATTACACTATCGGCCATTCTCATTGGGCCCCTCAACACTGCATCCCTAAAGCTTCCAAACTCTGGCACTCTCTCATCTACCCCAGCCCTTACACTTACACTTCTGCTCTCTTTTATAACCCTGTCAAGCTCATAATCTTATACAATTTCCAAAATTTCTCCCCAAGTCAACCTTTCACTCGTCCATCTTTTCTTCTCCTTCCACTTCAAGTTCACAAATTCTCTAACTCCATCTGGCACTGTCCCTAACAACTTCCGTACTAACTCCTTACATTTATCTATCCCATCATCCCCAAAGTTCTTCCTTGCCAACGTCTCCAGCCTACAAGCATACAGTGACAAGGTTTCCCCAGCTTTCATTCTTGCCTCATCAAATTCATTCTTCCTCTTATACTTAACACTCGCTTTCATACACACCTCGCTTGCTCAACTAGTCTAGCTTTCACCTTGTCATACTCAACATCTCCCACACTCATAATAACCCTATACATATCAAGCAAAAACCCAGTCAAATATTCTCCTAACTCTTGTGCCCACACTCTCTTACTTTCCCCATACTTATCCTGACAAAACCTTTCATACTCCTAAAGAAATCATGCATCCCTACTTCCATACTCATTATACCTTTCACACCAGGGTACCTCCCTCACATACATAGCCTTTCTCACTTCTTTCTCACTTTCACTCTCACTTTCGCTACTTTCACTCTGTCCCTTCATACCCTCTTCCGAATACAAAGAGTCCACTTCCGCACTTACATTCATCTTACTCATTACACTCTTCTTCTTCCTCTTTTATCCACTTTTATCCATTCACCTCCATCCATCTCACTATCACTAGTATCTTCACCCTCTCCCTTCTTTCCTGCCTTTCCACTTCCTTGCCCTTCTTACCAGTTTCCTTTCCTTTTCCCTTCTTCCCTTTTTCTTCCCTGACTTATCCTTACTTTCCCTCTGTTCCTTCCCTTGCTTTTCATTCCCCTTTTCCTTACCCTGCCTCTCATTCTCTCGTTTCTTACTTCCTATTTCCACATCACTTTCATCACCCACACTTCCATTCACTTCTTCCTCCTTTTCTTTCTCTCTTGCCCCTTCACGCATTCCAGAGGACCTGCCTCCAACAGCCCCTTCTCCAAAAACACCCTTGAACATACCTTTCACCATTTCTTCCACACCTTTCATCATTCCCTCCAACTTTTTATCCATCCTCTCTACCATCCTGTCTTCCATTCTCTCTTCTGACTCTTTCATCTCCCCTTTCATTTCTTCTTTTGCACTCCTTAGCATTCCCCATCTCCTCCACCTGACTCCTCAACTCCTCATTCTCACCCCTCAGCCTCCCATTCTCCTCTCTTGCCAGCCAACAACTCCTCTCTCAACCTCACCAGTTCCTCTTCCATTCCCTCCAGTCACACTACTAGCCACTAATCTCAATTGCAGCTGCAACACCAGTTGCCCCTGCATTGGGCGCCAAATATTATGTGGCGGAATTTAAAACACAAAAACAATACACAACACAGATACACAGAACATATAACCACATACAATACTCACTCTGATCCTCGGTTGCTGGGAGATGGATGAACGTGTCCATGGTCGCCAACACAGTAGACAAAATTACACAAACTAAACCGAAAAACAGACTTTCAACCCCCAAAAAACGAGCAAAAGAAAGAGACACATGCACAGACAACAATGACATCCAACGGAAAACACACGACTCACGAAACATACAATAATCCACCATCAATGTCCGCCTTGCACAGAACTCAGCTCAAGACTCACTCAAAACCGAAAAAACTCCCTCGACATTTGCACACAGACAGACAGCACCGTAAACAATCTAACGACCCCATCCCTCTTCCAACAACCGAAGCACACACTAACGACAATTACACTCTCTCTCTCTCTCTCTCTCTCTCTCTCTCTCTCTCTCTCTCTCTCTCTCTCTCTCTCTCTCTCTCACAAAACGTTGGGAAATGCTAAATACAAACAAATTTATTCATCCCTCTATATCGGCTCCTTCGGGATTTTCGGTTTTGCCTTCTCCTACCTCGATGTCAGTGCAGGATGGTGTGAATAGTCAAGAAGGCTTTATTTCCTGTGCAGATGATTCCTTGGTGCCAGGCTCCATGGCACAAAGTGGAGCCAACCAATGTGGTATGAAACAGGATTTTTGCTTTTATTTAATTCCTTTTTAGAGGAGTTAAAATTCCTTTCATCTCATGGAGCTGGGGGTTCTGCTGCTGCCACCTCTGCTTCCCAAAAATTTCCCTCTATGAGCCTGCAGCTCATGAATTTGACCCTGATGCTGATGAAGAGCAGGTAGTATCATCAGCTGTTCAGAGACTAAGGTTTGTGCTAGCAAATTTCCTGATTTCTTTGAGGAACCAGTAGTTCAGGATTCGAGGTCCCTTAGAATTGCTAGGCTAGAACCTAAGTCATACTGTATCCCCTCCCATCTCCAAAACGGGCTAAGTTGTCACTGAACACATTTGACTTAGTGGCTAAATTACTCCATCATAAAGTTGCTTCTAAAAGTTCTTCCACTTTTCTTCCCGTCTTTATGAGAAAGAGGAGAACGATTTTTTTATGATACTAGGCAGTTACCCTTTATTGGAAATGGCTATAGCAATAATAGATGAATAGCAAGTGAGATCGTTTCTGCTCTTCTGCAGTTTTTTGGCTGCTTAGATAGAGCAGTTTCAGACTCCCTTAGGGAGTCTGTGCATGCCTTTACTAAGGCGGTTGTCAAGCATAGGAACAACTGTGTTCTCTTTAGCTCCCTCTGTCTCTTCGACAAAGAAGGCTGACGTTGTTGCACATCACCCCTTACATTCTTTACTGGATGCCTCAGCATTAGGTATGATAGTGCAAGAGGTGATGTGGAAACCAGATCTTTGTTGCATCACTCTCAAACTTTAAGGTATACACAACTAAGGCAGCTGCCGCTTCTGCAGTTACTGCAAAGTTTCAAGGTTCCCCCAGCCAAATGGGCAAGTCATTGGGGCCCTTGAGCCAGCCCTTTCAGGCTTCCAGGAAGGACAATAAGCGTCCTAGAAATCCAGCTCGTGATAATATGATGCATCAAGCCCCCATTCCCCAGAAGGAGGGAGGTTGGGCCTCTTTTATTCAGTTTGGCAGGATCTGGAGGCAGATCCCTGGGTGGTGGAGGTACTGTAGGAGGGATACAGCCTCCCCTTTCTTTCCCAGCCTCTCCTAGCCCGTTCTCCTCTGGAGTTTCCCCTCTTACCTTCACAACAAGAGGTTCCAGATCTTGCGAGAGGAAGTAGCTCTCTCTTTTGGGCCAAAAGGAGCTGTGGAAATAATCTTAGATTGAATGGTGTCAGTGGACATAATGGATATGTACTTCCATGTACCAATTCACTCAAATTTGAGGAAATATTTGCAGTTTGTTTTTCAGGGCAAGGAGTACCCGTTCTGGGTGATGTTCTTTCATCTGAGCTCAGCTCCTCAAGTTTTTACAGGAGTCCTATCGCAGTTGGGCAAGTGGGCTCACACGTTAGGCATTCAGATGCTGCTCTACCTGGACGATTGGCTGATTCTAGCGTACAGTTTAGAGATAAGCCTGAGGGCAAAAGATACTATTTTAACATTGACAAGTATGTTGGGAATACTGATAAATGTTTCAAATTCCAATCTAATACCAACTGAGAACCTTTGTTACCTGGGAATGCTTCTGGACACCAAGACCTGAAGAAGAGAGAAGGTGATCCCCAAGACCTGAAGAAGAGAGAAGGTGATCCCAAGACCTGAAGAAGAGAGAAGGTGATCCCAAGACCTAAAGAAGAGGGAAGGCGATCCCTAAGACCTGAAGAAGAGAGAAGGTCAACCCCATGACCTTAAGAATAGAGAAGGTGATCCCCAAGACCTGACGAAGAGAGGAGGTCATTCCCAAGACCTGAGGAAGAGAGAAGGTGATCCCCAAGACCTGAAGAAGAGAGAAGGTGATCCCAAGACCTGAAAAAGAGAGAAGGTGATCACCAAGACCTGAAGAAGAAAGGAGGTGATCCCCAAGACCTGAAGAAGAGAGAAGGTGATCCCAAGACCTGAAGAAGAGAGAAGGTGATCCCCAAGACCTGAAGGAGAGAGAAGGTGATCCCCAAGACCTGAAGAAGGGAGAAGGTGATCCCAAGACCTGAAGAAGAAAGAAGGTGATCCCCAAGACCTGAAGAAGAGAGAAGGTGATCCCCAAGACCTGAAGAAGAGAGAAGGTGATCCCCAAGACCTAAAGAAGAGAGAAGGTGAACCCCAAGACCTGAAGAAGAGAGAAGGTGATCCCCACGACCTGAAGAAGAGAGAAGGTGATCCCAAGACCTGAAGAAGAGAGAAGGTGATCCCAAGACCTAAAGAAGAGAGAAGGTCATCCCCAAGACCTGAAGAAGAGAGAAGGTCATTCCCAAGACCTGAAGAAGAGAGAAGGTGATCCCCAAGACCCGCAGAAGAGAGAAGGTGATCCCCAAGACCCGCAGAAGAGAGAAGGTGATCCCCAAGACCCGCAGAAGAGAGAAGGTGATACCCAAGACCCGCAGAAGAGAGAAGGTGATCCCCAAGACCCGCAGAAGAGAGAAGGTGATCCCCAAGACCCGCAGAAGAGAGAAGGTGATCCCCAAGACCTGAAGCAGAGAGGTGATCCCCAAGACCTGAAGAAGAGAGAAGATGATCCCCAAGACCTAAAGAAGAGAGAAGGTGATCCCAAGACCTGAAGAAGGGAGAAGGTGATCCCCAAGACCTGAAGAAGGGAGAAGGTGATCCCCAAGACCTGAAGAAGGGAGAAGGTGATCCCCAAGACCTGAAGAGGAGAGAAGGTGATCCCAAGACCTGAAGAGGAGAGAAGGTGATCCCCAAGACCTAAAGAAGAGAAAAGGTGATCCCTAAGACCTAAAGAAGAGAGAAGGTGATCCCAAGACCTGAAGAAGGGAGAAGGTGATCCCCAAGACCTGAAGAAGGGAGAAGGTGATCCCCAAGACCTGAAGAGGAGAGAAGGTGATCCCCAAGACCTGAAGAGGAGAGAAGGTGATCCCCAAGACCTAAAGAAGAGAAAAGGTGATCCCCAAGACCTAAAGAAGAGAGAAGGTGATCCCCAAGACCTAAAGAAGAGAAAAGGTGATCCCCAAGACCTAAAGAAGAAGAAAAGGTGATCCCCAAGACCTAAAGAAGAGAAAAGGTGATCCCCAAGACCTAAAGAAGAGAAGAAGGTGATCCCCTAAGACCTAAAGAAGAGAAAAGGTGATCCCAAGACCTAAAGAAGAGAGAAGGTGATCCCCAAGACCTAAAGAAGAGAAAAGGTGATCCCAAGACCTAAAGAAGAGAGAAGGTGATCCCCAAGACCTAAAGAAGAGAAAAGGTGATCCCCAAGACCTAAAGAAGAGAGAAGGTGATCCCCAAGACCTAAAGAAGAGAAAAGGTGATCCCAAGACCTAAAGAAGAGAAAAGGTGATCCCCAAGACCTAAAGAAGAGAAAAGGTGATCCCCAAGACCTAAAGAAGAGAAAGGTGATCCCCAAGACCTAAAGAAGAAAAGAAAACCTAAGGAAGAGGTGATCCCCAAGACCTAAAGAAGAGAAAAGGTGATCCCCAAGACCTAAAGAAGAGAAAAGGTGATCCCCAAGACCTAAAGAAGAGAAAAAGGTGATCCCCAAGACCTAAAGAAGAGAAAAGGTGATCCCCAAGACCTAAAGAAGAAAAGGTGATCCCCAAGACCTAAAGAAGAGATCCCCAAGACCTAAAGAAGAGAAAGATGATCCCCAAGACCTAAAGAAGAGAAAAAGACCTAAAGAAGAGAGAAGGTGATCCCCAAGACCTAAAGAAGAGAAAAGGTGATCCCCAAGACCTAAAGAAGAGAAAAGATGATCCCCAAGACCTAAAGAAGAGAAAAGGACCTGATCCCCAAGACCTAAAGAAGAGAAAAGGTGATCCCCAAGACCTAAAGAAGAGAAAGGTGATCCCCAAGACCTAAAGAAGAGAAAAGATCCCCAAGACCTAAAGAAGAGAGAAGGTGATCCCCAAGACCTAAAGAAGAGAAAAGGTGATCCCCAAGACCTAAAGAAGAGAGAAGGTGATCCCCAAGACCTAAAGAAGAGAAAAGGTGATCCCAAGACCTAAAGAAGAGAGAAGGTGATCCCCAAGACCTAAAGAAGAGAAAAGGTGATCCCCAAGACCTAAAGAAGAGAAAAGGTGATCCCCAAGACCTCCCCAAGACCTAAAGAAGAGAAAAGGTGATCCCCAAGACCTAAAGAAGAGAGAAGGTGATCCCCAAGACCTAAAGAAGAGAAAAGGTGATCCCCAAGACCTAAAGAAGAGAGAAGGTGATCCCCAAGACCTAAAGAAGAGAAAAGGTGATCCCCAAGACCTAAAGAAGAGAGAAGGTGATCCCCAAGACCTAAAGAAGAGAAAAGGTGATCCCCAAGACCTAAAGAAGAGAGAAGGTGATCCCAAGACCTAAAGAAGAGAAAAGGTGATCCCCAAGACCCAAAGAAGAGAAAAAGGTGATCCCCAAGACCTAAAGAAGAGAAAAGGTGATCCCCAAGACCTAAAGAAGAGAGAAGGTGATCCCCAAGACCTAAAGAAGAGAAAAGGTGATCCCCAAGACCCAAAGAAGAGAGAAGATGATCCCCAAGACCTAAAGAAGAGAAAAAAGGTGATCCCCAAGACCTAAAGAAGAGAGAAGAAAGACCTAAAGAAGAGAAAAGGTGATCCCCAAGACCTAAAGAAGAGAAAAGGTGATCCCCAAGACCTAAAGAAGAGAAAAGGTGATCCCCAAGACCTAAAGAAGAGAGAAGAGACCTAAAGATCCCAAGACCTAAAAAAGAGAGGGTGATCCCAAGACCTAAAGAAGAGAAAAGGTCATCCCCAAGACCTAAAGAAGAAGGTGATCCCCAAGACCTAAAGAAGAGAAAAGGTGATCCCCAAGACCTAAAGAAGAAGGTGATCCCCAAGACCTAAAGGTGATCCCCAAGACCTAAAGAAGAGAGAAGGTGATCCCCAAGACCTAAAGAAGAGAAAAGGTGATCCCCAAGACCTAAAGAAGAGAAAGGTGATCCCCAAGACCTAAAGAAGAGAAAAGGTGATCTCCAAGACCTAAAGAAGAGAAAAGGTGATCCCCAAGACCTAAAGAAGAGAGAAGGTGATCCCCAAGACCTAAAGAAGAGAAAAGGTGATCCCCAAGACCTAAAGAAGAGAAAAGATGATCCCCAAGACCTAAAGAAGAGAAAAGGTGATCCCCAAGACCTAAAGAAGAGAAAAGGTGATCCCCAAGACCTAAAGAAGAGAAAGGTGATCCCCAAGACCTAAAGAAGAGAAAGGTGATCCCCAAGACCTAAAGAAGAGAAAAGATGATCCCCAAGACCTAAAGAAGAGAAAAAGACCTAAAGATCCCCAAGACCTAAAGAAGAGAGAAGGTGATCCCCAAGACCTAAAGAAGAGAAAAGATCCCCAAGACCTAAAGAGAGAAAAGATGATCCCCAAGACCTAAAGAAGAGAAAAGGTGATCCCCAAGACCTAAAGAAGAGAGAAGATGATCCCCAAGACCTAAAGAAGAGAAAAGGTGATCCCCAAGACCTAAAGAAGAGAGAAGATGATCCCCAAGACCTAAAGAAGAGAAAAGGTGATCCCCAAGACCTAAAGAAGAGAGAAGGTGATCCCCAAGACCTAAAGAAGAGAAAAGGTGATCCCCAAGACCTAAAGAAGAGAGAAGGTGATCCCCAAGACCTAAAGAAGAGAAAAGGTGATCCCCAAGACCTAAAGAAGAGGGAAGGTGATCCCCAAGACCTGAAGAAGAGAGAAGGTGATCCCAAGACCTGAAGAAGAGAGAAGGTGATCCCCAAGACCTAAAGAAGAGAAAAGGTCATCCCTAAGACCTAAAGAAGAGAGAAGTTGATCCCTAAGACCTGAAGAAGAGAGACGGTGATCCCCAAGACCTGAAGAAGAGAGAAGGTCATCTCCAAGAGGAGTAACATTCATGGAAATTCTTCTTTTCCAAGAAAATAATATAATCTACCTAGAAAATAAGAATAAGTTTTACTTAGATTATTCTTGCCCTAACAGCAGACAGTATATGGGCTGTGATACATATTTTGCCATTAGAACATTTTGGTATTTTCCCTATTGTTAGGAATATTACATACCAGAAAAATTTGAGAAATTTCCTAATAAGATTTTCGGAATATATACTCTCTCTCTCTCTCTCTCTCTCTCTCTCTCTCTCTCTCTCTCTCTCTCTCTCTCTCTCTCTCTCGGCAAAAGAACAAATGTATCTGTTCAGATAAATTTTCCCTCGTTTAAGGAGGGAAAACCTTCAGTCAAAACCTCATCAGATTATATTGCCACCTAGTGGTATTGCCTTAAGAGGTAATAACCTTCTTTGTTAAATGAAGAATGTTTATTAGAATAAGGATTTGAAACAAAAGTATGGGTCAAAAGAGGAAAGAGAAATTCAAGAAGTCAAAATTTATGAAATAATTGTTTATGTGTGTGTGTGTGTGTGTGTGTGTGTGTGTGTGTGTGTGTGTGTGTGTGTGTGTGTGTGTGTTTTTCGTAATACAAGAATATAAAACCTTAAAAAATTTTCATTAAACATCCACATTGATAATGTTTTATCTTCTTTGTTTCATAAATTGGCAATAATTGTGGTTAGTAAGAAAAAAGTCAAACATAAATTAATGTCATTGAGATAATCACACTTATGTTGAACTTATCCAAGAATTCAGGCCTTTTATTAGTAAAAAATCATAGATAATAAACATGAACATTACAGATATCCTTCAGTTGTTAAAAACTATTAATTTTTTTTAAAGGAGTAAATTCTGAACGACCCATGTGTTATGGCAGTGTCCGGTGTCCGTACCCTGTTGATGTCGCATGCCTCATTACGTCAGCAGGTGAATTACCATGATGAGCAGGTACCTCTAAGATAAGTCATCGCCTACGTAGTTACCCCAGGTGGGAGGCGACTCCACCCAATTGGGTAAACCTTATCTCTCTTGGCCTCACTAGCAACCACAGTACTCTCGTTACCACTTGTGTACGGCAGATTTTCATCGCGACTGCCTGCATGCTGCCTGCCATTCTCATGTTTGCTTACTTGCTTGTATGCGACCGGCGTTAACTTGGTTTATTTGGCGGACGAAATTTGTAAGTGATAATTCCAGTCACTCACAGTTGTTGCTGGAGTTGAATTTTATATAAATGGTTGCGTTGTAATGGTTCCGTTCTTATTGGCGATGGTTGTGTGCTCATAAGCAGTGTTGTGTTATGTTCTTTGTGGAAGTAGTAGGTTTTCGCTCGATAATTCTCTTGGCTATAAACAATCACTGGAATGAACCTCAAAGAAACTGATACTTCTATTTATGATGTATTATAAACCATTGATTCAGCAACAGTAATTTTTTTATAGCGACCTTGTACGTTGAAATCTGTGAAATTTCACTGAATATATAAAATGAATATCTTCAAGAAGATTGTTAGGAAGCGGTCTACAAAGAGGGAAAACTTCAGTAATCATTTTCAAGAAGTCTGGAAACCTTCTGAGAAGTATTAAGAGTGTCATTATTTAAAGTTGCTCTTGTCAAGGCCTTGTTGTTCACAGAAACAGTAAGACTATCGACCAATCTACTGCTTCTGATGAAAGCTTAAAGTAAGCTAACTGACAGGTCCTCGTTGAAGAATATACCACATTGGAACGTTTAAGTTTTGTTCTGAATGATAACATCTATCCACCATTCCTCTTCTCCAGCAGTCACTCGTGGCTTTTATATCTGCTAGAAATCACGGTGCTTCTTCACCTCATCTCTGCTGGCTGTCTTGGTGTCTGTGGCCTCTTCAGTTATGACGACTCAATTATTACTAAGAAGCTTCTGATCCTACTGCTTTAAACATCGCCAGTTTGATCGCCCTCCTTACAGTAATGTAAGTCTAATAGCACTAATTACTCATGCTTCTGTTGAATTAATTGTGCTTATATTGTCGTATATTGGGTATGTATTAGGCTTAGCTGTTCTTCCCGCGCAAAGGTGCCAATTTTTGGCTGCAAAATGGCAAACACGGAAATCTTCACTTTTGTCACTACAGTATTACTGACTGCTTAAAGTAAACTGGCATCTGCATGCAAACAAAAGCCAGAAAAATAAATGCAAGAAACTTATCAAAAACTGTGATACCAAATGACATGCATACATGCATATCTTTTCTAAAAGAATTGTACCCACTTCCAGAAATGCCAAAGTCGCTCGACTGTAAGCCTGTAAAGTCCATCGGGCCAAAAATTGAGTCAGTTTTTTTTTTTTAATTTCTGAGCGTGGTTAGACTTTTTTTTTTATTTGCGTAATAACCCATTATATCCTCCTCCCCCTCCCTCTTTGTATCTCACCCCCCCCCATCCTTCTGTCTGTCTGTCTGTGTGGTTTAGTTAACTCCGAAATCAGTCGCTAATGTCAAAACTGGTTGCCAATTTCGAATTGCAGATTTTTCTTATTTTTGTTCTCTCTCTCTCTCTCTCTCTCTCTCTCTCTCTCTCTCTCTCTCTCTCTCTCTCTCTCTCTCTCTCTCTCTTTTGCGCAGTATGTAGATCAGTACTCCAAGGACAGAAACTTACCTCTGAATCTTAATGTAACTCTATTAAGGCCTACAAAGGACGTCGTGACCCTTTGAGGATCCTTAAGGAGGTAAATGTTCTCATTAACGTAAGGTCTCATTGTTGCATATTGCGTGATCTTCGTAAAAGGACCAAATTTGAGAGATTACACATTGGATTCAATGCTGTTAATCAGATGTTAAGGGAATTACAAAAGGAATTTTAATATGAAAATAATCTTGAAATATATTAAATATAACTTTACAGATACAATAATTCTGGAAAAAACTCGTTATAAAAAGCCATATACGTGTTTCCTGTTACGTTAGATTTTCCCAGTCGTCTGTTGGCAATTTCTTTGCCAGTTGCAATAAAAACGGTGGGGCATTTTGTTTAAAACTGTATGTAAAGAATGTGACAGCTTATGAGCAAATGTGAGACACATCTATTCATTTGTATGCACACAGCTGAAAGAGTACGTTGACACCAATGGGAAGCAAAAGGAGGGCCAGAAATTACCCTTACGAAAATAAATTCACCTTGGTGAGCTGTTAAGGACGAACTGAATGTCAAACATGCAATTAAAATTGGGACGTGAGTCACATTAATCCAGTGGGAGGAGTCACAAGAAAGTGTAAGAGTCTGTCATCCGAAACTAATTGTGGCAATTATCGCCTCGTCTTCCCCCTGAAAGAGCTTATTTCCAGTTTTAGAAACTTGGTCGTTATAAACACCTGCGTTGCACTGAACTGGTTAAATTGGTCTGATATTTCTAAACCCTTACATATGTTGGTGGGTGAAATGAGAGATGCAGTGTAAACTGCATGTGAATGTAGTCACTGGAATCTACAGATGTTTTTCTAGTTGTTAAAAACAATCTGTAGTTGTAAAAAATATATATAGTCAAAGAACATGATGCAGGTCACTTGAATATATATATATATATATATATATATATATATATATATATATATATATATATATATATATATATATATATATATATATATATATATATATATATATATATATATATATATATATATATATATATATATATATATATATATATATATATATATATATATATATATATATATATATATATATATATATATATATATATATATATATATATATATATATATATATATATATATATATATATATATATATATATATATATATATATATATATATATATATATATATATATATATATATATATATATATATATATATATATATATATATATATATATATATATATATATATATATATATATATATATATATATATATATATATATATATATATATATATAAGCACATGTGGGATCTTCTAGGACGCCACTATTAATTTCCTGTACTTCAAGGAAAAAGTTTTGAAGTTCACGACAGGAAAAGCTGTTATACTGTCCACTTATGCACTCCACCGCTGACCACTGTTACAGAAAACCACTTAACATTTAATCAGTTGTTTGTATTTAGAGAAATATGGAATGAACACAGCAGACTGGGAAAAAAGGCTGACTAAAACCTGTTCTGTTTTTAAGAAACCTTTTCAAACATTTTTTTATAATTTCAATACACTGCTCATTGGAACTTCAGTAGGACGAATGAGACTTTTCTACTCAATGTGCTAAGTTATGTAATTACTTACCATAAGTGTAATGAAGGCTATTAATGAAAAATATTGATATTAATATTAACGTAATAATAATTCCAGTACATTTGTTTTGTGTTATGGCCCTTCTAGAACTTTCCGTTGATTATTTCAGTAACAGTGTTCCACAATTTTGCGATAACGTCGTGAGTTAAATAAGATTTGTAAACATGTACAATTTAAAAAAAAATCAACTGCGACAAATCCCAAGCCTGATATAATACCATTGAACCTTGATGTAAGGAAAGTCGACATGTTGTGTTCTACCATACAGTGAAATACCTCATAAATACACGGCGGCAAATTATCGCATACTTCTCACAAACAGGTTGAAAATAAGTCAACAACCATAAGCGGAAATCGAATCTTTGCCAATTGCCGGATATACAGTATGTATAAAGCCATTAGTTAGGACCACCAATAAGTCGTCGACTTGTATTCAGCCTGTTTGTGATGTGTATGCGATAAGTTTCTGATATTTGTTTATGACATGTTTCGCTTCAGTGTGGACGCACCCTAAGAACGACAACTTTGAAGCTATTCTCACGAACAGTTTCCCAATCCTGCAAATGCGATTATTGGAAGACGATGGTTTTTAAATAAGGAGATAAGTCGCAAATTATGTACTTGATTATAGTTTGTTGGTGTCCTGACCCTTGTAAATTCCAGTTGGTGAGACGTATTCATGGACATTAGCCATATTATAGTCAATTCAAAATGTCGTGAAACATAGAGATGATTTCAGACGTTGCCACCTGTCCTCGCTGCCTTTCATTAAATCTCACTTAAAGCTAGAAAGCAGCGTAGATGTGGCAGCCATAGTTCCTGTTTATTTTTGTTGCTTCTGTTTTTTACTTCATAATTTTACTTTGATTGTTATTTGATGCAAGTTATGTACATTCAGATTTTTGTTATATTTACTTTTACTCAATTATTTCTTTGTTGTTTATTATTTCTGAAGGGCATTCTGCATGGTGGATTCTTTCCTTTGCAAGGTTCAGACCCCCTGGCTCGTTCCATAGTGATAAAAATCAAATTGATTCCCTATAAAGATTCTGTTAAAAATTAGATCTATAACACAGTGCAGGATAACAGTTATCAAGCATACGACGAAGAACCTGATTTCGATCAAGTTTCCTGACGACGACTGAACTCATGAGTGAATGACAACGGCCATACTTGAAACGAGTCGAGAGAGAATCATTACCAAAGATGGACTCCTCTGAGAATCATGATGGGCGGATCTCCATCATTTCCGACGTAAAATGTGGGGCTCATTTCAACAAAGGTATTTGAATTGTGATTAATTTTATGTGTCAACCTTTTTTGTTTCGTTTTTATTTTCAAGTTGAAAATACCTATGTAAGTCGATAGAAAAGTACATAATTGTTGAATAACTTTTTTGTGAAAGGACGAGAAAATAACAATGTTTGGAAGTGCGCAGGTATGAATTTTTTCAATGTGTAAATTAAGAAGATAATATAAATATGGCGTATTTGCTTTAGAAAACTTCATATTTTAAAGACTAATATTCCTGAGAGGGCAAACTATTGCGAAGACTGAAATTTGGACTTCGATGGCTCCAAGGTCTAGACCTTGGATGGCTCTTACGCCTTTTCTTGTACCGAATGATATTTTTTTATGTCTATATTATAACGAACAACTAATTTGCTTAGTGGTATCTCATACATTTATCACATCATTTTATTTTTCGCTGTCTAGGACCGATTAGCTTTTAAGCCGTACAAATAACAGCTTTATCCTTTCGGTTAGTCAGTGGTCTTCCCCAGTTGATAATTTGTAAACAGAGAGTGGAGGATTTCAACCTAGCTCTTAACCTAAACTGGGTCAAGCACTTTTGTTCATAAATTACAGTTAAGATCTATATTTCAATGTCAGTGGCTTCACTGAGACGCTAGAAATATTATGACACTTCAACTGGGTGCAGACATAACGCTTGTTGCGAAGTCTGTCTTGGTGAGTCGTCTGCAAGAATCGTTATGCCAAAAGTGACCAGTTGACTGAACTTTCAAACTTTGTGTGTGTGTGTGTTTTAAGGGGTGGGAGCTCATATTAATCTGAGATTTATCCTAACCCGTTTGGTTTGTTTACTGAAAGACGGTGAGTATGAATTTCTGGGATTTTCTTTTTTTATAATAGTAGAATCACTGTCCTAATTTTAAAAGGAGGTACAATACTCAGGCAGAAGTGTTTTTCAGTGTTGGTACCTGACATATACCGATACATTGAGACACCTCAGTGACCAGAGAGACCAATAATAAAAACATCGACCTCAGTTATATTAGAAACATTTGGTAGGACTAAAACCTTGTCTAATAATTACCAAATATGACAGTAGGCCTCTGGAACTGTGAAATAAAAAAAAACTGGTTTTCAAGAGACCTGTCATGCAGATCATTATCATCAGAGACAAGAGGGTCCCTATGATTAGCAGTGGCACTATTTATAACAAATAATAAGTAAGTATACCTTAGTTTTACCAGACCACTGAGCTGATTAACAGCTCTCCTAGGGCTGGCCCGAAGGATTAGACTTATTTTACGTGGCTAAGAACCATTTGGTTACTTAGCAACGGGACCTACAGCTTATTGTGGAATCCGAACCACATTATAGCGAGAAATTAATTTCATCACCAGAAATAAATTCCTCTAACTCTTCATCAGCCGGCCGCGGGAATTGAACTCCGGCCCATCGAATGACAGTCTAAAGCTCTACCGAGTCGGCCAACAAAGGGCTTATATATATAACAAATAATGCTTTGGGGTCATGATATTATGAAATATACAACTTTATATATACAGGCAGTCCCCGGTTTACGACGGTTCCGGCTTACGACGTTCCGAGGTTACGACGCTTTTCAAATATATTCATCAGAAATTATTTCCCGGCTTACGACGTATGTTCCGGGGTTACGACGCGTCGTACGCCGATCCGACGGAAGAAATATGGCCCCAAAACGGCAGAATAATCATAATTTGAAGGTTTTTTTTATGTAAAACTCAATAATAATGCAGTTTACATCGTTTTCAATGCACCCAGAGCATTAAAAGTAAGGTTTTCTTATGATTTTTGACGATTTTCGACGATTTTCCGGCTTACGACGATTTTCAGGTTACGACGCGGCGCAAGAACGGAACCCCCGTCGTAAACCGGGGACCGCCTGTACTGTCATCACTATTTGGGTTAGGTTAAATCCCCAATATAAGCAAAATACAACGTAAAAGCGATCGAGTCAAAAGACAGTTTCTTGTGTAAGATTAAAAGCCGTAACTTTAGCATATCTTCACCTCTGGTATTTAGCATGTAAACTACTCAAGCCTTGGAAGAGGAACTCGATGCCATAATTATTACTGTCGAGGCTTTGGTGTTGGAATACAAGGCTATACTAAAGACTATTTTTATTATAAAAATGTATTGAATGTAATACATATATTTGATCTGAGACCATTTATAAGCAATATTTCCAAAATAGAAATATGTCTATGAAGAAAACAAACACGTATGCATCACGTAGAAATTATTGTTGACCACAAAAACCTGTGCCTTTCTAAGACGAATTTGAACTAAATCTTTTACCTCAGCCGAGGAAGTAACGCTTTTGCTTCAGTTAGTTTGTATCCTTTTTATCTTCGTTTGTCATATTGTCTGCCTGTTTCTTTTTCTTTATTAGCAGGGTTACTCACTAACTTCAATGTTAAATGTCAGTAGATGGAAAACAAACAACTTGAATGTTACAAGTAAAGGTACCATTGCTTGGTTAAACCGAAACCTAACAAGAAGGAAAGTACGCAAAGATCAAACATAAAACTTTGTTAACAGCTTTATAGTTTACCTGACTAAAAAACTGATATTTTTAGGGGTGGATGTGGACGCGTTGGAAGAACAGATGAACACGTACGGAGAAGCAGTTTCCTCTGGTGCAAGAGCGGCCGGTGAGATGGATCAGGATGAGATCGTTTGTAAGTAAATCCTAATACTCTACTAGTATGACATGCAAACACACATACACACTTAAACAAACACACAAATATATATATCAATATATATGTATATATTCTTCTTCTTCTTCTTTTAACGTGCTTTTTCCCCATTTCTGTATGGGGTAAGCACAATGCCTTCTTTTTGAAGGACTTTTTGATTTGGCTTTGGGGTAGACCTGTAGTCTCGATCGGCTGCCCTGCCTGACATCGCTTAGACCCCGGTAGCGTATGTTTCATGTATCATACCCGACCCAACGCCCTTTCTTCCCAGCAGCGAGAAGTTGTTGCGCGGGTAGGGCGAGAGTTCGAGACGTGTGAGATGTTTGTTATGTTTTTAGAAGGTGTTGTAGTGGCTTTGTTTTGTGTGTGTATTTAGTCTGTACCACCCATTTGCTTTTTAAGCAAACCTATCCGTTGATTACATATATAATCCCGGGATGTCTACACGGATAGCAAAGTGTCTGCCTCTCTGATCAGTCGGCTGCGGATTTGAACCCGCGCCACAGACCTCTACGAAGTCCGAAGCTGCTGCTGTAACTGACTGAGCCATCGAGGCTCCAATATATATGTATATATATGAAATTTTTATCACACCGTGATTTATATACAATCATGAAGCTACAAATGTCGCTTAATATCGAAATTCACGCTACCTCGGTATATCTCCGTTGGAGAATTGTCGCCGAAGGGGAATTTATATAAGTGATAAATGAATTGGAATCGTGGGGACACGAACCCGCGACGAAAGCCTATTCAGCGACTCCAGTTGACGTAAACCATTGAGCCATCAAGAGAGATGGCCATCAAGAGAGATGGCTCAATGGTTTACGTCAACTGGAGTCGCTGAATAGGCTTTCATCGCGGGTTCGTGTCCCCACGATTCCAATTCATTTATCACTTATATAAATTCCCTTCGCAACAATTCTCCAACGGAGATATACCGAGGTAGCGTGAATTTCGATATTAAGCTTTTGACATTTGTAGCTTCATGATTATGTATATATATAGGTATATATATCAATATATATGTATATATCCCTATTTATATATATATATATATATATGATTATTATCACTTTTTTACGTGATTCATTTATCACACATTACCACAGGTGAAAAATAAGAAACGGGTGTAGGTCGAAACCGGTCAGACCTACCTACACCCTTATTTTCTTATTTTTCACCTGTATAATGTATATATATATATATATTATATATATATATATATATATATATATATATATATATATATATATATATATATATTTATAAATTTATAAATATTATCGAGGCTCCAATATATATGTATATATATAGGTATATATATCAATATATATGTATATATCCCTATTTATATATATATATATATATATATATATATATATATATATATATATATATATATATATATATATATATATATATATATATATATATATATATTTATAAATATTACTGCTGTTCGCCCTTGTAACATTTGATTGTAAATCATATCAGCCTAGAGCATCTTCAGTTCAAATGTAACGTCCGTTGGAGAACGGGATAGGTAACATTTAGGCCTTTCACCTTATAGGAAAATTTCCATATCAGCCTTAAAAAATAGGTGGTCCTAAGGTCCTTTTTCCTTTCTACCTGTCTCTCTTGGCGAATGTTTTTAACAGAACGTAAACGCCTAGGGCATGGCTGTAGGCCTGTTTTTGACCTAGGCCGGTCAGGGAACGGAGAGAGAGAAAATAGCTGCCGACGAGAGCAGACGTCTGGAAGGTGGCTCTAACACCGCCTTTGTCTATTATTTTATTAGTGAATGGTGGAGCAAGAAACACACACACGAACTTCAGCACGTCCGTTGTAAATGCGCGCCAACGCTTCGTCCTTAAGGTAGAGTCTGTGTGCTGTTCGAAACTTCGTCCATTCTTTTAACCTCTTTTCTGTATTTCCAACTCTTTCTTTGTTTCATTCTCCGGCCACCATTGAAGGTAATCGCTTGTACAAAGTCTAGATTAAGCCAAATTATTATATTGTTAGCTTCAACCCCGTTATTCCAGTAAAATACCTAGGATTTAGGGTAAGCAAAATCAGGTTAATTCTCGATGCTTTTTTATGCTTAGCGTCCGAATGTTTGGAAGAACCGTTGCGTTTGAAATCTAAAATTCATCTCAAATATTCTTTGTTAAGGTTAATTACCCTTAACTGGCGACCTTTGGCTAATTAACGACTGCCTTTGAGGTTAACTTTTGGCTTCAAGTGGCAGGTTATGTGTATTCTTGGTCTGCAGGGCCGTAAAAATTACGTAAATTGAATAATAAATGATCAGCCGAGACCCTACACGTAACATTGGCGACCTTGCCAGGATCTAAAGTAAATTTTAGAGAAAGAATCTGGAGAAAAGGAAATTAAAATTAATTCCAAAGATAAAAATCACATATTGAATTCCATTTCGCTCTTCCAAACAAAGAACCAGGCATAATAATAAGCAGTAAAGAGAATAGTTATAATAACAGGTAGTGAGAATTAGCCGTAGGTAGGAAAGGGTGCGACTCGAGAGCAGAGCGAATCACAATTTGTGTCGTTTAAGAAAGGCCGAGAAAAGCGGAGCCCATTTCATGTACACAAAGGAATGTAGTAATTGCGTCGGCAATTCCGATCGTTATTGTTGCATATAGCGGGAATCAGTTAAAACCGTATCAGTGAAATAGCAAACGAACGGAAATAGTAATTTTACAATAAAATGTACCGTGCAGCAACGTAAATTTACGCAGGTAGGCCAGCAGTTCTTTCATTCTTTTGTTTAATGTCCGGGTGAGAAGTACGATAACAAAAGACACAACGTTGCTTGGTAATTTCGTTTTCCATCCTTAACGTAAAAAAAAAAAAACTATACATGATTGGTATATTTAAAGTAAAATCTGGATACCTGCATTTGTTTCGTTCGTTGTTTTGAATTTGGTATTAAAAGGAAATACCCGCCATTTTGGATTCCTCCGCCGTGTCCGCGCGGGTATTCTGAATTGCTTGAACTGTTTGTGAGAGGAACCGCCATTTGATGTTTTCGCGCCGCCCAAGGTTTTGAAATTTAGGCCTAACGGGACTTGGCTGCCATTTGAAGACCTGTGTTATTGTCATCCGCTGTTGTGACCAGACTCTGTTCCAGCTACTCTTGGGTCATTTTTTCTTTTTCGTAGTAGACCCACCTCGCAATATCTTAGCTAGACAGACTTCGATAGACAAAACCAAAAGATAATTTAGGCAGGGAAAGATAGGCCTTAGTTAGGAGTAATACCATAACAAGTTCCTATACAAATACATGCTGTAAAAATCATATAAAAAGAATTTAAAATTGTAGCTAAAAGTCTTGCGACGTCGGCTCCCAGGAAAATTACGATAATAAAGCAAAATCCCTAAGGAAGCCAAGACGACGCATATATCTGAGTTTATTAAGATCCATGCCATTGTGCATTTATAAAATCTTTGCTTTACATGTTCTCAACCAGCAAGAAATTAGCTGATTGAAAATCTCTCTCTCTCTCTCTCTCTCTCTCTCTCTCTCTCTCTCTCTCTCTCTCTCTCTCTCTCTCTCTCTCTCTCTCTCTCTCTCTCTCTCTTCATTCAAGTAAGCATTCATAACCTAACCTAAGTGTACGTGACCCTCTTCAAAGAAAGAACGGCCGACACTAGGCTAATTAATTCGAATACAGTAAACCAAATAAAAGAAACACCTCTGTCTCACATAGATGAGGACAAGTTAAGAGTAATCACAATACAGTGATAAACTGTCGGTCACGAGTGAGGCCTGCTATCCAGACCGAAGCACACAGTAGCTTTTCACCCTCTGAAAGAAGAAGGGGTTAGCACTGGGTACTGGGACCAGCCACTCACGAGGATCTTTAAAAAAAAAAAAACCCAAATTCACTTTATTCCACAGTGCCAATAATTTGCTGCACTGTCATCACTCGAATAGCTTACTTTCTCTCTCTCTCTCTCTCTCTCTCTCTCTCTCTCTCTCTCTCTCTCTCTCTCTCTCTCTCTCTCTTGTCACACTCTGCAGTCACACTCTGCAGGGGGTGTAGAGTGCCTTTCCTCCCATATAGCCTAGTTGGACTCCAGTAGAGGGTCCCTAGGAACACATTGGCACCATAAGTGCCACCAAGCAAGCATCTAGGAAAATAAATAAACGAAAACAAAAGGGAACACAGAAGAGAAAGTTCTTCTGGAACCTAACCTGCATCAGTGCCTAGGGATACTGAGTGCCACCAGTGTGACCTGCACACGGCACACCCAACTACAGTGCCACCTTTTGAAAGGGTGCCACGTCACTGAAGAGACACTTCCTCGCTGCCCAAGTACGCCCGTCGACCCGGTTAGACGCCCTTCCCCACCAGAACCATGGCAGCAGAGCATTATAAAACCTTCCTGGGGCTGGGGACGGCGGCAGGTCTCACCGGCTTGGAACTTACCACCTGGGTTAAGGAGCAAGTGGACGACTTGGCCAAGCGGGAGAAGGAAGAAAGACTTGAACGGAGGGCGTATGAAGCCGAGCCAAGGCAACTAGAAGAGGAAAGAGAAGAAAGAAGAAGACAGCATGAGTTAGCCTGCAAGGAAAGTGAGCTAGCCTTCAAGGAGAAAGAGCTCGAGCTGGAAAGAGCCAAAATGGAGAATGCCGAAGCTATGGCTAGACAGCAAGCCTCCAGTCCTACACCTGCTGCATCAAATGCTCCAATTTCGAGCATCAATTCCCTAGTCCCCAAGTGGACTGAGGACGAGCCAGAAGCATGGCTGGAGGAGATCGAGGCTCTTTTCGATAACTACAGCACCACGGAGACGGAGAGAGCCTTAATACTAGCCAAGCTTATGGAGGGAAAAGCCAAGGCAGCGCTTCGCTCACTGGAGAAGAGCCAGAGAGGCAACATGGCGGAAGTTCGTAGAGTCATTACAAAGGCCTACGAGATAACCCCAGAAAAATGGAGACAACGGTTCCAAGGTCTTGCCAAGGAAGTCGGCTGGTCTTGGACGGAATGGGCATGTCACAAAACCCAGTCCGGTACGCGCTGGTTCGACTCCTTGGCCTGCACGACGTTTGAGGATCTTTTCAATCGGACCATGCTAGAAGACCTTTTCCAATGTGTGCCTGGGCCCCTTGCTGTATATTTTAACGATAAACAGCCCTCCACAGTTATGGAAGCTTGTCGCATGGCTGATTTGTGGGAAACTTTCAATCAGTCGCGTAGCACCTCGCAGAAGCGAATCGTTCCCCAGGCCTACCTCTCGAACTCCACTCGCCCGAAGAATGGACTGCCTAGCAAGACCATGTGCAACTATTGCAAGAAGGGGGGCCACGCTGAAGCTGAGTGCCGATACAAACTCGGCACTAATAAGCAGCCTAACCCTACCAGCCAGAACTCCGCTCCCGATTCATCCGCTCAGCCTTCTCCTCCAACAGTTCCTACAGGCCACCGAGCCCATCCAAGAGGCCCGTGCAAATCCTGTGGGGCTGCTAGCCACTACAATGCTGGATCTCCGGCCTGTCCACATCATGTCCCCACCACCAAATTTGTCAACCTAATCAGCACTTCATTCTCTGCGGCCGGTCCGCACCGGATCCTTTACCCCGAGAGACTGGAAACTCAGCTCATCTCGGTGGCCCCTCTTCAGAGCACTAGCCTGCCAGTGACCCTTCCGGTCCCAGTAGACACTGCGGCAGCCATTAGCCTGATCACTAGGGCCCAAGTGCCAGCCGGTGCCATGGTTGACGAAGAAACCCGGTGGGAAATGAAGTGGATAGAGGGCCACACCATTACCATTCCTACTGTCCAACTCCAGGTTATGACACCTTGGGGTACGATACCCCACCGGCTTGGCGTGGTAGGTGGAATTCGGCCCGGAGTGGCTTTCTTGTTGGGTCGGGATCTTCTCTGCGGAAGCCCGTTACCTCCTCCACGGAGGCTCCAGTTGTAACTCCTAATAATGAGAAACCTCCACCTTCCGCCCACCAAAGTGGTCCGCGGAAGGGGCGCAACCCAAACTATTTCAGGCCTAGCCCTCTCCCATCGCGAAGGGCTGGCCCACCAAGAGGTCCTCCCCCTCCGCGAAGAGAGATTCAGGAGGAGCAGTACCGCTGCAGATCGTGCAAGCGGGCAGACCACTCCACAAATTGGGAGGGCTGCCCAAACAAGCAACGCCCAGCGGACGCCCCCGAACAAAAGTCACCGAGAGGCTACGATCTCCCGCTGGGGCAGGAATCTCTGCCGCAGCCAAACACAAGTCGTCCGCGAGGTATTGCACCTCCGGACCCCTCGTCAGGCATGCCTGACCCTCAACTGCTGCCAGTGCCACTTGCGAGCACTGAGCAGTGCCAGACTCCGTCCGTCCCGGGCGTTGAGCTACCAATTGAAAAGGCCCCTATGCCGGGTCTAAATCATGAGGCGAATCCTCCTCCGGGAGATTTAGGATTCCCCATGCAGTTGATCATCGCGACTGGAGAGCCTCCAGCACCCGAAACTTCTTCTTTGCAAAATTTGACTCCAGGGGATGAACCCCTGGAGGATCGAAATGGTACCCCTTCCTTGGAAGACCAGGAACTGGCATCCTCGGACGCAGAAGTCGAGATCGCTCTCGCTCCAGTTGTCGCAGCAGCCGGAGTAGGGAGCCCTCCCGCAGCTCTTGCAGTTGCCCCTGACTTCGCGCCCGCTAGCCCTTCTGGCCTGTCCCCGGAGTCGGTACTCTCATCACCTCCTAGGCCAGCTACTGATAGGCCTTGGAGGAACCCAAAGAAGAAGAAGAAGGGGTGGAAGAGAGCCCAGTAGTTGCCGAGCTATAAGCTCATCCAGGCACTAGTGCCCTCTCGGCACAGTGCCCTAACATCTAAGAGTGATCCTGGCCCCTTGCCCAGAGGAGGTAGCCAGTGTGATCTCTTCCTTTTATTGTACATAGCCTAGGCCGCCTTAAAGTACGGTACATCAATTTAGTAACCTTGTTCCTTCCACTTACCACTGAGCCGCAGTAATCACGTAAGTAGCCTAACTAATTTCAATAATCTTAACTATTGTGAACAGAGCCACGATGCTCAGGACACGCATGGCCTAAGACCTCAGTGAGGCACCCATTTATCATATGAGGCACCCCTCATGAATGAACTAGTAATTATTAATTGTATTAAACATAAACCAAGTTGTGATTTAGTTAGAACATTAACTCTTATGTTGGTGCTACGGTT